>NC_041387.1:640630670-640642849 GCF_002162155.2 Triticum dicoccoides
GTTTCCGGTAACCCTCCGGCACTCCGGTTTTCTCCGAAACCACCCGGAACACTTCCGGTGTCCGAATATAGTCGTCCAATATATCAATCTTTATGTCTCGACCATTTCGAGACTCCTCGTCATGTCCGTGATCACATCCGGGACTCCAAACAAACTTCGGTACATCAAAAACTTGTAAACTCATAATTAAACTATCATCGTAACATTAAGCGTGCGGACCCTACGGGTTCGAGAACTATGTAGACATGACCTAGAACTATTCTCGGTCAATAACCAATAGCGGAGCCTGGGTGCCCATATTGGTTCCTACATATTCTACGAAGATCTTTATCGGTCAAACCGCATAACAACATACGTTGTTCCCTTTGTCATCGGTATGTTACTTGCCAGAGATTTGATCGTCGGTATCCAATACCTAGTTCAATCTCATTATCGGCAAGTCTCTTTACTCGTTCTGTAACACATCATCTTATAACTAACTCATTAGTTACAATGCTTGCAAGGCTTAGGTGATGAGTATTACCGAGAGGGCCCAGAGATACCTCTCCGACAATCGGAGTGACAAAACCTAATCTCGAATTATGCCAACCCAACATGTACCTTCGGAAACACCTGTAGAGCACCTTTATAATCACCCAGTTACGTTGTGACGTTTGGTAGCACACAAAGTGTTCTTCCGGTAAAGGTGAGTTGCACAATCTCATAGTTGCAGGAACTTTGTATAAGTCATGAAGAAAGCAATAGCAACATACTAAACGATCAAGTGCTAGGCTAACGGAATGGGTCATGTCAATCACATCATTCTCCTAATGATGTGATCCCATTAATCAAATGACAACACATGTCTATGGTTAGGAAACATAACCATCTTTGATTAATGAGCTAGTCAAGTAGAGGCATACTAGTGACTTTATGTTTGTCTATGTATTCACACGTGTATCATGTTTCCGGTTAATACAATTCTAGCATGAATAATAAACATTTATCATGATATGAGGAAATAAATAATAACTTTATTATTGCCTCTAGGGCATATTTCCTTCAAAAGGAACCAGCAAAATCACGTCATGACACCACCCCTTAGTAGGATGTCGCTAGTCGCCTAGACAATCAAAAACTTCTTCGTTTAGTTGGTAGAACCCACGCCAAAACAATGAGTCCCATGATCTGGCCCAAATTGAAGACAACATCACCGAAGAAAGGACATGACAGGGAGGTATTATTCCTCATTGCCCATCGCGACATTGCTTCACCACCGCAGGCCACACACCTAGACTTAACCCTAACTGTTGCTAGGGCGACTAGAGATTACATACCATCCCAGACCAAGGTGAGCCCCCCACCGGAAGGCACTCGGAGGCAAGGGGAACTAGTGGCGGCGAAAGCCCTTACAGCGTGTTTGGTTCAGGGGAATTAGAGATGGGGAATGGGAGTTGAGGGGTAAGGAGATTAAAAATCCACTGTTTGATTAGAGGGAATGGGAGTTTAAGTGGGAAGGGGACTGGGAGTTGGGGAAACCAATTCCCACCGATTTCTTCCCAGGGGGTACCCTATTAATTCGTGAGGAGAGTTTTATCCCACGCCAATTCCCATCATATGCCAAACAAGGGAATGGGAGTAAAAATCTACTTCCCATGCCTAATCCCTTCATAAACACCCTTGTGCAAACTCCCATGCCCTTGCCCAAGTGTTTACCAAACAGGCTCTTAGGAGGAAAGTCGCCCCTTCTTTCTTGGGAAGTTGGGAGGTGTGCCGTTCTGTAGTTGCCTTTATCATTCTGTTTGCTTAAGTTGTATCTCATCCAGGAACAAATACTTCTCACTATAGTCCGAATGTTATTTTAAATTGGCGTATATTTCAAATTGTGATTATCTAACTCATGTCAACGGAATCCTCACTGTAGTCCGAATGCTATTTTGAATTGCAAATGAGTATCTCAGTGATGTTTTTTGAGAGTATGAATACTGCATTGGGCTAACTTATTGTCGAGCCAAGCTCAGAAGAGCTAACTACAGGCCAGTTTGTGTGGGTCCACATGTATCTCTCTTTTTGCATTTTGCACGGACAATCACAGAAAGGACACATCGCGGGAAAAAAAAGTGTAACAGTAACAGTTCTAGTATTTCATACTTGGAAACTGGTCTTATGTGGTCAAAACAATAAATCAAAACTTATTAAGAACATTCAGGGGTCAGTTTTTCTTTTAAGTTAAAGCCACCTGGCGCACATTATTGATTTGGAATATAATACTACCTCTGTATCTAGATATAAGTAGTTGCATTGTTCATACTTCATAAGCAAAGGCAAGAGAGAACTCAGAAACTTCCGGTGCTATTCACCACAAGCCCTGCACTGTACCTCTACGGCAACATTCCAACGCCGATTGAAATGCATTCCTGAATGGCGAAGGTCGAACAGGTGCATTACTCTGCTTATCAGTCACAGGAATGAGGAATCGATGCACACAGTTCTGCAAGGAAGGAAAAGATATACGCATCAAGGCACGGATGATGGCTGGTTCTTTTCAAGACAAAGAAGAGAAACATTTCTCTGATCCACATAAAAAATAGTGATTCAGCGAAAAGCAAGGGGCTGAAAGTAACTAGTGTTTCAGTAGGACAAACCATGTACAACAAGGCAAATGTATGGATGCTGCCTGCAAGTTAAAGTAACTATTTCTGTAGGACACACCTGCTGATAAATCAACGCCGTCTGAGCCAATACCCTTTTCTGCTGGTGAATCGGTATATTTTTACAACCAAGCCAGCCCCACAATTCATCCCTCCACCTGCGTGGCGGTTGGTTCACAGCTCTCAGCTATTGCTCACATTACATGGGTGTTGTGTTACATCCAAATCAATCATTACTTGAGACCTTCACATCTTCCAAGCACGTGCCTAAGAATTGAAACTAAGTTCATGGGGGGACGAACATTTTTACATCCACAAATCACAATAACTGGCTCTAATTATAACCAAAAAATGTTCATAGGTTGTATGAAATTTAATAAAATGAAACTATGTTGGTCAGCACTAATATTAGCTGACATCTACAAAATAGAAGCACTCACTAGTATGATGATTGGTATGTACGTGGAGAAACTCTTCAGATAGGAAATTTAGTACGTACTATGTACACAGTAAACTTTTCTTCAAAAAAAAATTCTTAAGAGAACTCCTTATCAGTTCCTTAATAGCATAACTATGGATATATAATATATTCTCTAGTATTCATGCTGCATCACGCTTGCGGTTAAAGCAACATCAATT
The DNA here is from genome assembly GCF_002162155.2 of Triticum dicoccoides. Taxonomy (NCBI): domain Eukaryota; kingdom Viridiplantae; phylum Streptophyta; class Magnoliopsida; order Poales; family Poaceae; genus Triticum; species Triticum dicoccoides. Next base: position 640,633,940 of record NC_041387.1, read on the forward strand.
CTAATCATTTTCAAAGCCAAAATTAACAAACAAGTAACAAAACTAGTACAAATCTGAAAGAGATAGGCAGTTCCACTCATTACTCAACTGAAACAGTACACACTTGCTAGGACATGACATAACAATTGAAGCCATCTGACAGGTAGTCGTCGAGTTCCTACTAGTTAAATAACTAACCCGTGGGCATCTAAGCATATTTCAGTCTACGTTCTCAACACTACGAAGTAAACAATGGAACATACAATAACAGAACAGTACTAATGCAGCTTAGATACAATGAAATTGCCAGGTTTGTAGTAACCATCACCGAGATGTCACTAATTCGAACATGTGGCACACCACCAAGTCAAAAAAAAAAAACAATAAGATGCCTCCATAAGTCAGCTTGCATGGCTTCTGAAATCTCCAAAACGCAAGCCTGGAATAAGGATGTCATGTTAGTTGCAAGGAAAATATGACAAACGCTTCGCTTCAAGAAACACATTAATATCATTGAGTTTGGAATCATATTGCATAGCCATTTGGGATTCTAGCTAGACACACATTCATCTATGCTGTACACATCGGATAACCAAAATAAAATAAAATCAGAAGCATCATTCACTTGTCCAAGGACAGCATCACCAACTGATCTCTGCTAATGATTACAACCAGTTCAGCTCTAATACTATATAAAGCATTTGGATCTTCTATATTTATGAATGTTGTTGACATAGAAAAACAATAAATCCAGATCACTTGTTCAAGAAACATAGCAAATTAGCATACCTAATGGGACAATCATCTAATGCATTGATATTTCAGCTCCACCATCTCGACCACCAATTCCGCTGCCTACAAGCAAAAGAAACCCAATAAACCGAAGAAAATTCATGTAAGAGGTAAATCGTTGAGAAGGCAAAACTACCCTTTATGACAAAGGTAGGAATGGGGAAATGAAACCATATCTACTGCTAGGCGTGCAAGGTAGCTAGAGAGACAATCATCGTTTACCTAGTAATGAAATACATGTTAGGACTGTTTAGCTGTTCAGAGGAAATGTATTCAGATAGAATTACTATTCTGAGGAGGATTCGTTCCAGCAATGCCAAATGGGTCAAAAAACATAAGCTCATTACTTTTACTTGAGAAACTTAAGTGACTGATGACAATACTCACCACTATTCAGGTTCAATGAACAAGCAATGTTTCTCCATGTATGATAGTAAAGATGCCAATAACTATTATGAATATATGATTAATATCAAGATCAATCAAGAAACATAGCATTCCACATGTGAAATCAAATAACACATTACATATAAAATGGTTTGGTAATACAGTTTTAGCATAGTTCCTGCACACTCGGCCACTCGCCAGTTGCCAATAGTTAGAAAGAACATGCTAAATACACCAAGAGCAGACAAGGACAAGGGATTACCTATAACATAGAAATTTCTGTACGGATAATAGGTCCTGGTAAAAATGCAACCGCTCTGGTGTTCAATAAGATTTATAAACTGCATGGACTCAAGCTGGAGCATGTATTCACCGTAAAACGTTGATAGCAAAATCGCATTGCTGTCCTCATCATACCCCTGCATCTTAAACGCATTTGGCCCCCCGGTCAGTCCAAATGAAAAGAGCCCATCTAGCTGAATGGTTTTCTGCAGTTCCCATCCAACAACACCATCACGGTCAGATTTTCTCTCCCATAATTGGATGATACCGCTCTGATAATCTGGCTCGGAAAAAACAGCAAGGCCCAGACCGCCGTGCTCTGTCCGTACAACGAGAAAGGACCAGTGGTAGTCTGCAACATTAACATCTGCCGGCTTCTGGATCACCACAAGGCTCTGGCTTTCAAAATCAAACTCGAGGATGCCACCTCCAGAAACCAGCCAGCAAAATGAATTTGTAACCAGGACGCTGGGTTTTGCAACACATACACATGTCGAACGTGTGGTCTCTAGTGAGACAACATCCCCCCACACACCGGACTCCGACTCATAGAGGCAAGCAAACTTGTGTGTGCCGTCAGAATCACTGCCTGCCAAGGCCAATCTAAATGGGGTGAAGCGGCAGTCACCGTGCACATGCCCGTCTTCGACGGCGGCGGCGCACATCACCGCCGCGTTCTGGACGAGCCTCCCCTTTTTCCTGCAGAACCCTGGTGGAAACGCAAGGCGGCGCTGGTGGCCGGTGAGGGGGTCCCACACGACGGCCTCGCGGCGCTTCTGGCAGATGAGGAGGGCCAGGCCATGGCGGCAGCCGAGAAACGCCCAGCCCTCGCCGCGAATCCATGGCGCCGAGAAGCGCGCGGGTGGGATGCGGTCCCACCGGCCCATCGTCGTGGGCTTGAAGATGGGCCGCTTGTCTCTGCGGAATTCCTCGTCGAAGAAGCCGAGTAGCGGCGGTGGGTTGTTCCGGCCGTGGTGCTCGCGGAAGCGGCGGAGGAAGCCGGGGCTGGAGAGGATGCGGCGCCAGCGCGTGCACACGAGGGATGCGCGCGGAAGGGAGGAGGGCTGCGGAGGGAGGCGGAGGAGGATCTCCTCGAGGACCTCTTCGAGGATGACTCCGCCGTTCAGCGCGGGCGCCGGCGACGATGCGGCGGCGGAGGGGCTGCTCATTCCGGCGAGGCTAGGGTTCGGGAGTCTGGCCGCAGTCTGCGTCGAGTGGAGTGAGTGTGGAGTGAAGGGGTGGGCCGTGGGGGTGTGGGGGTTTATTTGATTTGATTTTTGTATAAACTGAACTAAAATGAATGTATTTAAAACTAAAAAATATGCTTAAATACACCCATTTTATGCGACAAGTAACTTTGTTTGGAACAGAGAGACTGAGAGAGTATGAATTTGTTAGCACATAACACAAAATCACAGTGATGAGCAAAACACCACATTATATGAAAAACATATACTCCCTCTGTAAAGAAATATAAGAGCGTTTAGATTACTTTTTTACTGATCTAAATGCTTTTATATTTGTTTATGGAGGGAGTACCATTTTCCCCAGGTGTCAACCCAAATAACAACAATGACGCGGCTAAGCACGCTCAACCCCTTTTCGTTTATTTCAGTTGTCGAAAACAAAAATCATTTACATACTGATGATGAACAATCAGAATAAATTATTTATTTACTAGGATAATTTCAAGAGGCTATTTAAGAAATGGATGATTATTGAGAGCAAATTGCATGGCCTCAACCTATTCATATTTATCAAGAATGTTTTAGCCTTGCCATGCTTGATGGAGAAAACAGAGCCAGCAACATGAACCTTCTGAGCACAATACCCCGTTAAAAACACCAGTGAACATAAGTCTAAAATATCTCTTTTATAGTACTCCCTTCATTTGGAATTAGTTGTTGCTTAAATGGATGTATCTAGCACTATTTTAGTGTTAGATACATCCATTTGAGTGATAATTAATTTCGGATAAAAAAGTATTTATTAAGAATATAAATTAGCCTTATTTTTAAATCAGATTGTTGGTCTTATTTGTCAATGAACTGGACAGAATGAAATACATTGGAAGTTGCTCCCATATGTGGCGACGGGTCACGAGGTCCTCCCATCAAACGTTTTTGTTCACCGGGTGGAGTAACTCCCCGCGAACGATTTCAGCCGCCCCGGTCGATAGCTAGGAAGGAGGCATGGGGCAAACCCCCAGTTTATCTTCTTTTTTTCAAAAAACTATGCCATCAACAACAAAAAAAACTAATTTGCCATGATCTAACTAATGAAAAAAATGCTAGACTACTTTATAAAAAATGCCATCTCTCTAATTTATAAATATACAATGAGTATGATTAAAAAAATTGTTTGAACTACAAAAATGAAAAATGTCATGCTAAAATTTCAAAACTGTCATCCTCGGGATAAAAACGCCATGAACAAAAAGGTGTCATGTGAACACAAAAAGAAAGAAAATAAAGCCATGTTAAAATAAGTGACATCTCTTAATAAACAATAAATGCGAGCTAAAAAACCAAAATGCCATCACTTAATAATAAAAATGACATCTCTTAATAATAAAAAATTATCTCTTAACAATAATAAAATTTATCTCTTAATAATAAAAATTTCATCTCTTAATAATAAAAATCATCTATTTATATAAAAGTGCAATATCTTAATAATAATAACAAAATGCCATTTTTATAAAGATGCCATGCACTTAGTAATAAAATTGTCATGCCATTAAAAAATATAATTTGCCATGTGACCATTGCAATCTTCTAAAACATTGCCATGTGTTAGGGTTTTCTTCATAAAGTTGCCATGATATGCAGAACAAAATTTTCAAAAGTTGCCATCCATGATTTTTCTAGAATTTATATAGAATGTTGCAATTTTAATTTCCCATGTGACCATTGTATATTTTACCAAAGCCAGGTTTTGTGGAACAAATATCCTAAATTTGTCTTGTCTTGTCACTATTTTCAAATTTTCTTAATTTTCCAGGGTTTAGGAAATTTAATTTTCCGAATTTTCCATGTGAAAATTTTCCTTTTTTATATATTTTTCTACACTTGCGTTGATTTCCTATATTTTTGAAGGCTGATTTTCTTTCTAGATGAAGCTAAACGCCAGTCACTATCCTTATCCTTCACCATCATCATCGATGATGAACGTGATAGGTAACTCCCCATTCCGCACCTGTCTCTCTGCCCTTACCCAAGAAACCGCTCTCCAATAGTAGCGCGAACTATTTTGATCAAGTCGAAGGCCCTCCCGTACGAGCCAAAGCTTCTTCGAAACAAGGGAATGAAAGGTCACTTTTGCATTGGATGCTCTTTACTCTCCCCACTATGAGGGCTCTGTTGTCTTGGGGAGCGTTGAAGCTTGCTTCTTTTCCATACTTTTCTTGAAGGAAGCAGCCTATTAGTTTCAGTCCAGTCCAGGAAAGGAGCGGAGCCTATTGATATAGCTTAGTAGAGCTTCGTCATGATAGCAGTTTGTTTTAACAAGTAGTAGGAATGTGTGCTGATGTGCCAAATCTTCTTGTGCTCCTTCTGGATAATCCGAAATCTAGGGGTAAAGGAAAGATCAAGGTTTTCTCCTTGATCAGTCGACTTGCCTACTTACCGAGCTCTCCACCGTATCTTCAAGGTTGTTAAGATGATTTAGTAGATGTGTCGGTATCGTTTTCATCTGCCCGCTGCTCCTGCCGCCTGCCAAGTGGGCTCCACGCTCGTTATCCTGACTGTTCTCTCTGCTGCCTACAATTTGTAATATGACCATTATAAATATATGCCAAATTTTGCCATGCTTTTAGAGGAGAAATCACTATATTTTCCATGTGACTAATAATTTGTCATGATTTTAGGACACAAGAATTTCTAAACTAGTCATGAGGCTTTATAACATTGCCACGATTTGATGACACAAAAATTTCTAAATCAGGCCATAGATGGTAACTATGTAACGCAACCATGGAACATTCATTCTTTTGTCAATAGTAACCTTTTTTTTTACATGTTTCGTTTAGCTATTTTGAAGTTCCCTAAAAAATAGGCGAGTACTGGCGCCGGCGCACCGGCCCAAAATTTCGGCCGGTCGGCCACCCACCGTCCGATTGGCCCGCGTCTGGCCGTTAGATCAAGTCAACGTGACCCCCTTCCACCCCATCCTTCCTCGACTCGCCTCCGCCTCATCATCGAGCGTGTTGTCCGCCTTGCCGCGAGCACCCATCCAACCGTCCTGCAGCGCTCGAGTCCCCACCCCCTCACCGCATCTCCGCCACGCCGTTGCGGCACAGCTTGCTTGCCGCCCCTCGCCGCATGGCCACCAGAATTACATCATGACTTCTGTTGGATCCTGCAGACTCCTCTCCATTGACAATTGCAGCTCTCACGCCGTTGGTTCGAGCATACGGTCACCGTGGTTGCAGCATCCCATCGTCACGGCCGCCGCCGTCCCTCGCTGGCCGTCGTAGGCATGCATCACCGTGTGCTGGCAAAAAACCATAATCAGCAAAAAATCTGGTTCGTCGCTGGTGGCAGCAAAAATAATAGCGGGTGCTAGCAAAACAAAATCACAGTTCCAGCAAAAAATAAGAACGCTTCGTTGTTCGCCGTTGCAGCAAAAAAATCACCGCAAAACAAAATGGGTCACCATCTTCCTTGATTGTAGCCCCGCCCATGATCATTGCAGCTCCCCAAGAAGCTGGTTCCAGGAATTAGCGCTGCCAATTCCAGCAAAAAGAGCACCACCACTCGCCGGTCGTAGCAGTTGCCCCTGGTAGTAGCAAAAATTCTTGCCGGTTCCAGCAATTTTTTTGCCGGTCCCAGCAAAATGATTTCGACATCATCTAGTTCCAGCATCGGTCGATGGTGATTGTAGCTTTTTTGCCATGTGGTTCCAGCAAAAACTATCTCCGGTTGCAGCACCGGATTCCCCCGTCTCCATCTCCGGCGGCGGCTGGTTGTAGCAACCATGGCTACTAGTTCCAGCATCGCTGGACTCCCGTTGCAGCATCACCGAACTCCGCTCTAGGGCCACGGACCGCGCCGGTTGCAGCAGCCCACCGGAGGAGAGGACGGCGAGAGAGACAGAGAAGAGGAGGGGATAGCTCAGGTAAAGCAGATGAAGAAGAGAAGCGTTTGTGGATGAGAACGATCTGCGGGAGGAGATAAGGCAGAGGAAGAGCGGTTTGCGGGCCCACAAGAAAAGCGGCGATGTGTCGTTCGTCTCGAGACCTATGATCTATTTTGATCGAACACACGCTGCGGGACCGGCCGAACGCTCGACCGGTCGACCGTACGCAAACGTTTCCCTAAAAAATAACCACAATTGATATGTATCGTACGCTGCGAGCATTAAGACTCCAATGGCCTACGTGTGCTTGTCGGCCGACCCATTTAATCGCGCTACAGGACGCTCACCAGCAGCATGTTATAGGAAGGTTCCGAAAGCTTCGATGTAGGTTTTGGGAAGCTTTCGGGCTGCTTATTTCCTGTTCTTTTTTTCTTTTTAGTTAATTTCGTTTTTTCTATTTCTTTCCCTTTTTTGTCTTTTCATCTCTTATTTTTTTTAGGATTTCACAAATATAGAAAATGTTCAAAATCTTCAGAAACAATTGTTTGAATTTTCCAAAAAGTGTATGTTTTTCAAAATATTTTCATAATTTCAAAATATGTTCATATTTAAAAATTTCTTCGTGTTTTGTAAAATGTTCGGATTTAAAAAATTGTTCAAATTTGAAGAACTGTTTACTTAAAAAATGTCTAGGATGTCGGAAATTGTTTACGCACAAGTTTTGAATCTCATGAAATATTTTTGAATTCGTGAATGTCTTTTAATTCACATACCTTTTTTGAATTCTAGAATATTTATTGAATATGTGAACATTTGTTTTGTATTTACGTGAATTTTATTGAATTTTCCAACATTTGTCTGAATTCATGAATATTTTTTGTATTTTATGATATATATATTTTAATTCGCAAACTTCATTTGAATTTGCCTATAATTTTTTTGAATTTGCAAACCTTTCATGAACATTTTTTAATACATGTGAATAGTTTTTTTGAATTCACAACCTTTTGATTTTGTATTCGTGAATTTTCTTTCAAATTATAAATTAAACTGACCAAAAATAATAAAACGAAAAATAACTTGTTGTAGGCAAAAAAGAAAAATAACTGACCTGCATGATCTGGTTGGTCTAGGCCCATCTCGATCTGGTATATCCTAGTAGCTTTTTTCATTGTTCGTCTCTTTTTCTCTTGCTCAATTTACTTGCTGAGTTGCCGACTAAACCAGTACTAGTATGTATTAAACTTATGATGGATATATATTACTGTTAAATTTCTTTTGCAGGGCTCATTTAGTTTTCCACAGACCGAGCTCAGCCTTGTGCGAGAAATAGAGAAACATCTAGTGATTACAAACTTCTCCATTTTGGATCTACAGTTCAACAAAACCAGGCATGCTTCTGGAGCATTTTTGTTTCGCCTCCTTGGGATTCATTGGATTAGCACGGCTACAAAAATCCTTAAGATAGGGCTGGTAATTCTTTCCTCTGCTTGATTATTATATCTGAAATACATGTAGCAAAAGGAAAATCCAGGTACAAGTTTTGAGATGATGTCTTTGAGGAGTACCAATAATTTTAGTTATTCATATTCCTTTTAGGGGGCAAAAGGAAAAGCATGCCCAATAAACTGTCCCTGTGATGAGCCTGGGAACTGGAGAAGCGAAACTATCCCCTTGATCAATCTCGAAGAAGTTGAAATCAGAGCCTTCAGAGGAGAGGATCATGAATTTGATTTCTTGAGGCTGATATTGAAATGTGCACCAAGGCTGAAAAGAATGACCGCGAGGCCGTCACATGAGGATGAGGTCACAACAAGTAACGACGACTGGCGCGTAAAAATAAACGACATCCTGAAGGTGTATCCTTCTGTGGGATGCAATCTTTTTCCTAATTCTGGTACGCGATTCTAAATGTGCATGATTGTCATGATCTTAAATGCGGCATTGTGTTTGCTATCTTTACTATTTTCTTTAGGTTCAGAAGTACTAAACCCTCATTTTCTGAAAATTCACCATCTACGCTGCTTTTGCATGTACCAGATGTTATATTGTTTTGGTAGTCCATGAAGTTTTGTTGTGCACCTATCCCCGTAATTGGCTGAATAAGCTTTATTAGTGCTGATTTTTCTTTGAGGGAATGCTACTACTGAATTTGTGTGCATACGTCCTTAAATTTTCTCTTTTCAAAAGTGATTGCTGAATGGTGCAAGGTGAAGAATTATTGAAACTTTCTAGTTTGAGCAGGCTTCCTTACCATTGCCAACCCTTTTTGGTTTAGGCAATCTTCTCTACTCGCTGCACTTGCAAATTGCGGACCCTTTTTAGTTTACGCAATCATCTCTATTCGCTGCACGTGCAAAATCGTAAAACTCCTACGGATATTGTGATCTG
>NC_041387.1:640643165-640645240 GCF_002162155.2 Triticum dicoccoides
ACTAACTGACCTCCTTAATTTCCGTGCAGGGCCAACGCACAGCGGCCAAAGTGGTGACTCTCATCCTCAAATTTGCTGATTCGGGGACTCATCAAAGAGATCATCCTGTCTCCATTGTCTGGTTTTAGGCATTTTTGCTTGGTGGCTTGCCTTCAATAGATAAGTTTGTGTTATTTTGCTACTGCAATGTAGTTGCTGATTCGAAGTGGTGCAGTGTTAATTGGTTAATCTGTAAATGCTAGCCATGGCCTATTTGTATATGACATTAGTCCATCGATCAGATCAGATGATGTGTTATTTTGCTATAGTGTAATGGAGTTACATGCACCCTGACATGGGTGGAGTAGCTATAATCTAAATTGAGCAGGAGAGAAGAAAATGTCGATAGTTTCCTTTGACGGAAAAGACAATGGATCATATATATTACTGTCAATTGTTTTTTGCAGGGCTCATTTAGTTTTCCACAGACCAAGCTCAGCCTTGCGCAAGAAATAGAGAAACATCTAGTGCTTACAAACTTCTCCGTTTTGGATCTACATTTCAACACAACAGGGCATGCTTTTGGAGCATTTGTCTTTCGCCTCCTTAGGATCCATTGGATCCGCACTGCTACAAAAATCCTTAAGATAGAGATGGTAGTTCTTCCCTCAGCTTAATTAATTATATCTGAAATATATGTAGCAAAAGGAAAATCCAGGTACAGTTTTGAGATGATGTCTTGGAGGAGTATCAATAATAATTGTAGTCATTCATATTTCTTTTAGGGGGAAAAGGCAATAGCATGCCCGGTAAATTGTCCCTGTGATGAGCCTAAGAACTGGAGAAGCGAAACTATCTCCTTGATCAATCTCGAAGAAGTGGAAATCAGAGGCTTGGGAGGAGAGGATCATGAATTTGATTTCTTGAGGCTGATATTGAAATGTGCACCAAGGCTGAAAAGAATGTGACAGTGAGGCCGTCACATGAGGTCACAACAAGTAACGACGACTGGGGTGCAAAAATATACGACATCCTGAAGGTGTATCCTTCTGTGGGATGCAATGTTTTTCCTTATTCTGGTAAGCGATTCTAAATACATGATTATCATGATCTTAGATGTGACACTTCTTTTTGCATTTTGATATTGTTGAAGCTTCGTAGTTCTGTTGCTTAAACTGAAGCTTTGTATTTGTTAGTCTTTTACATATATATTCAACTATGAAAATTCATATAGTTATGTATGTCAGTAGCTTCCGTGTTGTGCCAGTTATTTATTCTCGGGTGTCTTGTCTTTAGCTTTTCCTCCTAATATAGTTGTTCTAACACTCTGTATGTAGGTTCACACTCGGTGTCTCGGGTGTTTGCTATCTTTCGTGTTTTCTTTAGGTTCCGAAGTACTAACTAAACCCTCATTTTCTGAAAATTCACCATCTACGCCGCTTTTGCATGTACCAGATGTTATATTATTTTCGTAGTCCATGAAGTTTGGTTATGCCCGTATCCCCGTAATTTGCTGAATAAGCTTTATCAGTGCTGATTTTTCTTTGAGGGAATGTTACTACTGAATTTGTGTGCATACACCCTTAAATTTCTCTTTTCAAATGTGGTTGCTGAATGGTGTTAGGCGAAGAATTATTGAAACTTTGTAGTTTGAGCAGGCTTCCTTAGCAGTGCTGACCCTTTTTGGTTTAAGCAATCTTCTCTATTCGCTGCACTTGCAAATTACTGGCCCTGTTTGGTTTACTCAATCATTTCTATTTGCTGCACATGCAAAATCGTAAAACTCCTGGGGATATTCTGATCTCCTTAAATTGCGTGCAGGGCCAACTCACAGCAGCCAAAGTGGAGCCTCTCATCCTCAAATTTGCTGATTCGGGGACTCATCAAAGAGATCATCCTGTCTCCACTGTCAAGTTTCAGGATTTTTGCTTGATGGCTTGCCTTCAATAGATAAGTTTGTGTTATTTTGCTATCGTAATGAACCTGGCTCATTCTTAGTTAATCCGTAAATGCTAGGCATGGCCTATTTGTATGTGACATTAGTCCATGGATCAGACGAGACTATGAAAAGTAACGTAAACTGCCTAACAATAATG
>NC_041387.1:640645610-640687966 GCF_002162155.2 Triticum dicoccoides
GGTGGGCCCCTCAATCCTCCTATATCCAATCTAAAATGTCCACGTTGCACATTACGTAAAGTACGTAGATTAGTTTACGTAGGTGTAGCATTGTCCGTGTAATGGAGTTACATGCACCTTGACATACATGGGTTGAATAACTAGAATCTATTGAACAGGAGAGAAGAAAATGTTAGATACTACTCCCTCTGTAACTTTTTATAAGACATTTTTTGACACGTAGGAATAGTTTACTTCGACGGGAAAGAAAGGAGCTCTGCCATTGCATTATTAAAGCGGGGACAATCTGTATAGGGTTGCTGAAGCCCAGAAGCAAGGAGACGTAAACCAAGAAAACAAAAGGAGGTAACAAAAAAGGCAAAACAGGAGCCGGAAGAAGAAGCTACAGCCGGAATATATAAGGGTAAGATCATCACGAGCTAACATGGCCACCGTATCAGCCAGGACATATGTCTCTTCAAAAATTCTCCTGTTTCGCTCAGTCGATAAATCCAGATGATGCAGACAGCAGCGGAGAGCTAACGAAGTCAATGGTGGGACAAACATTTTTACATCCAGAAATCACAATAACTAGTTCTAGTTATAACCAGAAAAAATGTTCCTAGGTTGTATAATCTTTTAATAAAATGAAACCATGTTGGTCAGCACTTATATTCCTGACATCTACAAAGTAGAAAGCTATCACTAGTATGATGCTTGGTACATACATGGAGATAATCTTCTGAGGGAAAATTTAGTATGTTCCATCTAAGCTTTTCAGCAAAATCTCTTTCTCAAGAGAACTCCATATAGGTTCCTTAAGAGCATAACTACAGAAAAATTGTCTAGCATTCATGTTGCATCATGCTTGCTGTTTCAGGAACATCAGTTCTAATCCTTTTCAAAGCCAAAATAACCAAACTAGCAACCAAAGAAGTTCAAAGCTGAAAGAGATGGGCAGTTCAGCCTATCCACCATTACTCCATTGAAATGGTACACACTTGCTAAGGGGGTGCTTGGATCCAAGGGACTATTTTTAGTAGTCTGACTAAAAATAGTCTCTTTTAGAGGCTAAAGTTCCAAGCACCCCTGACTAAAGAGAGGCTAGGACTAGTCTTGAGGCTAAAATCTTTTAGTCATAGGAAACCTGCTAAAATATGTATTAGCCCTCTCTCTCCTCATTTAATTCCTCTCTTTTAACACATGCGAGTTCTGGATTGGAGGGTTTTGAGGATAATAAATGCTCAATAACTTGATTTTAGTCTCTTTAGTATTTGGATCCAAGCATGGGTGAGGCTAGCAAGTTTTAGTCCCACTACTTTTAGTCATGGGACTAAAACGTATCCAAGCACCCTCTAAGACATGGCATAACTCATAACATTTGAAGCAGTGTGACATGCAGTCATCGAGTTCCTACTAGTTAAATAACTAATCTGAGGGCCTCTCAGCATATTTCAGTCTACTAGCTTTGACATTACAGAACAAATTATACAACATTAACACATTATACAACATTAACACACAGTACTCCGAGTTCGAGCATGTGGCACGCCACCAAGTCAAAACCAATAAGGTGGAGGTGGCTCCATAAAGCAGCTGAATTCCCCAAAGTGCAAGCCTGTAATAAGGATGTTCTGTTAGTTGCAAGGAAAATATGACACACACTTCACTGTGGGAAACAAATAAACTACATCAAAATTGGAATCATATTGCATAGTCAATTGGGACTTGGATGCATATGTGGAGGTTCATGCATGAACATTTGTGCTTTAGCAATCAACATGCGTACATTTCTAACTCCTAAAACTTTAGTTACATTTCCTAAGTGTTTACCTTTGTCATGTACACTCTAACAACATAATAAGTGAACAAGACCTGAATGGAAAATGAGGAAACAAACAACTATGGTAATTTATCTATGCTGCCCAACAATATGTATGTAAGTGTTCGAGTGATGAAATAATTAAAAGAAGATGCCGGTAATAGCAACATATAGCTCTTGTGTGCTATGGAGCGCAGTAAGATAGTTCCAGTAAGAAGATATCTAGACGCACATTCATGTATACTGTACAGATTGGATAACGAAACAACAAGTAGAATCAGAAGCCTCATTCACTGGTCCAAGGACATCAACACCAACTGATCTCTGTTGCTGGTTACTACTTAATACTAGTTCACCTCCAATGCTATATAAAACATTTGGATTTCTATATTTACAATTGTCGATATAAAAAAACATAATCAACATCACCTGTTACCAGACATAAAACATTAGCATACCTAACGGGAGAATCATCCAATAATCTAATGCATTGGCATTTCAGCTCCACCAACTCCGCTGCCTACAAGCAAAAGAAAACTAATAAACTAATTCATGAAGAGCTAAATCAATGAGAAGGCAAAACAACCCTTTATGACAGAGGTAGGACTAGGGAAATGAAATTGCGTCTGCTGCTAGGCGCAAGCTGGAGCAACAATTATCATTTACCTAGTAATGAATTACACGTTACTACATCCAATAGCAATTATGAATTTATGATTAATATCAACATACATAGCACTACACATATGGAAATCAAATAACACTTCCGATATAAAGTGTTTCAGCAATATAGTTTTAGTGCAGTTGTTGCCCACTCGCCACTTATTGGTCCATCAGAAAGCTCATGCTGAATATACCAATACCAATACAGAGACAAGGAATAACCTGTAATGTAGAAATTTCTGTAGGGACAATAGGTACTGCTAGAAATGTAACGCCTTCGTGTTTTAAAAAGATTTGTGAACCGCGTGGACTCAAGCTGGAGCATGTAGTCCCCGAAAAACGTAGATAGAAAAATCGCATTGGTGTCCTCATCGTACCCCTGCATCAGAATAGCATTCTGCCCCATTTCTGGTCGTGGTGAAAAGAGCCCGTCTAGTTGAATGGTTTTCTGCAGCTCCCATCCAACAACACCATCGCAGTCAGATTTCCTCTCCCACAATTGGATGATCTTGCTTACATAATCTGTGTCTGACAAAACAGCAAGGCCCAGGCCACAATGCTCTGTTCGTATCGCGTAAAAGGACCAGTAGTGGTCGGGAGCTCCATGTAAAATCGGATGAGCGTCTGCTGGCTTCTGGGTCACCGCAAGGCTGTGATTTCGAAAATCAAACTCCAGGATGGCACCTCCAGACATAAGCCAGCAAAATGAATTCCTAAGCAGGACGCTGGGGTTCGCAATGCAAGTCGAAGTCGAATGTGCAGACTCTACTGAAACAATATCACCCCACACACCAGACTCTGACTCGTAGAGGCATGCAAAATGGCGTGTGCCGGTAGAATCACTGCGCACCAAGGCCAATCTAAATGGGGTGAACCGGCAGTCACCGTGCACATGCCCATCTTGGCCGCCGCCGGCGGCGCACATCACCGCGGCGTTCTGGACGGACTTCCACCCCGGTGGAAACCCGACGCGGCGCTGGTGGCCCGTGAGGGGATCCCACACGACGACCTCGCGGCGCGCCCGGCAGATGAGGAGGGCGAGGCCGTGGCGGCAGCCGAGAAACTCCCAGCCCTCGCCCAGGCTCCATGGCGCGGAGAAGCGCGCGGGTGGGATGCGGTCCCGCTCGCCCGTCGCCGTGGGGTTGAAGATGGGCGGCTTGTCTACGCGGAATTCCTTTTCGAAGAAGCCGAGCAGTGGCGTGGGTTGTTCCGGCCGTGGTGCTCGCGGAAGCGGCGGCGGAAGTCGGGGTCGGCGAGGATGCGGCGCCAGCGCGTGCACACGAGGGATGCGCGCGGGAGGGAGGAGGGCTGCGGAGGGAGGCGGAGGAGGATCTCCTCGAGGATCTCTTCGAGGAGGACCACGCCGTCCAGCGGGGGCGCCGGCGAGGCGCGGCTCATTCCGGCGAGGCTAGGGTTTGGGACTCTCTGACTGCAGGCTGCGTCGAGTCGAGTGGAATGGAGGCGGGGGAGAATTTCTCTCTTTTTTTTCTTTAGAAAGAAGAGGCGGAGCAGAATTTCATTTCAAAAGAGAAAGTAAAAAAATCTTTGTACTCCCAAGTTGTACAAAAGCTGCCTTAGAGTAATATACATTATCTTTTTTCATTAATGCACAAAGAATGCGTATCATTTCGTTGATTGAATGAAATAGAATTTAGTAGAGGGGTATACAACACATGGCACGAACGAGGAAGGCGTGGAGGCATCCGAAGCAGAGAAAGGGATCCTCGGTGAGAACAAAGGATACAACACAGCAGAATCCACCAATCCCAAAACTAGAGGGGCATAACGAACTAGCATGACGTCAACATCTACAAACCCAACACCGGCGACACCACAAAGCAAGCAAGATAGCGCCCACGAGAAGGTGAACGACGTCGTGACGTCGCCGCCATCAGATCCGAAGAACCGGATCTAGGGTTTCCCTGGTGCTCGAAGGAGGGAACAAATAAAGGCCATGGCAGAGCCTCCAAGAAGGAAAATGACACCCGCGAGTGTCTTCGCTGCCAGCAATGGCAAGCCGGTCAGAGCTTTCGTCTGGGTCTGAGTCTGAGCAATTCCATAGCCGCAAGAACAGGGTCCGGAGATGAGGAATCCAGGTCACTGGTTGAGACCACCACCTCAGAAGGAAGGGGTGGGGATGTGCTTGCCAACGGAGGGTGGCATCGGGCGCGGACGGGAACGTGAGTTTTGGATCTGGCCCAAGAACGAGGCTTGGAGGTGGACGGGGTCGAGGAGGTCATGCATTCAGATGCTCAGTGGTGCGATGCAGGGTACCATACAATCTACAAAAGTTGGCCCAGAGCCTGTATACCTTCAAACAGGCTCTACTGAGCCACATACGGAAGTGCCCGAAAACCATGCGAGTAACCAAGTGCATCCTAGATATATACAGAAGAGTTTCTCTGTTGTTGACAACCAAGTTCTCAAGGCTGGCTTTTATAGTTGGCAACGTAGTGGAGCTGAACTGGTACTCTCCACTATGATGTACTGAACTTGCTTTGATCAAACTGTCAAAACTTGGTTCGCTGATATCATTTTAAATATTGGAATTTAAGACGAGACTGTATAAATAGATTTGTCCCGTGAAATATTTATTGAGTACTACAAAATTTCTTAGGTTTTAAACATATACTACAGAGTACAGCAGAGACTAAAGGTTAAAGACTAAGCCTCACTTATTTGTGAATTACGTAGTACAAGTCATGGATTTCGTTTTCTTGCCTGGTGAACTTTTTGTTTATTTATTGTTGTTCTGCCCAGATTACAAAGATTACAAGGGAATGCTCAACTTCTTTCCCCTCAATGCAAAGGTACAGGTGTCAGTCAAATTCAGAACAAAAGGCAGTGTTCACTGGTTTCCATTTTCCTCAGCCAAAAGTGCTTTTACTGTTGGTCCCCTGAATTACCTCCCAAGTCCCAACTAACGGTACATCATCCTATTCGAAAGCAACTTGAACCGACAACTGACATTCACATCAAAAAGTTGAAATGCCTATGTGTTCTGTTACAGCCACAAGCATCAGGTGTCATCAGAACATCAGGATCTCGTCGCGGCGGAAATCGCCTTTGGTACCTCTGCAATTTAGAGATAATGGGGGCATATCCAGCAAATACGGTCCTGTCGCCGAAACTCCGTCCTTGTAAACCAGAGCATCGCCTCGGGTGTCAGCCACAGATAATTTTTCTGCGCCACTTTCACTTGTGTCATTAGCAATTTCTTGGTGGGTCTCAGTTTCACGATTGCACAGAAGTACCATAATTCGGGCATCACATGCAGATTGGTGCCACGATTGCTAATTTTTGCGTGTCAGTACCAACATTGGTCCGGTTTTTTGCAAATAAGGCTAAAACGCGTATTTATACGTATTGACGCCCGATCCGACAGCTCGGGCCCACCCGTCAGGTGCCACGCTGGCCAATCGACGCGTGCCCGCGCGCTGACTAGGACGAGCCAGTCCGCTGCTGCTCTCCAACCTGGTCCGGTCGCACCAGCTCCAGCCCGGCCGCACCATTCCCCTCCCCTCCTCCTCCTCTACTCAAACCCTAGTCCATGGCGTCGGCGATTTCGCCAGGCGGTGGCGAGGGCGTCCACGGCGGCGGTGAGATGCCGTTCTAGCCTCCTAGCAGAACGGCTGGCGTCGACGGGTATGGCGGAGACGACTCCAGCTCCACGTACTCGACCGACAACGAGGAGTCGATGTTACTCACCATGGAGCAGCGGTTGCGGTTGGCGCATCAGTGGGTGGCGAACCCTAGCAGCAGCCATGAGTTGACTCATGGACTTGGCGGCGTGCTGTAAGTACCCTTGTCCTACTCCTCCTCTGATTTATCCAATTGGGCATTTTTAGGGTTTGTTCATCTTCTGCTTTATCCAGTTGGGGATTAGGTTTTATCCAATTGAAGTGACTAGTATAAGACAATTAAACTAACCTAGTAACATAGTGTATTGCACTCTCAAATTAGTTCAATGCATGTGGCAATTTGGGATTATTTTGGCTCTCCAAATTGTTCTGTGATGTAATGTACTGTTACTTTAAATTGTTCTGTACTATAATGTTGCTCTCCAAATTTTGCTATTTTGCTGAATTAGTAAATAATAGACTTACAGGTTACTTTAAATTGTATTGTGCTGTATTGTTGCTCTCCAAATTAAGAGTAATTATAATGAATAGATGAAATTTAATTTGTTCTGTAGTTTGGATAAAGACATTTGGCAAGTAAGGATCCATTTTGATGCATGAGAACCATTGGAGATGAAGCCGTGTGGTTCAGATATTACTTATATGAATTTGGTTGCAGTGATGGAAACCCAAGGATTTAATGCATATGATTGTTTGTATCACATTGAAAATCCATCTTTAGGAGAGAAAGGGCTGGATTTGGTAGACAGTCATGCAGAATTACAGATGATAAAAAGGAAGATCCAGGACAAATTGGTGCTTAATTTGCTAGTCAGGGCTTGTCCACCCCCTGATACTGATTTTGAGAGGCAGCATTTTGAAAAGCCAGACTTGTCCACTGTGGTGTACCAAGAGCATGTTGTTTATGATCTGAGTGAGCCTCCTATCTTAGCTGTTGATTAGGAAGGAGTAGTTTTTGAGAGTCAATGTAGCATCTCTAGCACACATCATCCTTCTGGTCCTCCTGGTGTTTGCACACAAGAAAGCAAAAATGCAACAGACAAGTTGAAAGCAGTTTTGGAAGAAGAAGAAGAGGGATATCAAGGATTTGAGGCTTATGAGGACAGTGATGCCTCTGATGAGGATGGACAAATTAGAAGTGACCCTCATTACATGGTTGATGATGAAGATGTAGAGGTGGAAGAGGGAAAGAGAGAGAGAGAGAGCTAGAAGTACAAGAGGAAGAATCAGATGATGATCAATCAGAAGAGCAAGAAATGCTGAAGACTATGCATTATGAGGGTGACACTGAAGTTGAGGACCCATTTGAGATAGAGGAAGATAGGACTTTTGAACAAGAAGAAGAAACTATAGTTGAACCTGTAAAGAAGAAGCAGAAGCTGCCAGTTAGAAGAGGACCAACCACTAGGTCACATTGTAGTGAGCTACCAGAGGTTGTACCTGATTTCAGACCATCATCAGATGAAGAAGAGAAGGGGTTGTTGAGGGAGAGTGATGATGATGGTTTTGAGCCACTCTCTTTTGTCCTACCAAAGAAAAGGAAGAGTAGGGCAAATAAAAGGCCTGCTAGGAAGTGGTACAATGAGAAAATGGAGCAACCACATGAGCAACTGTGTATGAAGTTGTGTTTTAGGGATCAACATCAATTCAGAGATGCTTTGTTGAATTTGCACATCACCCAAGCCAGGAATTTCAAGTATCACAGGAATTCAGATCAGAGGATAATTGTTGAGTGTACAGATAAACAATGCCAGTTCTTAATGGTGGCAGCAGTTATAAAAGGGGAGAAAACCTTTGTAATTAAGAAGATGAGACTAGAGCACACTTGCCCTAGTACCACTGAGACCACCAGGGTTAGTGCTAAGTGGCTAGCATAGAAATATGAGCATCTCTTTAGATCTGATATAACTACTGGTATTCAGACTATAATTGATGCATGCAATGAAAAATATGGTGTAGATGTGCCCAAGTGCATGGCATATAGGGCAAAGAACATAGCTATTGAAGCTGTGTTAGGAGATCACAAGAAGCAATATCCTAGGCTTAAAGACTATGCTCAGACTGTCATGGACACAAACCCTAGGAGTAGAGTAATAGTCACTACTGTTACTCCAGTACCAAATGCAAAAATACCCCACCCAGGCCCAAGATTCCATGCCATGTTCTTTTGCCTTAATGGAGCAAGGGAGGGGTTTCTCAATGGGTGTAGGCCATTCATTGGTTAGTTCTTGAACCTTGTGAACCATTTACATATTGTAGAGTACTCCATGTTGTATCTCACTTGAATGTATTTAATGTTTGCAAATGTTGATTATGCAGGTGTTGATGGATGCTTCATTAAGCTCACTACAGGTGCTCAACTACTTGCTGCCACTGGTAGACATGGCAACAACAACATATATCCACTGGCATTTGGCATAGTTGGTCAAGAGCACACACCTAGTTGGTGTTGGTTTCTACACCAACTGAAAATTTGCCTAGGGGGAGAAGTGGGCAAGTTTGGAGCTTATACTATAATGTCAGATAGACAAAAGGTATGTGTTTGCATATTTCATTCTGTTTTGAACAAGTGTTTACAGTAGTTTAGATTTTCATTGATGCATATTTCTTTAGCTTGTAGCTTAGACTTGTTAAATTGTTTGTGTCAGGGGTTATTGAATGCAGTGAATGCTATGTTTCCAAATTGCAACCAAAGATTCTGCCTTAGACATTTATATGCAAATTTCCAAAATGCTGGGTTTAGGGGTGAAGATCTTAAGAAGTGCATGGATAATTCTAGCTATGCCTACAATGAACACAAATTTAATATTGCAATGAATGATCTTAGAGCTGAAAGTGAGGAAGCTTGGGAGTGGCTTACTGCAATACCAAAAAAAACATGGGCAAGGCATGCATTTGACACAAATTGCAAGACTGACTTGGTAGTGAACAACTTGTCTGAGGTGTTCAACAAGTACATTCTAGATGTTAGGAGAAAAGCTATAAGGACAATGTGTGATGGGATAAAAGATAAGCAGATGGTGAGGTGGCACATGAAGAGAGAGAGTGTAAAGGAAGCAAGATGGGAGATAACACCTCATTACAGTGAGAATAGAGGTTGAGAAGGAGAGGGCCAGATACTGCAAGCCAATACAGGCAGGGGTCAACTTATGGCAAGTTACAAGTGGGCAGCAAACACATGCTGTCAACCTGGAACTTGAGACTTATGGATGCAGGAAGTGGGACCTTAGTGGCATACCTTGCAACCATGCCATCTCTGCAATAAACAAGGCTAAAAGGAAACCAGAGGATTATGTCAGCAAATTCTTCAAAAAAGATTTTTATGCTGCAGCTTATGAACCAATGATCTTTCCTGTGCCTGGTGAGCATGATTGAACAAGGACCCCTGGTCCAGACATAGAACCACCTGCATTCAAAATCAAGAGAGGAAGAAGGAAAGAAAAGAAGATCAAGGGCAAATTTGAAGTACCAAAGCCAAAAGAAACTTCAAGAATGGGAACCATAACATGTGGCAATTGTGGTCTCCAAGGGCATAGGTACACAAACTGTCTTAAACAGTTGAAGCCCGAGCTAGCTTTGAGGAAGAATAAGCATGTGGTAATAATTTTTCACCTTGAAATATACTAATGTTTTCTTTCTTGTACATTTCTTTCTAGAATTATTAACTGTTTCCTTTTCTTTGCAAGGCTACTCCAAGTACCTCACAACCAAGAGCTAGTGGTCCTTCTACTGCACCAACAGCAAGACAGCCAAGACCCGCTGCTTCTGCTCCTACACCACCATCATCTGGAAGAAGAGGAGCTGGCAGAGGAGCTGGTGCTAATTCTACTACAACACCACCATCTGGAAGAGGAAGAGGAGCTGGCAGAGGAAGAGGAGCTGCTACTTCTACTACACCACCACCATCTGGAAGAGGAAGAGGAGCTGGCAGAGGAAGAGGAGCTGCTACTTCTACTACACCACCACCATCTGGAAGAGGAGCTGGCAGAGGCAGAGGAAGAGCTGGAAGAGGTGCTCCAATGCCATTCATTGCCCCCAGGCAATATGCTGACATTCCTACTGATGGCACACACACTGGATGGATGTCCTACTTCACTGCTAGCATGGGAGGAGGAGGAGCCATGTAATGTGAAATACTGTGGTGTTATTTTGGTTGAACTTAATGCTTGAGGTGGAGTACTGGTGGAGTACTCTAGTAATGTTGAACTTGATGCTTGTAATGTTGAACTTGAGGTGGAGTACTCTAGTTGATTATTGTAATGTATAACTTGCTACTGGATATGTGGTTGAACTTTAGGTGATTATCTGAATGTTCACCTTTATGTGGTTATTTGAACTTTAGGTGGTTATCTGGACTACCAGTATTTGCAAAGCAGTACCACATTAGCAGTTTCTTGTGACAAATCAGTACCAATACTGCTGCTAGCTGTTGCATGTCAGTACCAATATTGGGGCATCACATAACATGCAGTACCACATTTGGGGATTCTGACATGTGGGACAGATACCTCTCCTACTATTAAAGTGACAACACTAGATCTCAGAGTGGGGAACGAAACTAGGGTTCATCCACGCAGTGGCCATTTGTAGCGCAGCCAAGGAGAAATCTCAGAGGCGCTGACTGGGGCCGGCGGCGGAGATGTCGTGGTCGTCCAGTGCCGGGTCCGCTCCCGGATTTCATCGAGCTGCAGGAAGGAGGGGGGAGGAGTCGCGCTCGCCGCTGCGCTACCGTGAGAACCCAATGGCATACGAGCCTCCAGTGATGTGCCACTGCTCAACTCCGAGGAAGGCGCCAAGATGGATCTCCTGGAGCAGGCAGAACCCTGGTAGGAGGTACTATAGCTGCGTGGATGCTATGGTGAGTGTTGTTTTTTGCCCTAATTTTCTTCCTCTTTCTTCTGTGCAATAGTATGTGGCAGCATGGTGAAATTTGCTTGTGTATCTTAATAGCACGGTGGCTGTGGATTTGTGCAATGGCATGATGATCCATTGCCCACATTCTGGAGTGATCTCATTGGGGATCTGTGTGATGAAGTATGGAGGCTTAAAGGTGCAACTATTACTAGATGTGAAGATCAATTTCCAATCCTGACTCCATGTTTCTGTCTCTGCAAACTCAACTCAGAGAGAAGAATGCAGAGATTGCAGGGATTAGGGCCAAATTTCACAATGTGCTGTTTCTTTTCACTATATTTGTGCTTGGCTTAGTTGCAGGCAAGATATTAAGTTAGTTGGTTCAGTTGTAGCCAAGTTGTAATGGATCAAGTTGTAATGGATCAGTGAAGTTATCTTCTGATGCAATGAGATTTAGTGAGTCTTCTTCCTCTTTTATTGCAATGTACTGTCTAGTTTGCTGCAACATTGTCATAATGTACCATCATCAACATATCCATCTACATAATCAGCATATCCATACATAATAAGAAACTGATCCATACATAGCAATACATAACCATTGTTCACAATACATAGAGGAGTTCCACTTCAAATGCATAGTTCATCCTTTTCTCACAAAAGGATGAATAGCATAACTACTACATACATACACAACCATAGTTCACCATTAGTACAAGCATACAGTACACAACATTAGTTCCTAGATGCTAGGTCATTATACAACCATCATTCCCAAAAGGTCAGCAATGCCACTAATCTCATTTTCATCTTCTTCACTTCTCCAAGATGGCATGAATCCCCTGAACTTCTCCTTCAACTTTTCATTCTGAAACTCTAACTGCCACTTCTCTTCAATATGCTTTTCATTTCCCTTAAGCAGATCAGCAACCTGAAGCCTCAACTCTAGCTTCTCTTGGGTGAGCTTCTCTTGACACTTAGTTAGCTCTGCATTCTTCCGCTCCAAATTCATACTAGCTTCAGTAAGCACTTGCTTCTCTTTCATTTTGTTCAACTTCAAGTTCTGAATGACTACTTCTTGAGCTCTTGTCAGGTTGAGCAGCAGCTCATACTTCTGAGTAAGTTGCTAGGTCTCTGCATCTTTCTTTGCCATCTCAGTTGCCATCTTTGCCTTCATATCATCAATCAGTTCTTTTCTTACCTCCTGCTGATATGTAATGGCAGACTGCAGATGTCTAAAATCCACCACCTTATCTTCCTAGAAGTTCATCAGCTCATGCACATCTTGGACTAGCTTGTCATAGTTGGCCTCCAGCTTGTTCTTCTCTTCTGTCAGATGGTGGATAGTGAAAGAACTTTCAAGATTGTCATTCATCCTAGCACTTTTGGCATCTTCAACCATTGCCCATAGCTTCAACAATGCATTCTGCATTGTTGGGGGCCACTGGTGATCAACCCATTCAACAAAGCCACAATTGCTACCTTCCTGCAAAAACAACAACAACAACAAAACCGTTCATACAGCAAGTAATTACAGAAAATCACTGCAGTTGCCAAAAAGAATGTCTAAATTTAGCATGAGACCACTACATTTAACAAGAGGAGCAGCCACTTGAGTAGCTGACTGACTAGGTTAGTTACTCTACTGTTCATATCAAGGAGTGTTCAACCATTTGTAAGCTACTCTACTACCACTATTAACAAAAAAATATTATGCCATTGTACTCCATTAAAATATACTCATGCTTGACCTAAATAAGCTACTCTAACCACTATGAACCAAAATGTTGACAGCAAGCAGAGTACTCCAGCAAACAGAGTTCAATATGGCACTGACCAAGTAAGAAAAAAAATCAGTATGCCTACAATCCTACAATCCATACCGGCTGTGCACATGCTAAAAACCTCCTGCCTGTGTCTGTTCCTTCAAAGGCAACAAGCCTCTCAGATGCCATGCCGTGCTTCTCACATGGAGACATCACATCCATCTCAAGCCCCTTGTAATCTGGATCTTCAATGCTGAAAGGGACCTGCAGAAGCTCGCACAAAGACAATGGCCAAATCAGAACCTAGCGAAATCAACCAAATCAAGAAATCCCAAATCTGAAACCCTAACCCTAACCCTGTACTGACCTCGTTGAGACCGTTTGTGGAGGAAGAATGCATGTACGGGAGGCTAGAATGGTCGTCGCTGCTTTCGTCCTCCAAAACCATGGCGTCGGCAGGGCGGGGCGGCGGCCGGCAGTCGGGACGCGGGCGGCGGCGACGAAGGAAACGAGAGAGGAGGAGGGGAGGGGAATGGTGCGGCCGGGCTGGAACTGGTGCGACCGGACCAGGTTGCAGCGCACCGGCTCGTCCTAGTCAGCGCGCGGGCACGCGCGGGCACGCGTCGATTGGCTAGCGTGGCACCTGACAGGTGGGCCCGAGCTGTCGGATCGGGCGTCAATACGTATAAATACGCGTTTTAGCCTTATTTGCAAAAACCCGGACCAATGTTGGTACTGACACGCAAAAAATAGCAATCGTGGTACCAATCTGCATGTGATGCCCGAATTGTGGTACTTCTGTGCAATTAACTCGCAGCACCACATCTCCAAAGTTGTTGGGCCTGCATGTCCTTCTCCTGCTGAACTATCTTCACCCACTGCAGCAGCAAGCCGATCAGCTTGTGTTCAATATGGGGCCTCCGTCTGTTGATCTAATATGGGGCCAACAGGCAACAACACAGCATGTATGTGATCCAGGTCACTATACTGATCTTCCGCTGCGGGCTCGTAGAAGCGAATTATCTTACTCCACAGAATTTAATGTAAAAAAGCATGGTGATTGCCATAATATGACTTTGGTTGCGCTAGTGTGAGACATGTTTGGAACTCTAATGGCATAGAACAGAATCCTTCACATAATAAAACCCTCTTTCTGCCACTTCAGAATATTAGTGAATTTACGGCTTATATTTTTGCTCAATGTCTGCATGCTGTATGGTGGTGAGCTAACTTTTTTTGTGGGTTGTTTTGGTCATGGTTGTCACAGAGCTTTGCATATTCAGATATCTATGCAAAATGGCAAGCAAAACTCGATAATGATTGCTCTTCTCTAAAATAACTTGATGTTGTATACTATTATCAAACAATTTTAGCATCAAGTTGTGCTGCAAAATTCTCAACTTTTGCCTCATACGGGACTACCTTGGTGAGATGGATCAGGCCAAGGCCACGTAGATGGCAAGCAGTCATTGCACTAGGCGGAGCTGCCTTGCGTACTGGTTCTAGTTATAACCAAAAGAATGTTGCTAGGTTGCAGAAATTTTAAATAAAATGAGACCATGTTGGTCAGCACTTATATTCCTGACACCTACAAAACAGAAGCTATTACTAATAAGATGGTTGGTACATACCTTTAAGAAAAACTTCAGATGGGAAATTAGTACAGTACTATGTTATAGGAGTACATCTAAACTTTACATCAAAATTTCTTTCTTGAGAGAACTCCATATCAGTTCCTTAAGAGCATAACTATAGATATGTTCTCTAGTACTCATGCTGCATCATACTTAGGCCCCGCTTGGAATCGGTGTATCCTTCTACACCTGTATATATTCTACAAGTGTATTTCACCGGTTGTACGCAATTTTCAATGGAGAATGAAAACGACGGATGGAGGTGTGTATCTTTTACAGGTGTAAAGCGTTGGAAAACAACAATCCAATCAGGACCTTATTGTTATAGCAACATCAGTTCTAATCATTTTACAAAGCCAAAATAACCAAACTAGTAACCAAAACTGTCCAAATCTCAAAGAGATAGCAATTCAGCTTATCCACTCATTACTTCACTGAAACTAAGACATGACATAACTCGTAAAAATTGAAGCAGTCTGACATGCAGTCATCGAGTTCCTACTAGTTAAACAAGTTCGACATTTCAAAGAAAACAATACAACATTAACACATAGTACTCTGAGAAGTCGCTAATTCGAGCATGTGGCGCACCACCAAGTCAAAAGATCAATAAGGTGGAGGTGGATCCATCAAGCAGCTTGTGTTGCATCTGAATTCCCCAAATTATGGGTAATTTTTTGAAAGATATCATGGAGAAAAAGAGAAAGTGAGCGAGGCTGCTCCCGCGACCCGCTCCCACCCCTGAAACCCTCGCCGCCGCCACCCTCCTCTGCCCGTCTCCGACGGGATCCGGCCGCCCTCGTCGGCGCGCGGCCCAGATCCGCCCCTTCACCCGCCCTTCCTCCCCCGCCCCTCCTTCCGCCCTCGCATCGCCTCCCCGAGAGGCGGCCGAGGCGGCCCCCGCACCTCTGCTCTCGGCTTCCCCCCTCATCCTCTCCCCTGCCGTCGCCGGTGGGCGCCCCCGGCTCCGGCCCGGGGGGTGCCGACGGCGGCAGGATCTCCTCTCCCCCAGTGCGCGTCCTCCTAGCCCGGGGCAGGGGGTGGCGGCGGTGTCGCTCGGCTTGGCGACAGTCTGGTGACCCAGCGGGGTGGCCGGGGGTGGACGTGGTGGCGGCGCTGCTCCTTGGCGGCGGGGCGGCGTGGTGGTGCTGGGTGGCCGACGTCGCGCCCCCGGCCCAGATCTGGGACCGGCGGGCCCCATCTGGGTCCTAGAGGGCCGGCCCCTCGGCGTGGCCTCGTTGTCTGCGGCACGGTGAGGAGGAGGAGCGGCTCGGATATGGGGCGTCGGCGCCGATGGCGTGCCGGCAGCAGCGTGAAGGCGGGAGCTTTACGGGCCCACGAGGGCTCGACCTGGCCTGTGGGCCCATGGGCCTGGTGTGCTCCTGCTATTGCGTCCAGACGGCTACTGTCGCTGACGGTGGAGGTGGTGCCCTCCCGCGTGCCGACGGTGATGATGCCCTAGTCCCGACTCTGATTCTTCGCCGCGTTGTCCTCACTTCGCGGTGCCGTGGTGAGACGGCGTGGGGGCCTCATGACCGCGTTGGCGCAGGGTGGTGGTTGGTTTGGCGGCTGAATCCGGAGCGCCCGAGGTGCGGGTTGGGATCGGGGGAAACCCCTGTCGGCGTGGCCGACACCGGCGGTGCCACCTGATCTTCCGAGAGGGCGTCGGGGGCTACCCTTCCTCTTGCCTCGTCGTGTACCGGGGGAAACCCCTTGGCAGCAGCGCTGTCATTGTCGCGATCCTTCTTGGAGGTGTTGATAGGTGCCGGCGCTTTGGAGTCTTGGAGCCTAGTGGAAGATCCCGGTTGGCGCAGCGATCGCGAGGCTTCTTCGTTTTTGTTGATCCGCCGTTGTCGGCATTTGTTTCTTTTGCTCTTTCTCTGTCGTTTCTTTTGGGCGTGACTGTGTTGCTTCCGCCCCAGCACCTATCCCTGCATGGCTCGGTTGGTTGCTTTGTATACAAAGTGGGGGGGAAACCCTTTTTCGGCAAAGATATCATGGAGGAGTGGTGGACATGGCATGGAAAACAAGCCTGTTTCATCTCTATGTTTGTCGTATTGTGTAAGAATTTTTTTGTATTTGTGTTGCATTTCATGTTGTGGATTTGATGAATTATGTAATAATTTGATATTGTGGATTGATAAAATTCTTTTAAGTTTGTTTACGAATTAATTTGGGATGATTTTGATTCAAACATATGCGGTTGTTAGCAGCTGTTGGCTGATGTTGTGCTGCTATCGCGTGGCTGGTGGCCTATTTTTACATCATCTCTTGGAGCAGCTATAATGCGGCTGCCCTATTTTACATCGTATGTTCGAGTTGGACGTTTTTGGTGATGTAAAAAGCATTTTTGCTGGTGTATATTTTATCCTAACCACTTTTTGATGATGTAAAATAGATCATCAATTGGAGATACTCTTAAGATGTGGAAATGCAATTCACATGGGGAAAAGCATTATATTACTATGCAATTAAGTTTTATTTTTTAATGTCAGTTTTATAGAAGCATGAGGTCAGGGATCCCAGTTACGTTTTATCAAGTAATTATTCATTGCCTATTTGACAAGAGAATATGAAGATGGCAGTATAGAGGATGGACCATTTCAAGTGCTCATCTGGTAACTCCGCTCAACACATTGCAATACTAAAGGCCTTGGTAAGTATCCGGCAGATCAACACAATCTAGATGTGGGTTCTCCAATACAAAGCTGCAAGTTGTACCCTCAGCATCCCAATTAGTTACAGTTGCAGTCACGCTGTTTTATAAAGTATATTGAATCGAAGCTGTTTTCAAAAAAAAGAAGGGAAAATGGCCAGACCATAAAGCCATAAGAAGGACAAATAGAGGGGGAACCAGATAGCCGATGAGTTTGATTGTTCCAGTTAGAAATTGAAAGTCTAGGACAACTTTGCAATATGGTATTGGTTCCTGGACCCTCAGTTAGATCAGTTAGTGAACAATTTGAGGTGTATAAAAACATACGAGCTTAATGCACTACATACAGAATCTGCAAAAGAAAGAGAAGGCATGGAATATCTTCTGAATGGTATACAACTGTTGTAGCAGGAAAGAGTGTGATAATCGATGGACAAAAACACAACTTGTCGTCCATTGCCTTCTGTAATTCTGTTGGAGAAAAGGACTTCAAGTACCTTACTTATGATTGCTGATGTAAACCATGGCCGAACTCAAAAATATAGGGTATCCTTGATCCCTGGTGTCCGGAGTAAACACTTCGACAATAATCCCATGCAGATACTTGGCATGTTCCTCCCAAAGCCAGGCCCATCGCAGGGAAAGTGAAAACCTAGATTTCATTTCTCAGATTACGGGTTTGTTTAGACTTGTTCATGATTTTGTGATGTTGCAGAGGCTGGATATAATTGTTATCCACTTGTATTAACATATTACACTTTATCAGGAAACAAGTGATCTTCCTCCACCATACGATATTCCACATAAAGGTCAGCAACTTCCCCATCTTGGTGTGTGATCGTAATGTGGATACATCCACTCTCGCCATGCACAAATATCAACCCAAAAAAAAACCATTTGACAAAACTCTACCGAAAATAAAATTGAGAAGGTAATAATTCGGTGATACTTTGCATCCATATGATCAACAACCAAAATAGAACAATCGGCTGCCCCCTGCTGCGGGTTCGGCTCGTGCGCTTCATCGCTTTGACGCGTCCCCGGCCATCGGCGACAGCTCTCCCGCGGGCTTCATCCTTCTTTGCTGTTGGCGGCTGTGGAAGCGTCGTAATGCCATTGTTTTCCAGGGAGAGGCGATGTCCCTCTCTGCTACTATCAAAGCCTGCCAGGACGATGCGGTTCTCTGGCGTGGCCGACTGAAGACCAACGATCAGCCCCACATCGACGTGTGGTTGTCTGTTCTTAGATGAGCCAGTGCATGGCTGTCGTCTCTTAGATGGGCCGGTGTGCCGTTGCTGCTCCTGAGAGTTACCCTCAGCTCTCCCCACCCACCTTGTAAAATCTGAATTCTCTGGTGGCTTTTGGCCCTTTACGCAATATATACAGGTGGTGGAAGGGCTTCCTTTCCACCCCCGGTGAAAATTCAAAAAAATAAAAAAGAACAATCGGACGGCTATCATCCAGATATTATTATCGATGTTTTCTATTATTGAGTTGCAGCTTTATATTGTACTACTATATTATCAGTTGAAACTAAACGACGATAGCACCTCATGAGTTCTGCTTGCACATATCGTATATATATAGGAGGGCTAACAAAACTGGAACTGGAGGTGGCGTTGGACGTGGACGCAGACGTTGATGGTGCCGCTGGGTCGTCATCAGTCACTGGATGGAGCAAGCGTTGGGGTTCTCATCGTTGAATGTGGTGGGCGCGTAGTTGGGCACGTAGTATAAGGCCCGCCGCGCGACTGGTCGTAGTTGTAGTAGTCGTCGAGCGGCGGGTAGCCGTACCCGCCGTCCGGCTGCCGGGGTGGCGGCGCGTAGTAGGAGTAGTAGCCGCCCGGCGGGTAGTCGCTGGAGCTGCTGGCCGGCGGAGGGGAGTACGTCGGCGTGTAGTAGCTGGAGCTGGAGCGGCTGGTCGGCGGGGATGGCGGAGGGTAGTTTGGAGGAGACGACGGCGTGTATCTTCTGGTCGGCGGTGGTGGCGGCGGGTAGTTGGGAGGAGATGTCCGCGCGCGCGCTGCTGGAGCAGGGCTGGAAGGCGCCTGACCCTCGTCTGAGCCGCCGTAGCCGCCGTAGGACACGATGGTGACGGGCTTGTTCCTCATCTTGCGACTGAGCCGCAACTGGAGCACCACCGCCATCTCGTAGGACGCCGGCACGCCCTCCACCTCCACGTTCACCAGCCCCGTCTCGTACGACGCCGACACGCTCTCCACCCCTGCAACCAACCAAAAGCACGCACATGTATATTATACAGATCGATCGATGTGGACACTCACCCACGAACGCACCCGTAGGTAAGGTATATAGATACGTACAACCAAATTTCTTGAGGGCCTTTCGGATGTCCTTGGCGCAGCCATTGCAGTGCACGTCCATGGACAGGACTATAGGCGCCATTGTGCTCGATGGCGCCTCGCTATGATGTTCACGGTTCCACGTCGTAGCCGCTGTATTTCCTGGTATTTGTATGCCTTCTTTAGGAAAGGATCAGGCGGACAATGGAAATAAACTTGGTCAATTCTGATTTACTGGCCATTAAGATTTATACATGCTTCTTTCGCAACAAAGAAAAAAAAGATTTATACATGCTTCCTTTTTTTCGCTCTTGGAAATGCTAATGACCATATATTAAGATTCTTACCTTTTACATAAATTTTTAAAAATAACATTCAATTAAATCTTTAAAGGTGTCGAAGAATTTTTTGGGGGCGCTTACCAGTTGTGCCCTCGCTCGACTCCCGTTTCTCCTATAAACCTCGCGCCTACCCGCTATTCTAGAGGCATCCCACAAGCGCTGCGTTTTTTACTGCACGATCAATTTACCATAGTGATTTTTTGGCTGCTGGCAGCTGGTCAACCGTCTACGGTTTCCAACATTCATAGCAGAGGCGGAGGACGGAAAAATATTAAGGTGTGGCGAAGTCTTAAGGAAATAATTATTTTGATTCAAATCGAAAGAGTCCATACACATTACAATGGAAAACCAAATACGAAAATGTAGGCATGTTTCAATAGGAAAACAACCTAAAACATACAAATAATGAGGTTTTCAATGGCATCTAGAAGACCCAGGCAATGGCAATGCCCTACCCTCATTATGCAAATCTTACTTAATTTTATCAAGATCAATACTTTTAAAGATATCTTGCTCAATATAACAAACAATCAAGTCATTAAACCAACCATCAGTCATCTTGTTGCGCAACTCAGTCTTGATGATTTTCATTGATGAGAAGGCCCTTTCAACTGTTGTCGTCGTTACCGGTAGTAGCAATGCCAACTCAATGAGGCGATAAACAGTAGGAAACATGACATGCCTTTTAAGTTCAACCAGCATTTAGCTAGGCTTGCAATATCATGACAAGCTCTAAAGTTCACGTTCACAATCAAAGAAATCATCATGATACACCTCTGTGAGCTTAGAAAGCTTATTCAGGTTGAACTGAAAAGTCTCCATTTGATGAACCAAACCTCCTGCCCCATCACGGTTGCCCGCCTCGGCAAGAGCTGCCACTGGCGCTGCTGTCGCTTGTTGTCGCCGCCCTCTAGGCCCCCAGCTTGCCACCGCCATTGGCTTCCCCGTTGCGGTCGCCTGCCGGCGCCATTTGCTTCCCCGTCGCGGTCGCCTGCCTCGTCCTGGCGACCTGGCCATCCACCGTTGGCTGCCCCATCGCGGTTGCCCGCCATGTTCTGGTGACCTGGCCAACCGTCGTTGCCGTGCTAGTTAGCGTACGTCGCGTCGGTCTTCGCGTGGAGTAAGAAGTGGGTGGAGACGTGCATGTGCGTCTTGACTGGGTAGTGCGTTCTTGACCTGGCTCGACGTCTTGATCGGTTGCTTATTTTTTTTGAATTTGCCTAACACTTTATTGATCCATAAAAGTGTTCAAAAAAATATAGGATGGGTCATTAGGATGGATAAGCCACATGTTTTTTTAGGGGTGGATAAGCCATAAGTGACGACCCTGATCAAGCATAGTAGAGTGTTTGGCTGGACGCCTCAATCGTTTGCTTTTTTTTAGGGAAACCTCCATCGTTTGCTTTTTTTAGGGAACCCCAACTAGCTGGATGCATCCGCCCATCTCTCCTTTTAGCGTAAAATGTGAGCGGTCAAAACCAACTTTATTTTTTGCATCGACGGTCAAAACCAACTAGCGAGGCAGCCGTAACATACTACTAGTACATACGTATACATTTTTTTCTCCTCAGAATCAAGGTATAGCGGCTGCCATACCCTGCCCACCGGAGGCCTCCGCTAGTTTTCATAACCGCTTTCAGAGAGGATGACTGGTGGGGTCGTGAGGCTGTGGGGGCCAGGGAGCAGAGCTTGGGTTTCTCTCGAGGCAACATGAACGATTGGCTGAGGTGGGCTGTTCTCGATTAGCTGAGAGCGGCGTGAGGAAGTGGATTCCCGCAGGTGTACTGCTGCGTCGGTGATCCCGATTGCAGTTTGAGCCCACATTTTAGTTTATTGGGTACACTGGACCTGGCGACGAGAGCCAGGACCAATCCTCGAGAGAGCCAAATTTCAGCACAAATTGACATTCGTGGAAGCCATGAAACAAAATCACTACTCCAAAAATGCTACTCCCTCCGTTTGGAATTACTTGTCTCGAAAATGGATGTATGTAGAACTAAAATAAGTCTAGATACATTCATTTTTGCGACAAGTAATTCCGAAAGGAGGGAGTAGTTTTGAAAAGATTTTGGAGTATGAATTTGTTTTTTTCACGATTTTCACGAATGTCATTTCATGCTCAAATTTGGCAGGCATACAAAACATTTGTCAAAGTTTATAATAAAAAAATCAGAGTTTTTTTTACTTTGTTTAATATTTTTTTCGATTTTACTATTCACAAGAGTGCATTTGAGCTCGGGATTAGAATAGGACTTTCATTCCTAAGCTTCCATGGTTGCTACTGTATAAAATGAACAAAAATCATACACAACATATATGGTAATAAATTGTCCTATTTATTTTTCATATACATTGGGCTTAATTAATATAATTATATTATACCAAACTATCAAAGTAAAATCAAGTGATTTAGTGTTGCCTCAAGATCAGTTTGTTTCTCGACCGATCTACATAAAGTGAACATACTCAGTTTATTTATTTTCGAGTTGAGCGAAAAAGACAACCCGATCTCAAGCGGCTCACAGCCTCGAGCCTTTCTTGACGCCCCAGTCAGCTCAACTTATACTAAAATTCAAGAGCGAGCTCAAACTAAATGAAGCTCAAGGTGAAGCCGTGGAAACTGGCTTCTGCTCAGTTTGTACCGACCTCGAGCTAGTTTCAAGCTAAACAAGTAGAGAAATGGCTTACTTCAATAGAAGGTACAACAGTCTCCGTCATGTCCTGGAGTGTTCATCTTGGACAAATTAGCAAGATATCATGGATGAACAATAAATAGAAGAAAATGAAAGTGTGTTTCCTCTCAAAGTTTGGCTAAAAGTAGCAGGATATTTAATCCACGTGACTACAAACCATTTAAGGGCCTAAATATTGTTCCTAAGCTTCAATGGTTGCTAGTGTATAAAATGAACAAAAATCATACACAACATATATGGTAATAAATTATCCTATTTATTTTTAATATATATATTGGGCTTAATTAATATTAATCAAGCTATGGAAGTAAAATCAAGTGATTTAATGTTGCCTCAAGACCAGTTTGTTTCACGACCGAGCTACATAAAGTGATCATACTCAGTTTATTTATTTTTGAGTCGAACGAAAAGACAAGTCGATCTCAAGCGGCTCAAGGCCTCGAGTCTTTCTTGAAGTGGATCGGCGCCGGCGAGGGGAGGAAGAAGGCTTTTCTTGAAGGCAAAGAATGTGCAATCAGTTTTCGCACAAAGTCATGAAAGAATTTAAACAACACAAAGAAACAATATTAACACGACAACCGAAGAAAGTTTAATTCAATACTTAAATTAGGTGTTTACCCTTGTCCTCCAGAACTGGTGAAACTGCTCACAAGAAACAATCGAAGTCGTGAACAAGGAATGTATCATGATAGATACAATATCAAGATTTTTCCAACAAATCTCAAAGAATTGATCACCTATATCAAGATATGAAGGGGGTTGAATATCAGAATCTCAATCTACTGGAGGGAATGAACATGCAGATGGTGGAGATGGGGAAGATGGCGGTGCAGATGATCCTTGTGACCAGGGATGCAAAGCAGATGATCTGTAGTTGATCATTTCTTCAAACTAGTAAGCGTGCACGTGCAACGCACGTCTCGACTAATATTATATTCGCGTTACTCTACTCGAGTGACATGGGAAAATCCTACCTGCACCGCAAGACCACCCCCTCCTCCTCGCTTCACCGCCGTCGGAGGGGGCGCCGACAAAGCCCACCTGTGCCCCAGGGAAGGTGGAGGCAGGGCATCCTTTTCCGCAGGCTGTTATTTTGGCACAGGTCTCAGGTGATCGGTGGAGCGTGGCTGTCCGATGGTGTGTGCCGCGTGCTGCTCATAGGGAGGCGACCCTCTTAGCAACAGTGCCACCCCTAGACGATGATGGGTGGCGGTGGTGGTTGTGCGGCTCCATGTGGGAGGGTCGTGGTAGCACCTATGTTGTCTGTGGGGGCGCTGTCCCAGGAAGGCCTAGCCCCAGTGGTGCCCGTCAGGTTGCCCATTGGCGGCTGTCTGCTTCTTCTCACGCAGGTTGGATCCCCGTCTGGTGGGTGGGGCGACACTGGTGTGTCTGGAAGTGATGGTTTGACAGAGGTAGGCAGGCGGTGGTCAGACTCAGGTCTCCACTCCGGTCAACGATGATGCTTGATTGTTCACCTTCTGTTTTTAAAATAAATGACAATGAAAATCATACAGGTCCGCTTTTGCCCACCTTGGTCACCGACAAAAATAAGAATTCCCATAGAAAAGATATTCTAATACTAATAAACATATTACAAATCAACCTATCATTTAAATGAATCATCGTATGCATAGAGCACTAGCTTCTAATTATCTCAGTTTTTTTATATGTTTAATCAATTGTTATAAAGCGTAGGCATCTTCAATCTCGATGTAGTTGAGAAGGTGAACAAAAAAACGATTCAATTTATTTATTTATTGCGAAAAGTCCTAGGATTTTTGAGTATTAAGTAACACACGTCCTTACAAGCCCAAGTTGTACAAACAGGAATGCTTGTAAGGAAGTAGAAGAAAGAACCGTGAAAATGTTCGGCATTGTTTGGACAGGAGCGATACTCTCGATGGTATTCCGAGCGAGGTATGTCAAATCCCAACGACGGTTCTTCCGCTCTGCAGAGAACCGGCTCAGGCGCCCACTAAGCTGTCGCGCTCGCTTCGTCCTTATTTCTCTGACGATGAAATTGAACACGTCGTCGCCACCGCGCTCGTTTCGTCCACAGAAAATGATTCCATGCACGTGAAAAGGTCGTCAGGTCTCACGTTGCATGTCCCTATAGAACTGAAGAAAAACCAAACCTCCTGCATGCTCCATCCATACAGTCAATGCACGTGCGTGCGCGCATGGGACATCCACCAAGAGAAGAGGTTATACAGTCAATGCATCCAAGTTGTGTGCATCCTCTTGTTTCTGTCCGATGTACTCGCCGCCGGCAGCGGCATAGGAATGGGCGTGTGCGGGCACCTGCTGCACGCTGAGGCAGGTGGACAGGGACCCAGAGCCCATGGACAACGTCAGCGAGTGCAGGAGCGCACCAGGGTTGCCGTGGCTGGCCGGCACGATGGCTCCTTCGTCGTCCTCGCCGTTGCCGGTGTCAGTGTCGTAGACGTCTCCTGCAGGCGCCATCCATGGCCTCCTACCACCATGCGCCGCCGCGACAGTCGACGTGGCCTCCTGCTATCGTGCGCGCTCGTCGTGGCCTCCTGCCGCCGATCGTCGTTGCCACTTGCCGGTCCGCTCGGTCCGCTCGGTCCGGCCCGGTCTGGAGCGCCGCCGGTCTAGTCACGGAAAACAGGACTGCCAGGCTGGTCAGACCGTCACGGACCGTCTCCACCCTGATCTGGTAGCGCATCGAATCGGAGGCCGCGGCAACTCCGGTGTCCCAGACGGCGGCGACAGAGGTGATTTTTGGAAATATGCCCTAGAGGCAATAATAAAAGCATTATTATTATATTTCCTTGTTCATGATAATTGTCTTTTATTCATGCTATAATTGTATTATCCGGAAATCGTAATACATGTGTGAATACATAGACCATAATACGTCCCTGGTGAGCCTCTAGTTGACTAGCTCGTTGGTCAACAGATAGTCATGGTTTCCTGACTATGAACATTGGATGTCATTGACAATGGGATCACATCATTAGGAGAATGATGTGATGGACAAGACCCAATCCTAAGCATAACACAAGATCGTGTAGTTCGTTTTGCTAGAGTTTTTCAATGTCAAGTATCTCTTCCTTAGACCATGAGATCGTGTAACTCCCGGATACCGTAGGAGTGCTTTGGGTGTACCAAACGTCACAACGTAACTAGGTGACTATAAAGGTACACTACAGGTATCTCCGAAAGTGTCTGTTGGGTTGACACGGATCGAGACCGGGATTTGTCACTCCGTATGACGGAGAGGTATCTCTGGGCCCACTCGGTAATGCATCATCATAATGAGCTCAAAGTGACCAAGTGCTTGGTCATGGGATCATGCATTACGATACGAGTAAAGTGACTTGCCGGTAACGAGACCGAACGAGGTATTGGGATACCGACGATCGAGTCTCGGGCATGTAACGTACCGATTGACAAAGGGAATAGTATACGGGGTTGCTTGAATCCTCGACATCGTGGTTCATCCGATGACATCATCGAGGAGCATGTGGGAGCCAACATGGGTATCCATATCCTGCTGTTGGTTATTGACCTGAGAGCCGTCTCGGTCATGTCTGCATGTCTCCCGAACCCGTAGGGTCTACACACTTAAGGTTCGGTGACGCTAGGGTTATTAGGAAGACTTGTATGTGATTACCGAATGTTGTTCGGAGTCCCGGATGAGATCTCGGACGTCACGAGGAGTTCCGGAAGGGTCCGGAGGTAAAAATTTATATATGGGAAGTTGTCAAACGGACACCCGAAAGTTTTGGGGGCATATCGGTATTGTACCGGGGCCACCGGAAGGGTTCCAGGGGTCCACCGGGAGGGGCCACCCCTCCCAGAGGGCCACATGGGCTGTGTGGGGCAGGAGCCAGCCCCTGGAGGGCTGGGCGCCCCCCCTTGGGCCCATGCGCCTAGGGTTGGGGGGGAACCCTAGAGGGGGCGCCCCCTTTGCTTGGGGGGCAAGTCCCCCCTCCCTGGCCGCCGCCCCCCTCTAGATCCCATCTAGAGGGGCCGGCCCCCCTTGCCCCTTCCCCTATAAATAGAAGGATGAGGGGAGGGCTGCACACACAAGCCAAGGCGCAGCCCCTCCCCTCCCCAACACCTCTCCTCCTCCGTACGTGCTTGGCGAAGCCCTGTTGGAGTACTGCTGCACCAACAACACCACGCCGTCGTGCTGCCGTTGGAGCTATCTTCCTCAACCTCTACTTCCTCCTTGCTGGATCAAGACGGAGGAGACGCCGCTCGTACCATACGTGTGTTGAACGCGGAGGTGCTGTCCATTCAGCACTTGGTCATCGGTGATCTGAATCACGTCGAGTACGACTCCATCATCACCGCTCTCTCGAACGCTTCCGTACGCGATCTACAAGTGGTATGTAGATGCAAACTCACTCCCTTGACTCGTTGCTTAGATGAACTCATAGATGGATCTTGGTGAAACCATAGGAAATTTTTTAATTTTCTGCAACATTCCCCAACAGTGGCATCATGAGCTAGGTCTATGCGTAGTTCTCTATTGCACGAGTAGAACACAATTTTGTTGTGGGCGTAGATCTTGTCAACTTGCTTGCCGCTACTAGTCTTATCTTGCTTCAGTGGTATTGTGGGATGAAGCGGCCCGGACCAACCTTACACGTACGCTTACGTGAGACCGGTTCCACCGACTAACATGCACTAGTTGCATAAGGTGGCTGGCGGGTGTCTGTCTCTCCCACTTTAGTTGGAACGGATTCGATGAAAAGGGTCCTTATGAAGGGTAAATAGAAGTTGACAAAATCACGTTGTGGTTATTCGTAGGTAAGAAAACGTTCTTGCTAGAACCCAATTGCAGCCACGTAAAAGATGCAACAACAATTAGAGGACGTCTAACTTGTTTTTGCAGCAATTGTCATGTGATGTGATATGGCCAGAAGTTGTGATGAATGATGAATGATATATTGTGATGTATGAGATCATGTTCTTGTAATAGGAATCACGACTTGCATGTCGATGAGTATGACAACTGGCAGGAGCCATAGGAGTTGTCTTTATTTTTTGTATGACCTGCGTGTCATTGAAGAACGCCATGTAAATTACTTTACTTTATTGCTAAACGCGTTAGCCATAGAAGTAGAAGTAGTCGTTGGCGTGACAACTTCATGAAGACACGATGATGGAGATCATGATGATGGAGATCATGGTGTCATGCCGGTGACAAGGTGATCATGGAGCCCCGAAGATGAAGATCAAAGGAGCTATATGATATTGGCCATATCATGTCACTACTTTATATAATTGCATGTGATGTTTATTATGTTTTATGCATCTTGTTTACTTAGAACGACGGTAGTAAATAAGATGATCCCTTACAATAATTTCAAGAAAGTGTTCCCCCTAACTGTGCACCGTTGCTAAAGTTCGTCATTTCGAAGCACCACGTGATGATCGGATGTGATAGATCCTTACGTTCACATACAACGGGTGTAAGACAGATTTACACATGCAGAACACTTAGGGTTAACTTGACGAGCCTAGCATGTACAGACATGGCCTCGGAACACAGAGACCGAAAGGTCGAACATGAGTCGTATGGAAGATACGATCAACATGGAGATGTTCACCGATGATGACTAGTCTGTCTCACGTGATGATCGGACACGGCCTAGTCGACTCGGATCGTGTAACACTTAAATGACTAGAGGGATGTCAAATTTGAGTGGGAGTTCATTAAATAATTTGATTAGATGAACTTAATTATCATGAACTTAATCTAAAACTTTTGCAAAATATGTCTTGTAGATCAAATGGCCAACGCTCATGTCAACATGAACTTCAACGCGTTCCTAGAGAAAACCAAGCTGAAAGATGATGGCAGCAACTATACGGACTGAGTCCGGAACCTGAGGATCATCCTCATAGCTGCCAGGAAACAATATGTCCTAGAAGGACCGCTAGGTGACGCTCCCGTCCCAGAGAACCAAGACATTATGAATGCTTGGCAGTCTCGTGCTGATGATTACTCCCTCGTTCAGTGCGGCATGCTTTACAGCTTAGAACCGGGGCTCCAAAAGCGTTTTGAGCAACACGGATCATATAAGATGTTCGAGGAGCTGAAACTAGTTTTCCAAGCTCATGCCCGGGTCGAGAGATATGAAGTCTCCGACAAGTTCTATAGTTGTAAGATGGAGGAAAATAGTTCTGTCAGTGAGCACATACTCAAAATGTCTGGGTTGCACAACCGCCTGTCCCAGTTGGACATTAACCTCCCGGATGAGGCGGTCATTGACAGAATCCTTCAGTCGCTCCCACCAAGCTACAAGAGCTTCGTGATGAACTACAATATGCAGGGGATGGTGAAGACCATTCCTGAAGTATTTTCAATGCTGAAGTTGGCAGAGGTTGAAATCAA
Organism: Triticum dicoccoides; assembly: GCF_002162155.2. Lineage (NCBI taxonomy): Eukaryota > Viridiplantae > Streptophyta > Magnoliopsida > Poales > Poaceae > Triticum > Triticum dicoccoides. The sequence goes on from NC_041387.1 coordinate 640,674,339, forward strand.
GAAAGAACATCAAGTGTTGATGGTCAATAAGACCACTAAGTTTAAGAAGGGCAAGGGTAAGAAGAACTTCAAGAAGGACGGCAAAGATGATGCCGCGCCCGGTAAGCCAGTTGCCGGGAAGAAGTCAAAGCATGGACCCAAGCCTGAAACTGAGTGCTTTTATTGCAAGGGGAAGGGTCACTGGAAGCGGAACTGCCCCAAATACTTAGCAGACAAGAAGGCCGGCAACACTAAAGGTATATTTTATATACATGTAATTGATGTGTACCTTACCAGTACTCGTAGTAACTCCTGGGTATTTGATACCGGTGCCGTTGCTCACATTTGTAACTCACAGCAGGAGCTGCGGAATAAGCGGAGACTGGCGAAGGACAAGGTGACGATGCGCGTCGGGAATGGTTCCAGAGTCGATGTGATCGCCGTCGGCACGCTACCTCTACATTTACCTACGGGATTAGTTTTGAACCTTAATAATTGTTATTTGGTGCCAAGTTTGAGCATGAACATTGTATCTGGATCTCGTTTGATACGAGATGGCTACTCATTTAAATCCAAGAATAATGGTTGTTCTATTTATATGAGAGATATGTTTTATGGTCATGCTCCGATGGTCAATGGTTTATTCTTAATGAATCTCGAACGTAATGTTACACATATTCATAGCGTGAATACCAAAAGATGTAAAGTTGATAACGATAGTCCCACATACTTGTGGCACTGCCGCCTTGGTCACATTGGTGTCAAGCGCATGAAGAAGCTCCATGCAGATGGACTTTTAGAGTCTCTCGATTATGAATCATTTGACACATGCGAACCATGCCTCATGGGCAAAATGACCAAGACTCCGTTCTCCAGAACAATGGAGCGAGCAACCAACTTGTTGGAAATCATACATACCGATGTGTGCGGTCCAATGAGTGTTGAGGCTCGCGAAGGATATCGTTATGTTCTCACTCTCACAGATGACTTGAGTAGATATGTGTATGTCTACTTGATGAAACACAAGTCTGAGACCTTTGAAAAGTTCAAGGAATTTCAGAATGAAGTAGAGAATCAACGTGACCGAAAGATAAAATTCTTACAATCGGATCGTGGAGGAGAATATTTAAGTCATGAATTTGGTACACACTTAAGAAAATATGGAATCGTTTCACAACTCACGCCGCCTGGAACACCTCAGCGAAACGGTGTGTCCGAACGTCGTAATCGCACTCTATTGGATATGGTGCGATCTATGATGTCTCTTACCGATTTACCGCTATCATTTTGGGGATACGCTCTAGAGACAGCTACATTCACTTTAAATAGGGCACAGTCTAAATCCGTTGAGACGACACCGTATGAATTATGGTTTGGGAAGAAACCTAAGCTGTCGTTTCTAAAAGTTTGGGGATGCGATGCTTATGTCAAGAAACTTCAACCTGAAAAGCTCGAACCCAAGTCGGAAAAATGCGTCTTCATAGGATACCCTAAAGAAACCATTGGGTATACCTTCTACTTAAGATCCGAGGGCAAGATCTTTGTTGCCAAGAACGGATCCTTTCTAGAAAAAGAGTTTCTCTCGAAAGAAGTAAGTGGGAGGAAAGTAGAACTCGATGAAGTACTACCTCTTGAACAGGATAGTAGTGCAGCTCAGGAAAATGTTCCTGTGATGCCTACTCCAACTGGAGAGGAAATTAATGATGATGATCAAGGTACTTCTGATCAAGTTGCTACTGAACTTCGTAGGTCCACAAGGACACGTTCCGCACCAGAGTGGTACGGCAACCCTGTCCTGGAAATCATGTTGTTAGACAACGGTGAACCTTCGAACTATGAAGAAGCGATGGCGGGCCCAGATTCCAACAAATGGCTTGAAGCCATGAAATCCGAGATAGAATCCATGTATGAAAACAAAGTATGGACTTTGACTGACTTGCCCGATGATAGGCGAGCGATAGAAAACAAATGGATCTTTAAGAAGAAGACGGACGCGGATGGTAATGTCACCATCTATAAAGCTCGACTTGTCGCTAAGGGTTATCGACAAGTTCAAGGGATTGACTACGATGAGACTTTCTCTCCTGTAGCGAAGCTTAAGTCCGTCCGAATCATGTTAGCAATTGCCGCATACTATGATTATGAGATATGGCAGATGGACGTCAAACAGCATTCCTTAACGGGCATCTTAAGGAAGAACTGTATATGATGCAGCCGGAGGGTTTTGTCGATCCTAAGAATGCTAACAAAGTATGCAAGCTCCAGCGATCCATTTATGGGCTGGTGCAAGCATCTCGGAGTTGGAACATTCGCTTTGATGAGATGATCAAAGCATTTGGGTTTATGCAGACTTACGGAGAAGCCTGCGTTTACAAGAAAGTGAGTGGGAGCTCTGTAGCATTTCTCATATTATATGTAGATGAGATACTCCTGATGGGAAATGATATGGAATTCTTGGACAGCATTAAGGCCTACTTGAATAAGTGTTTTTCAATGAAGGACCTTGGAGAAGCTGCTTATATATTAGGCATCAAGATCTATAGAGATAGATCGAGACGCCTCATAGGTCTTTCACAAAGCACATACCTTGATAAGATTTTGAAGAAGTTCAAAATGGATCAGTCTAAGAAGGGGTTCTTGCCTGTATTGCAAGGTGTGAGATTGAGCTCGGCTCAATGCCCGACCACGGCAAAAGATAAAGAAGAGATGAGTGTCATCCCCTATGCTTCAGCCATAGGATCTATTATGTATGCCATGCTGTGTACCAGACCTGATGTAAACCTTGCCGTAAGTTTGGTAGGAAGATACCAAAGTAATCCCGGCAAGGAACACTGGACAGCGGTCAAGAATATCCTGAAGTACCTGAAAAGGACAAAGGACATGTTTCTCGTTTATGAAGGTGACGAAGAGCTCGCCGTAAAGGGTTACGTCGACGCTAGCTTCGACACAGATCTGGATGACTCTAAGTCACAAACCGGATACGTGTATATGTTGAATGGTGGAGCAGTAAGCTGGTGCAGCTGCAAGCAGAGCATCGTGGCGGGATCTACATGTGAAGCGGAGTACATGGCAGCCTCGGAGGCAGCGCATGAAGCTATTTGGGTGAAGGAGTTCATCACCGACCTAGGAGTCATACCCAATGCGTCGGGGCCGATCAAACTCTTCTGTGACAACACTGGAGCTATTGCCCTTGCCAAGGAGCCTAGGTTTCACAAGAAGACCAGGCACATCAAGCGTCGTTTCAACTCCATCCGTGAAAATGTTCAAGATGGAGACATAGATATTTGCAAAGTACATACGAATCTGAATGTCGCAGATCCGTTGACTAAACCTCTCTCGCGAGCAAAACATGATCAACACCAGAACTCTATGGGTGTTTGATTCATCACAATGTAACTAGATTATTGACTCTAGTGCAAGTGGGAGACTGTTGGAAATATGCCCTAGAGGCAATAATAAAAGCATTGTTATTATATTTCCTTGTTCATGATAATTGTCTTTTATTCATGCTATAATTGTATTATCCGGAAATCGTAATACATGTGTGAATACATAGACCACAATACGTCCCTGGTGAGCCTCTAGTTGACTAGCTCGTTGGTCAACAGATAGTCATGGTTTCCTGACTATGAACATTGGATGTCATTGACAACGGGATCACATCATTAGGAGAATGATGTGATGGACAAGACCCAATCCTAAGCATAGCACAAGATCATGTAGTTCGTTTTGCTAGAGTTTTTCAATGTCAAGTATCTCTTCCTTAGACCATGAGATCGTGTAACTCCCGGATACCGTAGGAGTGCTTTGGGTGTACCAAACGTCACAACGTAACTAGGTGACTATAAAGGTACACTACAGGTATCTCCGAAAGTGTCTGTTGGGTTGACATGGATCGAGACCGGGATTTGTCACTCCGTATGATGGAGAGGTATCTCTGGGCCCACTCGGTAATGCATCATCATAATGAGCTCAAAGTAACCAAGTGCTTGGTCACGGGATCATGCATTACGGTACGAGTAAAGTGACTTGCCGGTAACGAGACTGAACGAGGTATTGGGATACCGGCGATCGAGTCTCGGGCATGTAACGTACCGATTGACAAAGGGAATAGTATACGGGGTTGCTTGAATCCTCGACATCGTGGTTCATCCGATGACATCATCGAGGAGCATGTGGGAGCCAACATGGGTATCCAGATCCCGCTGTTGGTTATTGACCTGAGAGCCGTCTCGGTCATGTCTGCATGTCTCCCGAACCCGTAGGGTCTACACACTTAAGGTTCGGTGACGCTAGGGTTATTAGGAAGACTTGTATGTGATTACCGAATGTTGTTCAGAGTCCCGGATGAGATCCCGGACGTCACGAGGAGTTCCGGAAGGGTTCGGAGGTAAAGATTTATATATGGGAAGTTGTCAAACAGACACCGGAAAGTTTCGGCGGCATATCGGTATTGTACCGGGGCCACCGGAAGGGTTCCGGGGGTCCACCGGGAGGGGCCACCCCTCCCGGAGGGCCACATGGGCTGCGTGGGGCAGGAGCCAGCCCCTGGAGGGCTGGGCGCCCCCCCTTGGGCCCATGCGCCTAGGGTTGAGGGGGGAACCCTAGAGGGAGCGCCCCCTTTGCTTGGGGGGCAAGTCCCCCCTCCCTGGCCGCCGCCCCCCCTCTAGATCCCATCTAGAGGGGCCGGCCCCCCTTGCCCCTTCCCCTATAAATAGAGGGGTGAGGGGAGGGCTGCACACACAAGCCAAGACGCAGCCCCTCCCCTCCCCAACACCTCTCCTCCTCCGTACGTGCTTGGCGAAGCCCTGTCGGAGTACTGCTGCACCAACAACACCACGCCGTCGTGCTGCCGTTGGAGCTGTCTTCCTCAACCTCTCCTTCCTCCTTGCTGGATCAAGACGGAGGAGACGTCGCCCGTATCGTACTTGTGTTGAACGCGGAGGTGCTGTCCGTTCAGCACTTGGTCATCGGTGATCTGAATCACGTCGAGTACGACTCCATCATCACCGCTCTCTCGAGCGCTTCCGTACGCGATCTACAAGTGGTATGTAGATGCAAACTCACTCCCTTGACTCGTTGCTTAGATGAACTCATAGATGGATCTTGGTGAAACCGTAGGAACATTTTTAATTTTCTGCAACGTTCCCCAACAGTGATGTGTGTAGCGTGTCCTTTGCAGAGGCAATGGCGGATAGTGCGAGGGATTAGAGAAGATATGTTTTTAGCCGAGGAATAACTGGAAGGGACGACGACGTAGATAGGGAGGGCATGTTTCGACGCCGATAGCATCAAACGCGGGGTGGAAAGAGATCAATTAGGTTGAGTGGCTTCCTCTTTTAGCTGATACTAATAATTAGATGCTCCGGCAACAAAAAAAAATAATAATTAAATGGCAATTATATATGGTATAGGAGTAATAATTATCTAAGATTTGGTGGGATGCTTGAGCGGAAGTTGCCGAAGCAGGCGTAGAAAAATTTCGTCCGCCGGTGGAACGGTCCGCCTTCAGTAATTGCTAATTACACCCTTTGATATCTCATCAGATTAATCTGATCTGTTAGATTTCATTAATTTAGATAATCAAACGGTGATAATTAATCGGTATACACTTAACGGGGTATCTTTAAGAAAGAAAATGTTTGCTTGTTTAATAGTAAGTCGACGGCGGCGCGAGGAGGGCTGCCTGAGAAATTCGGATCGAGAAGTTTGAGCGAGGACCGGACGGCCCAAAAGGTGGAGGTCTCCGGTTGGAGCGAGATCGCGGTAATTATTGCTAATTGATTATGATTAAAATAGGCCCTGGTTGGTAAATTTTGCGTAATTATGATGGCGTAGATCATGTTAATTATTGGTAATTGATTTTGGTAAATGTTATTGGTAATTGATTTTGGTAAATGATGTGATACAACATTGAGGCAATCCGGTCCATTGAGAGATGACGGATGTATGGCTGAGATGTAATGTTTCTGCCACAACTCGATTGTTTAATAGTAGTAGTAGATTTTGCTTCTTTCGCAAACACATCACCCTCCGATTCCCGTGGCAATCCTGGAGTTTCAAAAATTGAACTGCAAGTAAACTTGTCATACACCTGGTTGCAATGTTTCCATACCACCAGCAGGTGACGAGCGGGTTGGCTCACAAGGAAATGTTTTTGTTTTTAACACCGCAAATAAATGTTAGGCATGCCTTCTGTAACAATATATCAGGCAGTTCACATATATACACATCACGGATTCATCTCACAAAAACCCGTTACACACCACTTTAAACAAACCGTCATGACATCCAGGTAAAATGAACACATATGAAGTTGACAATGCAAGCCATACACATCTCGCAAATTCAGTACAAGCAGCAAATACAAAGTTTTGCTTTGTTCATACCAACTAGGCAACTACTGGCTGCATCATGTCGATAACATCGTTCAACAAAATGGATGTGGAGTGAGAGTACGTGCATCTATCTGTTCAACAACGATTACAAAGAGGTGTTCAGGTTCTTTCTCCTCGTTGCAGAAATACGGGTACTACTATATTCAGAACAAGATTCTCAACAGTCACTGGTTATCCCATCGTCTGCAGCCAAAAGTGCTTCTCCTACGGGTCTCCAAGATTACCACCCAACTAACGGTGCATCATCTCGATCCAAAGCTACTTGACTGACGCATCCAAAAGCTCAAAACTACAGGACCTGCCCTATGTGTTTCTGTGACATCCACAAGCATCAGGTGTCATCAGGGAACATCAGGATCTTCGCCGCAGAAATCACCTCGGGTACCTCTGCAAGTAGAGATCACGCTTTTGTAGAATCCTTCTGATAGGCCTCCGTGTGTTGACCCAATATGGGGTCAGCAGCATAGCATGGATGTGATCTAGGTCACTATACTGATCTACCGCTGTAGGCGCACTTACCCTTACATAGCGTGTCAAGCTCTTTGTAATCATGGCGCTCCGAAATAGGGTCTACGCATTCAGTGTCCTTGGGGTCAGAGTGACAAGGAAATACTATATTCCAGTCTCCGCACAGTTATCATTGACACAACATTCAGTGGGCTCAAACTTAACTGATCCATCTTTGGGCTCAACTAAGATGTCATCAGTAATGCTGCCAGATACTCTACAATATTTATAGATTTGACTGCTCCGGACCTGCAAATTTCGTGCATAATGTAAGATACAAGGGACCATAGTGATGAGTAACAAAACATGGGAGTAACAAAATCTTACAAATCTTGTACTCCCTCTAAAGAAATATAAGAGCGTTTAAATCACTAAAGTAGTGATCTAAATGCTCTTATATTTCTTTATGGAGGGGGATCAACCTTGTGTGGTCGTGGTGGACAGTTGAGGTCAAGGTCTCATCGGAGTCCATGTCCACCTAGTCAGCTCAGGGTCGTCCTCCTCGTCAATAGAGTAGGGCACCTGCTAATCTGAATCTTGAGGTTTTGCCTAAAAACAAAAAAAAAAATTCCAGTAAAGTGCAGTCTGAACAAACAAATTTCATAATCTGAATGCCAAGAAAAACATATATGAAGAACTTTGATTTAGCATGCACCACAAGTCCATAACTGACTAATGAACAAGTAGACCACAGTAGTATCATAGACTCACCAGATTTTAAATATACACCTAACTCTGATCTATCTTTGTAGGAAGCATTACAACTCTTTTACTTAGAGACCGGATAAGCAAAATGGCAATAATGTACTTACATCATGAATAAAACAAGCTCCACTGCCATCAAGGGTCGCTACAAGCTCTATCCATCCATCTTCTCGCCCTCCAAAAGATCAAACTTGCAGGTCCACCATCTCCTCGCATAGGTTTTCTTCCCTTGAGCGTCGCCTGTAACAGCCAAGACTCCCATCCTTTTATGTTCTTTACATAGATAAGCTCTCTCCTGTAACATTCAAAGAAGCGCCGAGCCAGAACTCTCCCTAATCAACACAACACAACACAATAAATAGATGCACACTAAGACAATAACCAAATATATCTAACAAGGCCCCGCCAGTGAGTTGCAAATAACCGATAGTTGCTTCTACAAAATGTAGAAAATAAACCAAGCTCCAGTTCAAACATTGCCAATTTGCTCAAGTACTCTCTTCGTTTCTATAAGTCATTTTAGAGATTTCAATACGGACAAATGTATATTGACATATTCTAGAGTTTAGATCCACTCATTTTGCTCTATATGTAGTCCATATTAGAATCTCTACAAGGACTTATATTTACGAAGGAAGGGAGTAGTAAACAGATATACCTATAAACCATTGCCAGATTGGAAATAAATACAACTTTGCCATTAAAAGATAAAATCATGACACTTCATACAAGGAGGCCAAGGTAAACATAAGATTCATCAAACAAGTCGACGCAGAGGGACCGCCAAAGGCTAAACACTGCCTCTGAGAAACTCGCTAATATAACAACAACAACTACTCTTGAACAGTTTAAGCAAGCAATCATAATATTGATCAAACAACAACCAAAATCAAAAGCTATGTTCTGGAAACCATTCAAAAGAGGACAAACATCCCTCATCATCTAAGAATGAGATACACAGGGCATGACATCTACACTACACATGCCTTGGTAAAATGATCAAATATCATAGTCTAAGAAGACCCGAACAACTAGAAACAACCCAGAAAATTCCAAATCAGGTTGTTAAACAAGAGCCAAACATCCCACAAACCCAAGACATGATCATTAATTGAAACCATATCACCAAGCCTCAGTATGTCAACGGCAGCAACATAACACCATAGGCTAGACCACAAGCACTAGAATCATCGGAGCGGAGCACGGTATGGTCCCAGAGCAGACAGAGGACAAAGCAGAGGCCGGTACAAGGTGGGAGTTTATGGACTAGCGCCACAGCCACATTCTCCTCTGCCACCCAAGACGACTCGATTTCCTCGTGTGGCACCCCATCACCGGCGAGAAGGTGTGCATCCCGCTTACCATGAAACAATCTTACTCTAGTCCCAGGCACCTCTACAGCAACGCCACACTGATCTGTGGCTTTGAGGCCGACGATGACGATGACGGCTACCTTGCGGACTGCCAGCCCACGAGCCCGTTCCGCATAGTTGTCGTGTGTACGTGATATGAGCATGGTCGGAGAAACCGTGTGGACGCCTACGTCTATTACTCGCTGGTTAACCAGTGGAGCGGTGAGGCCAGGGCTTTTAGTAACGCATGGTACATCAGTGTTTACTTCATGCTTGGTGCTGTCGTTGGCAAGACCATGTACCAGCTATTCTTTGATGAACACTTGCTTGCTGGCCTATGACATGGATAAGGGCACCATCACCTTTTTGTACAAACCAAAGTTAGATGGCGGAATGCGGCTCGGCCTTACACACATTTTGAGTATATGGGATTGAACTTACACGAGCTCCACTGGTTGAGCGGTGGCGGGGAACCAGTATAGAACGAACGAACAATGGTCTGTTTGCGCGACATCTTCAAGGACCTAAAGGTGCATTATTCACTGCCGCTCTATCTCTTCCAGATTAAGATCGTCGGGGTAGCCGAGGAGGGTGATGCTCTGTTCCTAAGGACAGTGCTCGCCATGTTCATAATCTTTTTGGAATCGCTGAAGGTCAAGAAGGTGCATGAGCCAGATGATATATGAAGACCGTGTACCCTTATGCTGCCTTCTATGTGCCACCAGCTGGTAATAATGTGCACCTCCATCCTCCTCTTTCTTTATATGTTACATGAATCAACATGCAGTAATGTAGCTTTATAACATTTCCTAATTATCTAAATTTTGCTACGATGATGTGTTCCTGAAGCAACTCTCAGAGACAGCCTATCTTCGAGACAAAACCAATTTCCCCCGTAAGACACATATCTTTAGAGGTAAAACTAAGTTCCCCCATAGGACATAAATGTCCCTTGGCAAGCATATTTAACTCGGCTTCCACCTATTGGATTTCACCGAGAATTGCTTCAGAAACACATCGTCGTAGTAAAATTTAGATAATTAGGGAATGTTAAAGCCACCTTACTACATGTTGATTCAAGAAACATACAAAGAAAGAGGAGAATGAAGGTGCATGTTATTACCAGCTAGTGGCACATAGAAGGCAACATAAGGATACACGATCTTCATATCGTCATCTGGCTCATGCACCTTCTTGACCTCCAGCAATTCTATAAATATCATGAACATGCCGAGCACTGTCCCCAGAAACAGAGCATCGCATTCCTCGGCGACCACGGCGATCTTAATTAGGAAGAGATAAAGAGACAGGAAATAATGCACCTCCAGGTCCTTGAAGATGGCACGCAAACGAATAACAATTCTTTCATTCCAGACTATTTCCGCCACCGCCCAACCAGTGAAGCTCGTGCAAAATCAATATCATACTTGAAATGTGTGCAAGGTTGAGCCGCATTCCGCCGTCCACCTTTATGAGGCAGGCGTCGCGTCGGATTGGTTGGTACAAAAAGGTGATGGTGCCCTTGTCCATGTCGTAGGTCAACAAGTGTTCATCAGAGAATAGCTTTTTTTTACATGGTCTTGCCAACGACCGACACGAAGCAGAGGTTAAGGTACCACGCGTCACTAAACGCTCTGGCCTTCCAGCTCCATTGGTTAACCAACGAGTAATAGACGCAGGTGTCCACACAGTTTTCCCCGGCCAGGCTCGTACCACATATGAAGGGGAGCCTTGGCGCAGTGGTAAAGCTGCTGCCTTGTGACCATGAGGTCATGGGTTCAAGTCCTGGAAACAGCCTCTTACAGAAATGTAGGGAAATGCTGCGTACTATAGACCCAAAGTGGTCGGACCCTTCCCTGGACCCTGCGCAAGCGGGAGCTACATGCACCAGGTTGCCCTTTAGGCTCGTACCACATATAGACGACGGCTATGCAGAATGGGCTTGTGGGCTGGCAATCCACGAGGTGGCTGTCATCTTCACTGCCGGCCTCACAACCACAGATCAGCATGGTGTTGACATAGAGTTGCCTAAGTATAGAGTAAGATTGTTTCATGGTAAGAGGGATACACACCTTCTCAACGGTGATGGGGTGCCACATGAGAAAAGCAAGCCGTCTTGGGTGGCTGAGGAGAACGCGGCTGTGGCGGCAGTCCATGAACTCCCACCTCGGAGCAGCACCTAAGTAGTGGCAGGCGAGGAGGCGGTCGTGTTACTCGACGCCGATGTAATGGGCCCACCCCAGAAGCAAGGCGGTGCACCACCATCGTCGAGGCCAACAGCAAGCTACGGTGCCAAAACAATGCATGCATGCATGCTACAGTATACAAAGAGATTTGAGGGCACGCCCCGGGCCATGGCCCCTCGGTCAGCGCCGCCATTGAATATTGGCTTTTGTAAAGATTATACTAAAGATGAATTGATAAACATGAGTATTTGTTGGAGGGCTATGGTGGAGCTGATTTAGTTTTGCAAGCTGAAGATTGACATAACGTAGTCGGGGTAGTTTTCATTCAGTAAATAGTCCGCGCGTACGTACATCAAGCAAAGGAAATTAGTTTCCATCAAGGGGCCAGCTCCTTAATATTGTTTCGAAAGGTATTATCGCAAGCATGCGCAAACAGAAAAACTTAAGAGTTTTGAGTACAAAAATGATATTTTATATATATATATATATATATATATATATATATATATATATATATATATATATATATATATATATATATATATAGGACAAATTTTATCTACATGCAGTGGTAGTTACCACCACTTTGTCAGCCCTCCACGTGTCCAGACTCGTAGTAGGAGGCAACCGGGTGCGCCGGGGGTAGCGAACGTGTCCAGAACCCTCTAACCCGCTAGCAGCCACCAATTTAGATAATTAAGGTGTTTGTTGAACGGCTCCCTTGATTCTTGGCAAGCCGCAGCGAACCATCGTTGGATGGATAAGCACATGACTAGCGATAGCTAGTCTGATGGAATGGAATATTTCAAGGACTGTATGAGGTATGGACTGCAACCAATATACGGATGTGAATTACGTCATGCATGGCATGGTTTCATTTACAATCATATTTCTCTAGGAGTATATACTATTGTAACAGTGTGTATTTCTCTTTTTTAACAAGTAAGAGTGTGTGTTTCGGTTTCATTAAAAGAAGTCATGTGCATGGAGTATATTTAAGAGGAGAGTATAGAGTATATTGTATTCTTTGACGAAAAAGAGTATGTTGTATTTGAAAATAAAGAGTATGGAGTAAGGTCTAAGTAGTATGTAGTACGTTGCAAAAAAAAGTATGTAGTATTATCATTAACCCGCTAAAAAGTATGTAGTAGTATATCAGCCATGCAACACATAATTAGTTTGGAGTATATCATATACGTGAATGTAATGCACCGCCAGCGTCGTTGAGTATGTGGTGATATCTCCATAATTCTCGCCGTATGTAGACTCCAAATATGAGTATGTGGTATGGAGTATTTATTTTTTAAGAAAGTAGGGAGTATGTAGTATTTGAGAATCCAAATATGTAGTATTGATTCCACGCAAAAAAGAGTATGTAGTATTGATTGTGGAGTATGTCATTAAAGAGCGTATATGTGCATGGCCGGCCGACTGGCCGGCGAGGATGATGTATATGTGATGAGCCTCCGTTGACCCATCTTTTGAACCAAAAAATAAAGTGTATGAAAAATATACATCCTTAATTTCAGGTGGAATATATTGTTTAATTATATACTTGGAATTGATACATCTGGTATGAAGTACATGATCTGAACTCGTACGTACATAATGCATACAAAGTGATCATATACATCGTGGGTGTCGGCCATCCATGAATGTTTTGGGTCCTGTTCTCATCCATGAACTTGTGCGAGCAACTATATTGCAGTTGTACGTCATTGCATCGCCCTATGAGCCATAGACGCGGCGTGAAAGCAGGCACCATCAACCATATTCGGTTGTAGGGCATCGCCGCAGTGCAGACGCAGTCACCAATTGGCCGTGCGCTGCCACACGGCACCGTTGCCGAGGAAATCAATGGCAACCATCGAAGTTGCCGCTTGGCTCTCACCGGTGTCGGAGGAGGTGGATCTCTTATATATGTCACTTCGTTTCTCAATCGTCACTGCCCTCCAATGGTGAGAAATATCAAAGAAATTATGAGTTTGTCTAGAATCTGGATCTGCATGCAGCCTGAGGGGAATGAGAAGGAAATCATTCAAATCATCGATAATAGTATACACTGCAGACCACTATAGAAGAAGTTAAACATATACTATTTACTTGGGATAAAGGCATCAGCAACTAAGACGTGCAGTACATTAAAAAATCCATCAAGATTCTAATGCTCATGTACATGTGTTGCAACCGCAGTTGTAGCTAACTAGCTGGGAGTAGCCGATCTTATATCTTCTCATGTGCACGTCGGCGAGGCAGCGTAACCGTGGCCGTGAATCGGCGGACGTGGGCGGCAGGGGTGTCTGGCCGGAAAGAAACCGGTGGATGGCATACTCCTTGGTCCACATGAAAAGTAGAGAAGAGGAATGAATCTGGACGTCCAAAAAATTCTAGGCCGGCCAACAAACCTACTTTATAGGCGCGAGTAGATAAGATAATTCAATTAATTAATTAACCATTAGTTAAATGGTAAGTGGATCCGGTTTGCCTTGTGGGATTTCTGA
>NC_041387.1:640687976-640708948 GCF_002162155.2 Triticum dicoccoides
TATATATATATATATATATATATATATATATATATATATATATATATATATATATATACACACACAAATGCTGGTAGCAGCCTATCAGGTCGATCGGTGTAAGCCTGTAAAGAAGATACCTGTGTTTCTGTCCCGGGCCGCGTCTTCCAGCGGCAGTAGCACCTGCGACATGCATGAGTGTGTCCGCGTCAATGAAACTGCTGTCCGTCCAGAGCATCCAGCGGCGCCGGCGGGCCGAGGTATTACTATCCCCGACGACAAAGCCGCCGTCTACTGCTGCCGCGCGCTACGCAGAGGCGCTGACGGCGGCCAGGCAGGACGCGTCATCTAGCGGGCGGGGCACGAGCACGTCGGTGCCTGTGCGGCCGAGCAAATCTCGCTTCAGCAGAACTCCCCACATGTCGATGGCTGCGAGTTGGTCCCCCATACCAGCCGCGGGGACGCGCCCGATCGATGGGGATGACACAGGGGGCCGCTGATTCTAGAGATCCGGTTAATCAGCAGCCACGGCGCGTTGGGGAGATCCAGTACTCCCACCCGCCGCCGCTCCTTCTCTATAATCCTCCCCCACCTCCCTACTCCGCATCCATCAGGATTTAGAGTGGATGATGCGACCTGGAGGCACCGGCCAAGATTTGAGGCGCAAAGAAGGTAAATGCATGAAGGCGATCGGTCATGCCTCTTCCGATCCGATGCGTGCGTCTGTTCCAGAACATGAACCGCCGTATTGGAAGATCCCGAGTCATATGGGCATGCGCACGACGCTAGGACTGTGCTCGTTTGTGTTAATAAAAAGAAAGGAAAAAGTCTAAAATAAACTTTGAATTTGTAGACGAAAACTAAATTAAGCCTTGAACTTTTATAATCCTTAAAATCAACCAAACTTTTTGTCCCCGGTCTATTTTAAACCTTAAGAATGCTGAGCCGAGGCGCGGTCCGCTTTTTTTTAAAAACGGACGACGTAAAAATACCGATATTATAAACGTCCTCAAGAATCGAACTTGCTACCAGGCGATGCTTTACTCCTCGCGCTAGCCACTATGCCTAGTTAGAGCCGAACAATTAAACAACAAACCGCAGCGTCATTAATCTATTTTTAAGGGCAAACAAATGGACAACTTAAACTATTTTTATGGGCAAACCAATTGAAAACTTAAACAATTTTTTAAATCTCCTACAAAAATTTAAAGAGCAAACACTTTTTGAAAATCCAGAATACATTTTGAAAAAACAAACATTTATTTGAAACACAATCAATTTTGAAAAAGTGAACACTTTTTGAAACATAATTTTTTTGAGAAAATGGAAACAAATTTCGAAACATGTAGAAAATTTTACAGTGCAAACACTTTTTGAATAAAATAAAATATGGGAACAAATTTTGAAACTTGAAAAAATATAAAGTGCAAAAACTGAACAAATGTGTAATAAAAATGTTTGTGACTTCTAGAAAATGTCATATAGTTCTGTAAAATGTTTGTGACATCTAAAAAACCTGAAGAAATGTGTAGGAACAATGTAAAAAATAAAAAAATCATATAGTTTTATAAAACGTTTATTGTCATTTAGGAAATGTAAAATGCATATTTGGCAAAAAATTACTATGTATTCCTTTTTTTGTATTTAAAAAATGTACATAACGTATTGGAAAAATGTTGAAATGTATCAAAAATGGTTCATGTGTGCGTTACAAATGTACATTGTGTACTAAGAAAAAATTAGACATATGTAACAAAGAGACCGGTTAAAACAGGCAAGAAACAAAAAGAAAGAAAAAATTATGAAAAAATCAAGAAAGAAACAAAAGAAAACCAATAGTATAACGAAGGAAAAAAACAAAAGAACCAGCGGAAACGAAGTATAATGAAGGAAAAAGTAAAGTCAAAAAACTGTTGAGAAAACAAAGAAAAAACAAAAGAAAACGAAATAGAAAAAATACAGAGCAGAGCGAGCGCGCAAGCCCTGCACTAATGGTCCGGCTCGATTTGACTGGCCACATCAGCAAATCCCAGCTAAACAGTCTCAAGGTTGAAAATAGACCAGTATCAGGTAGTTTGCTGTGCTAATCTCAGGGATTGAAAGTTTAGGGTTCGATTTAGTTTTCGCCTACAAGTTCAAGGTTTAGTTTGGACCTTTTCCAAAAAGAAAAGAAAAGACGTTGCTTGGTTCGGGAATGTGTCTCCCTGAGCTTGCCTCAAATTCAATGGCTATCTATAAATGCATGCCTTAAATCGATTGCCAAAATTAATTGAGGTGACGTGGCTTAAGGAGAAGCTAGAGAATTCCTAGCAGTGGGAGCCTCCTACTTAGAATTTTTTTTGTTTGGAATTTTTTCACACTTTGAAATATATTTTTCCCGTGCAGGAGCGTGCGCTCCCGGGAGCACCAACGGATTAACGCTAATTCTCAGTATAATTATTTTTTCTAAAGTTTTGGAGTTTTTCTTGAAGCATAAATCAAGCAATCAGAAAACAAAATGTGTATTTGGATGACTAACCACGTAGAATATGCAAACTTGCATTAGGAAAAGAGGTGTCTGATTGTCTCATCATGAGTACAAAAACAATATTTCTTACTCCTTTGCCAGTAGCGTCATGACAGGTTGTCTTTAGTTATCACAACCCCCCTACGAATATACCATGTAGGGTCCTTTTCTCCTCTAACTATGCACCCGAGGAGTGGAGCCCTCCTCTTATACACGGGAGAGGCTACAAGAAGGGAGCAGAGGACGAGGTCCGGGGCTAACCAGAGCGGAGCGAGCTCCTCCAACACTATACAGGGCCCTAGGAACGGCGAGGTCGGACAGCGGATGCACGTGGACATCGGAAAAGGACCTTAAAGACTAGCGGTGGACTACCCCGGCGGTGCCACCGCCCCTTGGCACGCTGCCGGCTAAGTGTTCGGTCAAATGCAAGGAGGCAGAGGAGAGTCTCCGGGAGTTCAACCCCAGGAACAAAGGAGAGTCGAGCACGTATTCGGTGCGCGTCTGCAACAGTGGCGGATCTAGAATCTACGTGTGTAATGGATTCACATACAACTCCTACTATAACGTTCTGTATGTGCCTTGTATCTAGGATCATGAGCTACTAAAAGCAGGTTGTTATGCCCCGGTTTGCATTAAATTCAGTTAAGAATTAGAAGGCATAGGGATTCATATTTTAAACATCGGAATCTGACGAACAGATGTACACTTGTAGAGGATACTAATAGTATATGTCAAGATTCAGATTTAATTACTACTTGGATCCTTATAAGAGTGAAAGGCAACAATCAACTACTCCCTCCGTTCCTAAATAATTGTCTTTCTAGAGATTTCAACAAGTGACTACATACGGAGCAAAATGAGTGAATCTACACTCTAAAACATGTCTACATACATCCGTATGTTGCAGTCCATTTGAGATGGCTAGAAAGACAATTATTTGGGAACGGAGGGAGTAGCAGTCTAGCTACATGGATCGGATCCTCTTTGCTATCCCCACGTCAAGATGGATAGATAGGATATGCGGCAGTCTCAGTAATGCAGATATGCAGATGCATTTTGCCCAACACAGGGAGCCAGCAGGTAGTGCTGAATCATGCTAGCTTGCAGTGAATATGGCTGATGACCAGGGTAATTTTCTTGCAAAACAACTGAAAACGATCCCACTTGTTCAACCGTTCAAGGCCAAGCCAGTACCTAGCAGCAGACATAGCCATGGCGTCAATGTTTTTCACCTCATGTACGGGTAAAGGCCCGTACGACATGGCGCCGTGTACGACGCGCCGGGCGGGGGGTGGAAAAGGCCATGCGGTGTAACAGCAGCGCTGCGGCGGAACTGGACGGCGGTCTTGCGACCATGGCGGAACTGGACGGCGGCGGCGCCCCCTAATCATCATTGCATCATTGCGGAAAGGTGGGCTTGATGCGGACGCCGCGGGACAGCCCACATATCCCACATAACTGGCTGCTCTATCCGCGGGGGTCCGCAAAAGTAGATTATGTGGGTTTTTATGCGGGCGCCGCGGGCAGCCCGCATCCACTTGCAGCCTGACCTGGAGGATATACAGAGCTTTTGCTTCAAGCTGATCAAGCTTTAGAGGCGCTGCACTCCTCCAAGAAGATTAAAATTTTGATGAAATAAACCCTTCCTTACGCTGTTACGCATCAAAGTAGCGTACCAGCAACACTACCTTTCATTTCTTCTTATCGCAGTGAACAATATACAGAGTTTCTTTCAGAACTGAAATAATATATGTAATGATGTACTCATGAGTGGGATTATTTATCCCAAGTCTTAACTTTTATTCATTCATCAGTCTAAATCTTTCCCATTAATCGATGATCCTCATCGGCATCACCACTAGCTTTTCGTTTGGTCCTGGTTGGCATCACCATTAGCTTTAATTTTGTTAGCTTAAACCTGATTACAGTCAAACAATTGCTAGTGCAATGTGAATGCACTTGTGTGATTGTGGGCAGGCCGGCTTGCAACTAGCTGCAAGTTTGACTGGTGTGCGTGTACAAGCCGGCTAGTCGGTTCAGTCTTTTGTCTGCATATAAGGGACGCGGATGGTTGGTCTATGGGACATCTACACCTTATATAAAAAAGTAGTAATTTAATAAAAAGTTAAAAAATCCTGAAAATATGTTTGAAATAAACTTGACCTTCCATTATACTTGGGAGAAATTTTTTGCAAAAAGAAAACCCCCCTTTGACTTCTTTCAAACAAGACAAAATTTTGGCCAAAATAGTGTGAACGGTGGCCTATAATAGCAAATAAATTTTGTCTTTTTCGCTATGAAGTCAAGGTTGGTCTTTTTTTTACGTGAAAATTTATATACTAGTCCAAAAGTAAGTCAAGTTTATTCTAAAAAAACTTCTGAACTATTTTGACTTTTTGTTTAGTTATTAAAGAAAATCCTCATATAGGATGTATATACAATCAGGAACCAAAGTGCGTTTCCGGCGTCATAAGTCGGTTCCTTAGCAGTGCTGATAACCTTGTATAAATACGAGTTTGAGGAATCGTCGCTCTGCTAAAGTTGTTGTATTCGTTACAGTTGAAAGGAAGAAAAGAAGAAGGCATTTGTTCGGCGGAGCGCAGGCGAAAGCCTCTCTTCCTCTGTTTGAGCGATGATGTCACTTTGGTGTCGTGTTTCTTCCTGAAGGCGTCGGCCCGAGACTGCTCAGGGTGGTGGAGTTGTTGGTAGTTCGGACTCGACGTGAGATGACAAGTAGGTGGAGCGGTGTGGCATCAACCGTCTCGTCGACGGTGGATCTCGGCGGCATGACGCAGTGGAGACTCGGCGTTTGATGCGTGGAGATGGACTCGTGCAGGAGGATGAAGCTGTCTGGCATCATGGTGGCGTTGATGGCAGAGAAGCCTGGCAAGATTGGTGCATCAGTTCTGCTCTGAGGATGGACCGATGGAAGATGGAGGTGATGGCTGTAACGCCCCGGATCCGATGCGCCAGGTGTCCGCCAGTTATTCGCCGTTGTTGCCATGTCATTTGCTTGCGTGTTGCATTTTATCATGTCATCATGTGCATTTCATTTTGCATACGTGTTCGTCTCATGCATCCGAGCCTTTTCCCCGTTGTCCGTTTTGCAATCCGGCGCTCCTATGCCCTCCGGCGTTCCCCTTTTGCCTCTCTGTGTGAGCGGGTGTTAAACGTTCTCGGAATGGACCGAGTCTTGCCAAGCGGCCTTGGTATAGCACCGGTAGACCGCCTGTCAAGTTTCGTGCCATTTGGAGGTCGTTTGATACTCCAACGGTTAACCGGGTAACCGTAAAGCCCCTTCTCTTTGCAGCCCAACACCCCTTCCAAAGTGGCCCAAAACCCATCTAACTCCCCT
This sequence comes from Triticum dicoccoides, assembly GCF_002162155.2. NCBI lineage: Eukaryota > Viridiplantae > Streptophyta > Magnoliopsida > Poales > Poaceae > Triticum > Triticum dicoccoides. Next base: position 640,693,817 of record NC_041387.1, read on the forward strand.
CCATGCTCTTGGTCGTTCGATCACGATCGTGTGGGCGAAAACCGCTCCTCATTTGGACTCTCCTAGCTCCCTCTATCTATAAATATGCCCATCCCCCGAAATTGGCGGATGAATCCCTCCGAAACCCTAGCTTCGTCCTCTTCCCGCAGCCTGACACGTCCGGACCCCGCCGGACATGTCTGCCCTCCACCTCGCTCCGGCCAATGACGTCGCGCCACGTCACCCCGCCGCCGTCGACAGCCTATCGCGCGCTGCCACCTCACCGCGCCTCCTCTCTCTCCCCGCCGCCCGCGGCGCGTGGGGCCCGAGGCCGGCCCGCCCGGGCCCGAGCCGTCCGCCGCCGCAGCCCGCAGGCGCCCGCGAGCGCCCGAGCCAGGGGCTCGTCCCGCTCGCCTCCGCCTGGCTCCTCCCTCCGTCGCCAGAGTTAGCCGCCTCCCGGCCGCCGCTCGCCGCCGGCGAACGCCTCCGCAGCCAGCGCCGCCCGTCCCCGGCCGGCCCTGCGCCGCCCCTCGCCGGCCGGAGCTCGCCTCCGCCCCGCGCCCCGCGTCAGCCCCGCGAGGCCGCCCTGCCTCCCGTGCCGCCCTGCCCCTTCGCCCGGCCGCCGGCGCCGCCCTGCCCCTTCGCCCGGCCGCCGGCGCCGCCCGAGCTCGCCGCCGCGCCGGTGCGCCGCCGCGGCCTCCGCCCCGCCGCCCGGTGCCTTCCCGGCCCAGATCCGGCCGGATTTGGGGAAGGAGACCCCGGATCTGTCCATCCCCGGCATCCTCCCGGCCTCTCCCTCGTCCTCCGGCCACCCTGGCCCCAACTCCGGCGAGACTCCGGCGAGATCCGCCCCGGTTGACTTTGTCCCTGTGGTAAAAATCTGCTAAGCCCCCAGATTCAGTAATTTTCATGCCATGTTCGTCATGCCGTATTTCTGCATCCGTAGCTCTGTTTCGTGCGTGTAATATGTCAAATTGTTCGCCTCAAAGAGTACATCATTTCATTCCATTGCATCATATTCATTTGAGGTCATCTAGATGCCCGAATCATCGTTGTAAGAGTGCTTCATAATGTTTTCTGCTGTCTGTTATCAGAACGAGCTCTTTTGTCATTTTTGCCATGATTGATGTGTGCATCCAATGAGGTTGATGTCTTCATGTGTTTTGAACTATGCCATGTCTTCTTTACAGTGGTTTATGCCATGCATTTTTGTGATCAATGTGGTGACTAGCACAAGCATGCAAACTAGGCATCGTGATGTTGCTGATTTTAGTCCCTGTTCTGCTGTTATTTTGATGCCATGTAAACTTGATGCTACAGAGAGATCCATGCATATTTTGAGATACTTCAGGAAGGGTGTTTTGAACATATGGTGTTTGTCTATCCATTTATGCCCTTTGTTGCAATTATGGAGTAGTCTAGAATGTCATTTGAGTGCTCTACTTTTGCTTCAAAATGTTTCCTGGCAGATTGTTTACATGTTATTCAATTTGGCCAAACTTGTTGTAGTTGATCCTTGCATGCTATGGACTTGTTCTTGACTTTGTTAGTTACATAAACATGTCTTCTTGATGATGCTATGATTATCTTGTCATGCAATGAGTTGTGGTGAGTGAATCGAGCTTGTTAAGTAGTGTACTTGATGTTGCTGTTTTGCTAGGCTGAATCTGTTATTTCGTGATGCTATATAAACATGTTGCTACTAATCATTCTATGCATAATCTGGAGATGATCATTAAACATGTTTTGTTCTACATGTCATGCTATATCCATTCATGCCCCTGGTTGTATTTATAGCTTTCTGTAGCTTGTTCATATCTTGCTCCAAAGTTGCTTCATAATGTTGCTGTCAGCCTGTTAACAATAAGTTCACTTGTTTACATGTGTTTTGCTAGTGATCCATGCACCCTATGAACTTGCTCTTGCCATGCTTAGCTTCACAAACATGCCTTCTTACTGTTGGGTGCCTTGCCATGTCATATATTGCTCCGTAGTGAGTTGCACAAGCTCATTTACATGCCTTCATAATTATGTTCCTGCCATGTATGAATCTGTATAATAACTTGCTATGTTTACGTGGGTGCCATCATATTTTCTGATCCTTTTTGGCTTATGGTCAGTAAGGGGCTTTTGATCTATGGATTTAGTAGATTCATGCCATGCCTTTGTTTGCCATTATAAGTTCCTGTAACATGTTGTTTGATAGCTCTAAACATTGCAACCTGATGTTATTTTCTGTAAAGTCTGAAATTGTTATAACTTGCAATCTTACCATGTGTGTTTGAGCATGTTCTAGTGATTTCTGGAGTTAGCTCAGTGTTCATGTTTTGTAATGCTTTACTTGTACATCATGTCCATGCCTTTTGTTATTATGTTGTGGTACTATAGCTTGTTGTTTTGATGCTTGCAATATGCCTAGTTGCTGTTTTGGACAGCTTGTCCTTTAAACTTGTATAGTGTGTGTGTGTTGAACCGTTGCTCCGTTTTGAGTGTGCTCTATATGAAACTTGCTTAGAATTGCATCTAGTTTCATATTATCATGTTGCATCCATGTTTTGAGGTGTTTGCCTGATGTTTGTATGCATTTTGCATCAATGCCATGTTTAACTTGTTTTGCTCATATCTTCTAGGCCGTAGCTCCGAACTAAATGAACTTTATATGTAACTTGACTAGAATATAGTGTAGATCATCCTTGTGCATCTTAACTTGATGTTTAACTACTTGAATATAAGGTTTATTCAGATCTGGACCAATTTCGAAATATGCATATGAGGATTTACCGGAATTGTTATATGTAGTTCCCGGCCTCATTTAAACTTGCCTTGATGTGTTGCTCTTGTTTGCATCATCTCTTGCCATGAGTAGCTTCATCTAGATTTGTCATGCATCATGCTTGTTGTGCATCATGTCTTGTATATGTGTGGTGTGTTTACTATGTTGTGTGCTTCTTTTCGATAATTCCTGTTTCGTTGCGATCGTGAGGATTCACTCGTCTACGCTTGGTTCCGCTTCCTCCGTTCGTCTTCTTCATGGACTCGTTCTTCTTCCTTGCGGGATTTCAGGCAAGATGACCGCTACCCTGGATCTCACTACTATCATTGCTATGCTAGTTGTTTCGTTCTATCGCTATGCTGCGCTACCTATCACCTGTTTATCAAGCCTCCCATATTGCCATGAACCTTTAACCTTTGACACCTTTCCTATGCAAACCGTTGTTTGACTATGTTACCGCTTTTGCTCAGCCCTCTTATAGCGTTGCTAGTTGCAGGTGAAGTTGAAGATTGCTCCATGGTGGACAGGATTTTGGTTGGGATATCACAATATCTCTTATATTATTAATGCATCTATATACTTGGTAAAGGGTGGAAGAATTGGCCTTTTGCCTGGTGTTTTGTGAAGGAAATATGCCCTAGAGGCAATAATAAATATATTATTTATTTCCTTATATCATGATAAATGTTTATTATTCATGCTAGAATTGTATTAACCAGAAACATAATACATGTGTGAATACATAGACAAACATAGTGTCACTAGTATGCCTCTACTTGACTAGCTCGTTTATCAAAGATGGTTATGTTTCCTAACCATGGACAAAAGAGTTGTCATTTGATTAACGAGATCACATCATTAGGAGAATGATGTGATTGACTTGACCCATTCCGTTAGCTTAGCACTTGATCGTTTAGTATGTTGATGTTGCTTTCTTCATGACTTATACATGTTCCTATAACTATGAGATTATGCAACTCCCGTTTATCGGAGGAACACTTTGTGTGCTACCAAACGTCACAACGTAACTGGGTGATTATAAAGGAGTACTACAGGTGTCTCCAAAGGTACATGTTGGGTTGGCGTATTTCGAGATTAGGTTTTGTCACTCCGATTGTCGGAGAGGTATCTCTGGGCCCTCTCGGTAATGCACATCACTATAAGCCTTGCAAGCAATGTGACTAATGAGTTAGTTGCGAGATGATGTATTACGTAACGAGTAAAGAGACTTGCCGGTAACGAGATTGAACTAGGTATTGGATACCGACGATCGAATCTCGGGCAAGTAACATACCGATGACAAAGGGAACAACGTATGTTGTTATGCGGTTTGACCGATAAAGATCTTCGTAGAATATGTGGGAGCCAATATGAGCATCCAGGTTCCGCTATTGGTTATTGACCGAGAATAGTTCTAGGTCATGTCTACATTGTTCTCGAACCTGTAGGGTCCGCACGCTTAAGGTTTCGATGACAGTTATATTATGAGTTTATGAGTTTTGATGTACCGAAGGTGTTCGGAGTCCCGGATGAGATCGGGGACATGACGAGGAGTCTCGAAATGGTTGAGACGTAAAGATCGATATATTGGACGACTATATTCGAACTTCGGAAAGGTTCCGAGTGATTCGGGTATTTTTCGGAGTACCGGAGAGTTACGGGAATTCGCCGGGGAGTATATGGGCCTTATTGGGCCATACGGGAATAGAGGAGAGAGGCCAAAAGGAAGGAGGCATGCGCCCCCCCTCTGGTCCGAATTGGACAAGGGGGGCAGCCCACTTTTCCTTCTCCCTCTCCTCCTCTTTCCTTCTCCAACAAGGAAAGGAGGAGTCCTACTCCTCCTCTTTCCTTCTCCAACAAGGAAAGGAGGAGTCCTACTTCCGGTGGGAGTAGGACTCCCCCCTTGGTGCGCCTCCTCCATAGGCCGGCTGCCTCCTCCCTTGCTCCTATATATATGGAGGCAGGGGGGCACCCCAAAGAGAATAACAACAATTGATCCTTGAGATCTATTAGCCGTGTGCGGTGCCCCCCTCCACCATAGTCCTCCTCGATAATATTATAGCGGTGCTTAGGCGAAGCCCTGCGACGGTAGAACATCAAGATCGTCACCACGCCGTCGTGCTGACGGAACTCTCCCTCGACACTCGGCTGGATCGGAGTTCGAGGGACGTCACCGAGCTGAACGTGTGCTAGAACTCGGAGGTGCCGTAGTTTCGGTGCTTGATCGGTCGGGCCGTGAAGACGTACGACTACATCAACCGCGTTGTTCTAACGCTTCCGCTTTCGGTCTACAAGGGTATGTAGATTACACTCTCCCCTCTCGTTGCTATGCCATCACCATGATCTTGCGTGTGCGTAGGAAATTTTTGAAATTACTACGTTCCCCAACAGTGGCATCCGAGCCTAGGTTTTATGTGTTGATGTTATATGCACGAGTAGAACACAAGTGAGTTGTGGGCAATATAAGTCATACTGCTTACCAGCATGTCATACTTTGGTTCGGCGGCATTGTTGGATGAAGCGGCCCAGACCGACATTACGCGTACGCTTACGCGAGACTGGTTTTACCGCCGTGCTTTGCACACAGGTGACTAGCGGGTGTCTGTTTCTCCAACTTTAGTTGAACCGAGTGTGGCTATGCCCGGTCCTTGCGAAGGTTAAAACAGCACCAAGTTGACGAACTATCGTTGTGGTTTTGATGCATAGGTAAGAACGGTTCTTGCTCAGCCCGTAGCAGCCACGTAAAATTTGCAACAACAAAGTAGAGGACGTCTAACTTGTTTTTGCAGGGCATGTTGTGATGTGATATGGTCAAGACGTGATGATATATAAGTTGTTGTATGAGATGATCATGTTTTGTTGAAGTTATCGGCAACTGGCAGAAGCCCTATGGTTGTCTCTTTGTTGCATAAGATGCAAGTGCCAAATAATTGCTTTACTTTATCGCTATGCGATAGCAATAGTTGCAAGAGCAATAGTTGGTGAGACGACCATGTGACGACACATTGATATAGATCAAGATGATGAAGATCATGGTGTCGTGCCGGTAACGATAGAGATCATGACAGTACTTTGGAGATGGAGATCAAAAGGCGCAAGATGATCATGTCCATATCATGTCACATATTTTGATTGCATATGATGTTTATCTGTTATACATCTTATTCTGTTTTGATTGACGGTAGCATTTTAAGATGATCTCTCACTAATTATCAAGAAGTGTTCTCCCTGAGTATGCACCGTTGTGAAAGTTCTTCGTGCTGAGACACCACGTGATGATCGGGTGTGATAGGCTCTACGTTCAAATACAACGGGTGCAAAACAGTTGCACACGCGGAATACTCAGGTCATACTTGATGAGCCTAGCATATACAGATATGGCCTCGGAACACGGAGACCGAAAGGTCGAACGTGAATCATATAGTAGATATGATCAACATAGTAATGTTCACCATTGAAACTACTCCATCTCACGTGATGATCGGACATGGTTTAGTTGATATGGATCACGTAATCACTTAGAGGATTAGAGAGGTGTCTTTCTAAGTGGGAGTTCTTAAGTAATATGATTAATTGAACTTAAATTTATCATGAACTTAGTCCTGGTAGTATTTTGCAAATTATGTTGTAGATCAATAGCTTGCGTTGTTGCTTTCATATGATTATTTTGATATGTTCCAAGAGAAAATTGTGTTGAAAGATGTTAGTAGCAATGATGTGGATTGGATCCGTGATCTGAGGTTTATCCTCATTGCTGCACAGAAGAATTATGTCCTTAATGCACCGCTAGGTGACAGACCTATTGCAGGAGCAGACGCAGACGTTATGAACATTTGGCTAGCTCAATATGATGACTACTTGATAGTTTAGTGCACCATGCTTAACGACTTAGAATCGGGACTTCAAAGATGTTTTGAACATCATGGACCATATGAGATGTTCCAGGAATTGAAGTTAATATTTCAAGCAAATACCCGAGTTGAGAGATATGAAGTCTCCAACAAGTTCTATAGCTAAAAAGATGGAGGAGAATCGCTCAACTAGTAAGCATGTGCTCAGATTGTCTGGGTACTTCAATCACTTGAATCAAGTGGGAGTTAATCTTCCAGATAAGATATTGATTGACAGAATTCTCTAGTCACCATCACTAAGTTACTAGAACTTCGTGATGAACTATAGGATGCAAGGGATGACGAAAACAATTCCCGAGCTCTTCGTGATGTTGAAATCGACGAAGGTAGAAATCAAGAAAGAGCATCAAGTGTTGATGATTGACGAGACCACTAGTTTCAAGAAAAGGGCAAAGGGAAAGAAAGGGAACTTCAAGTAGAATGACAAGCAAGTTGTCACTCCCACGAAGAAGCCCAAAGCTGAACCAAAGCCTGAAACTAAGTGCTTACACTGCAAAGGAAATGGTCCCTGGAAGTGGAAATGCCCTGAATATTTGGTGGATAAGAAGGATGGGAAAGTGAACAAGGGTATATTTGATATACAGGTTATTGATGTGTACCTTACTAGTGTTTATAGTAGCCCCTGAGTAATTTGATACTTGTTCGGTTGCTAAATATTAGTAACTCAAAACAGGAGTTACGGAATAAACAGAGACTAGTTGAGGGTGAAGTGACGATGTGTGTTGTAAATAGTTCCAAGATTGATATGATCATCATCGCACACTCCCTATACTCTTGGGATTAGTGTTAAAACTAAATAAATGTTATTTGGCGTTTGCGTTGAACATGAATATGATTTGATCATGTTTATTGCGATACGATTATTCATTTAAAGTCAAAGAATAATTGTTATTCTGTTTACATGAATAAAACCTTCGATGGTCATACACCCAATGAAAATAGTTTGTTGGATCTCGACTGTAGTGATATACATATTCATAATATTGATGCCAAAAGATGCAAAGTTAATAATGATAGTGCAACTTATTTGTGGCACTGCCGTTTGGGTCATATCGGTGTAAAGCGCATGAAGAAACTCCATAAAGATGGATTTTTGGAATCACTTGGTTATGAATCATTTGATGCTTGCGAACCGTGCCTTCTGGGCAAGATGACTAAAACTCCGTTCTCCGAAACAATGGAACGAGCTACTGACTTATTGGAAATAATACATACCGATGTATGCGATCCGATGAGTGTTAAGGCTTGTGGCAAAGTATCTTTATTTTCTAACCTTCACAGATGATTTGAGCAGATATGGGTATATCTACTTGATGAAACATAAGTCTGAAATAGTTGAAAAGTTCAAAGAATTTCAGAGTGAAGTGGAAGAATCATCGTAACAAGAAAAATAAAGTTTCTACGATCTGATCGTAGAGACAAATATTTGAGTTACGAGTTTGGTCTTCAATTAAAACAATGTGGACACGCCACCTGGAACACCACAATGTAATGGTGTGTCCGAATGTCGTAATCGTACTTTACTAGATATGGTGCGATCTATGATGTGTCTTATCAGTTTACCATTATGGTTTTGAGATTATGCATTAGAGACAGCTGCATTCACGTTAAATAGGGCACCATCTAAATCCGTTGAGACAACACCGTACGAACTATGGTTTAGCAATAAACCTAAGCTGTCGTTTCTTAAAGTTTGGGGCTGCGATGCTTATGTAAAAAAAGTTTTCACCTGATAAGCTCAAACCCAAATCGGAGAAGTGCGTCTTCATAGAATACCCAAAGGTAACTATTGGGTATATCTTCTATCACAGATCCAAAGGCAAGTTATTCGTTGCTAAGATGGATCCTTTCTAGAGAAGAAGTTGCTCTCGAAAGAAGTGAGTGGGAGGAAAGTAGAACTTGATGAGGTAATTGTACCTTCTCCCTTATTGGAAAGTAGTGCATCACAGAAATCAGTTGCAGTGATTCCTACACCAATTAGTGAGGAAGTTAATGATGATGATCATGAAACTTCAGATCAAGTTGCTACCAAACCTCGTAGGTCTTCCAGAGTAAGATCCGCACCAGAGTGGTACGGTAATCATGTTTTGGAAGTCATGTTACTAGACCATGATGAACCTACGAACTATGAGGAAGCGATGATGAGCCCAGATTCCACGAAATAGCTTGAGGCCATAAAATCTGAGATATGATCCATGTATGAGAACAAAGTATGGACTTTGATTGACTTGCTCGATGATCAGCAAGCCATGTTAAATAAATGGATCTTCAAGAGGAAGACAGACACTGATAGTAGTGTTACTATCTACTAAGCTTGACTTGTTGCGAAAGGTTTTCAACAAGTTCAAGGTGTTGAATACGATGAGATTTTCTCACTCGTATCGATGCTTAAGTCTGTCTGAATCATGTTAGCAATTGCCACATTTTATGAAATCTGGCAAATGGATGTCAAAACTGCATTCCTTAATGGTTTTCTTAAAGGAGAGTTGTATATGATACAACCAGAAGGTTTTGTTAATCCTAAAGGTACTAACAAAATGTGCAAGCTCCAACGATCCATCAATGGACTGGTGCAAGCATCTCGGAGTTGGAATATACGCTTTGATGAGTTGATCAAAGCATATGGTTTTATACAGACTTTTGGAAAGGCCTGTATTTACAAGAAAGTGAGTGGGAGCTCTATAGCATTTCTGATATTAGATGTGCAAGACATATTGTTGATTGGAAATGATATAGAAATTCCGGATAGCATAAAAGAATACTTGAATAAAAAGTTTTTCAATGAAAAACCTCGGTGAAGCTGCTTACACATTGAGCATCAAGATCTATTGAGATAGATCAAGACGCTTGACAAGTTTTTCAATAAGTACATACCTTGTCAAGATTTTGAAATAGTTCAAAATGGAACAGTCAAAGAAAGAGTTCCTTCCTATGTTGCAAAGGTGTGAAATTGAGTAAGACTCAAGACCCGACCACGGCAGAAAATAGAAAGAGAATGAAAGTCATTCCGTATGCATCAGTCATAGGCTCTATAAAAGTATGCCATGCTATGGACCAGACCTATTGTATACTCTGCCCTGGTTTGGCAAGGGAGTACAATAGTGATCTAGGAGTAGATCACTGGACATTGGTCAAAATTATCCTTAGTAGAATAAGGATATGTTTCTCGATTATGGAGGTGATAAAAGAGTTTGTCGTAAAGAGTTACATCGATGCAAGCTTTTACACCGATCCAGATGACTCCAAGTCTCAATCTGGATACATATTGAAAGTGGGAGCAATTAGCTAGAGTAGCTCTGTGCAAAGCATTGTAGACATAGAATATTTGCAAAACACATACGACTCTGTAATATGACAGACCCGTTGACTAAACTTCTCTCACGAGCAAAACATGATCATACCTTAGTACTCTTTGGGTGTTAATCACATAGCGATGTGAACTAGATTATTGACTCTAGTAAACCTTTTGGGTGTTGATCACATGACGATGTGAACTATGGGTATTAATCACATAAAAATGTGAATATTGGTGTTAAATCACATGATGATGTGAACTAGATTATTGAATCTAGTGCAAGTGGGAGACTGAAGGAAATATGCCCTAGAGACAATAATAAAGATATTATTTATTTCCTTATATCATGATAAATGTTTATTATTCATGCTAGAATTGTATTAACCGGAAACATAATACATGTGCGAATACATAGACAAACATAGTGTCACTAGTATGCCTCTACTTGACTAGCTCGTTTATCAAAGATGGTTATGTTTCCTAACCATGGACAAAAGAGTTGTCATTTGATTAACGGGATCACATCATTAGAAGAATGATGTGATTGACTTGACCCATTCCGTTAGCTTAGCACTTGATCGTTTAGTATGTTGTTGTTGCTTTCTTCATGACTTATACATGTTCCTGTAACTATGAGATTATGCAACTCCCGTTTACCAGAGGAACACTTTGGGTGCTACCAAACATCACAACGTAACTGGGTGATTATAAAGGAGTACTACATGTGTCTCCAAAGGTACATGTTGGGTTGGCATATTTCAAGATTAGGTTTTGTCACTCCGATTGTCGGAGAGGTATCTCTGGGCCCTCTCGGTAATGCACATCACTATAAGCCTTGCAAGCAATGTGACTAATGAGTTAGTTGCGAGATGATGTATTACGTAACGAGTAAAGAGACTTGCCAGTAACGAGATTGAACTAGGTATTGGATACCGACGATCGAATCTCGGGCAAGTAACATACCGATGACAAAGGGAACAACGTATGTTGTTATGCGGTTTGACCGATAAAGATCTTCGTAGAATATGTGGGAGCCAATATGAGCATCCAGGTTCCGCTATTGGTTATTGACCGAGAATAGTTCTAGGTCATGTCTACATTGTTCTCGAACCCGTAGGGTCCGCACGCTTAAGGTTTCGATGACAGTTATATTATGAGTTTATGAGTTTTGATGTACCGAAGGAGTTCGGAGTCCCGGATGAGATCAGGAACATGACGAGGAGTCTCGAAATGGTCGAGACGTAAAGATCGATATATTGGACGACTATATTCGGACTTCGGAAAGGTTCCGAGTGATTCGGGTATTTTTCGGAGTACCCGAGAGTTACGGGAATTCGCCGGGGAGTATATGGGCCTTATTGGGCCATACGGGAATAGAGGAGAGAGGCCAAAAGGAAGGAGGCATGCACCCCCCCTCTGGTCCGAATTGGACAAGGGGGGCAGCCCACTTTTCCTTCTCCCTCTCCTCCTCTTTCCTTCTCCAACAAGGAAAGGAGGAGTCCTACTCCTCCTCTTTCCTTCTACAACAAGGAAAGGAGGAGTCCTACTCCTGGTGGGAGTAGGACTCCCCCCTTGGTGCGCCTCCTCCATAGGTCGGCCGCCTCCTCCCTTGCTCCTATATATATGGGGCAGGGGGGCACCCCAAAGAGAATAACAACAATTGATCCTTGAGATCTATTAGCCGTGTGCGGTGCCCCCCTCCACCATAGTCCTCCTCGATAATATTATAGCGGTGTTTAGGCGAAGCCCTGCGACGGTAGAACATCAAGATCGTCACCACGCCGTCGTGCTGACGGAACTCTCCCTCGACACTCGGCTGGATCGGAGTTTGAGGGACGTCATCGAGCTGAACGTGTGCTAGAACTCGGAGGTGCCGTAGTTTCGGTGCTTGATCAGTCGGGTCGTGAATACGTACGACTACATCAACCGAGTTGTTCTAACGCTTCCGCTTTCGGTCTACAAGGGTATGTAGATTACACTCTGCCCTCTCGTTGCTATGTCATCACCATGATCTTGCGCGTGCATAGGAAATTTTTGAAATTACTACGTTCCCCAACAGTGGCATCCGAGCCTAGGTTTTATGTGTTGATGTTATATGCACGAGTAGAACACAAGTGAGTTGTGGGCGATACAAATCATACTGCTTACCAGCATGTCATACTTTGGTTCGGCGATATTGTTGGATGAAGCGGCCCGGACCGACATTACGCGTACGCTTACGCGAGACTGGTTTTACCGCCGTGCTTTGCACACAGGTGACTAGCGGGTGTTTGTTTCTCCAACTTTAGTTGAACCGAGTGTGGCTATGCCCGGTCCTTGCGAAGGTTAAAACAACACCAACTTGACGAACTATCGTTGTGGTTTTGATGCGTAGGTAAGAACGGTTCTTGCTCAGCCCGTAGCAGCCACGTAAAATTTGCAACAACAAATTAGAGAACGTCTAACTTGTTTTTGCAGGGCATGTTGTGATGTGATATGGTCAAGACGTGATGAGATATAAGTTGTTGTATGAGATGATCATGTTTTGTTGAAGTTATCGGCAACTGGCAGAAGCCCTATGGTTGTCTCTTTGTTGCATAAGATGCAAGTGCCAAATAATTGCTTTACTTTATCGCTATGCGATAGGAATAGTTGCAAGAGCAATAGTTGGCGAGACGATCATGTGACGACACATTGATATATATCAAGATGATGAAGATCATGGTGTCGTGCCGGTAACGATAGAGATCATGACAGTACTTTGGAGATGGAGATCAAAAGGCGCAAGATGATCATGGCCATATCATGTCACATATTTTGATTGCATATGATGTTTATCTGTTATACATCTTATTCTGTTTTGATTGATGGTAGCATTTTAAGATGATCTCTCACTAATTATCAAGACGTGTTCTCCCTGAGTATGCACCGTTGCGAAAGTTCTTCGTGCTGAGACACCACGTGATGATCGGGTGTGATAGGCTCTACGTTCAAATACAACGGGTGCAAAACAGTTGCACACGCGGAATACTCAGGTCATACTTGACGAGCCTAGCATATACAGATATGGCCTCGGAACACGGAGACCGAAAGGTCGAACGTGAATCATATAGTAGATATGATCAACATAGTGATGTTCACCATTGAAACTACTCCATCTCACGTGATGATCGGACATGGTTTAGTTTCTGTTTATGTTTCATCCATAGTCGGATGTTGCTCTTATGTATTGTGATGTTGTATTCGTGTGGCATTGTATGCCTTATGTATGTATCCCCATATATTATGTAATGTTGATGTAATGATATCCACCTTGCAAAAGCGTTTCAATATGCGGGTCTATCCTTTGGTGGGACCTTCGAGTTCCTTTTGGATATGGTCGCATATTGGGCGTGACAAGTTGGTATCAGAGCCTCGACCGACCCTAGGAGCCCCCTTGATTGATCGTGTAGTTTGGCCGTTGTTGAGTCTAGAAGAAAACTGTTTTCGGAGTCTAGTTATATCGGAGAGTAGGAATTATTTTTACTCCTCTGCCCCTTCGTCGCTCTGGTGAGGAATCTTGACGTAGGTGTTTTGAATTACTCCTCTTCCCCTTCAAATTTTTTTTAGGATCACGCAGTTGGTTTTCCGATCGTTGTTCCTCAGCTCTTTTCATCCGGTGCATTTCTCGTCAAGTTGACTCGAGCCTCTTCATCTTTGAGTTCAATCCTCAATTGTTTTCTTTTCCCACCCGCCCTCCCTTTTCTTCTTGAAGCCAGAGTCCGTAATCGAGTATCCATCCTACTCGTGTGAAGTATTTGCTTTCTTTCCTCAATGATTTCAATCGGTGTTTTCTCTTCAAGATATTCGTCGTTTCCCCTTCAAAGTTGCCTTTGTTTTCCCGCCCTCACACCCTTTTTTCTTCTCGGAGTCTGACTCTTTTTCGACCATCTATCTCATTCGTGTGGAACCCCTTCAGTCTTTCGTCAATTGTTTCAACCGGTGAATTCTCGTCTCGTTCGTCATTCTTCATCCCTTTCTTTTTTCCGATGGATTCAATTCGATTTTTTCGGGTTGATCATATTCTTTTTCCTTGGCTCAAGTGTTTTCCCTGCTCGTTCGCCTCTCGCCAGCTTATCCTTCCGGAGTGTTCAAGACTTCTCAGGAGATTATTCTGGGTTCGAATTAATTCGAGGTTGTCACCTCATTCAAATATTTCAATTGATCCGGTGCATCATCTATCTTTTCAAAATCCTTTTCAATGGTGTTTTCTGTTAGTGGGTCCTAACCCACAGGTCTTTTCCCAGGATCTTACCTGACTCTTCTAATTCCCCGGAGTTATTCTCAAATTCTTTTCAAGTGTGACGTAAGAATGGATCCCATCAGTTGTTGTAACGCCCCGGATCCGATGCGCCAGGTGTCCGCCAGTTATTCGCCGTTGTTGCCATGTCATTTGCTTGCATGTTGCATTTTATCACGTCATAATGTGCATTTCATTTTGCATACGTGTTCGTCTCATGCATCCGAGCCTTTTCCCCGTTGTCCGTTTTGCAATCCGGCGCTCCTATGCCCTCCGGCATTCCCCTTTTGCCTCTCTGTGTGAGCGGGTGTTAAACGTTCTCGGAATGGACCGAGTCTTGCCAAGCGGCCTTGGTATAGCACCGGTAGACTGCCTGTCAAGTTTCGTGCCATTTGGAGGTCGTTTGATACTCCAACGGTTAACCGGGTAACCGTAAAGCCCCTTCTCTTTGCAGCCCAACACCCCTTCCAAAGTGGCCCAAAACCCATCTAACTCCCCTCCATGCTCTCGGTCGTTCGATCACGATCGTGTGGGCGAAAACCGCTCCTCATTTGGACTCTCCTAGCTCCCTCTATATATAAATATGCCCATCCCCCCGAAATTCGCGGATGAATCCCTCTGAAACCCTAGCTTCGTCCTCTTCCCGCAGCCGGACACGTCCGGACCCCGCCGGACATGTCCGCCCTCCACCTCGCTCTGGCCAATGGCGTCGCGCCACGTCACCCCGCCGCCGTCGACAGCCTATCGCGCGCGGCCACCTCATCGCGCCTCCTCTCTCTCCCCGCCGCCCGCTGCCCGTGGGGCCCGAGGCCGGCCCGCCCGGGCCCGAGCAGTCCGCCGCCGCAGCCCACAGGCGCCCGCGAGCGCCCGAGCAAGGGGCTCGCCCCGCTCGCCTCCGCCTGGCTCCTCCCGCCAT
>NC_041387.1:640709441-640760357 GCF_002162155.2 Triticum dicoccoides
CCGTCCCTGGCCGGCCCTGCGCCCCACGTCGGCCCCGCGAGGCCGCCCAGCCTCCCGTGCCGCCCTGCCCCTTCGCCCGGCCGCCGGCGCCGCCCGAGCTCGCCGCCGTGCCGGTGCGCCGCCACGGCCTCCGCCCCGCCGCCCGGTGCCTCCCCGGCCCAGATCGGGCCGAATTCGGGGAAGGAGACCCCGGATCCGTCCATCCCCGGGCTCCTCCCGGCCTCTCCCTCGTCCTCCGGCCACCCTGGCCCCAACTCTGGCGAGACTCCGGCGAGATCCGCCGCGGTTGACTTTGTCCCCGTGGTAAAAATCTGCTAAGCCCCCAGATTCAGTAATTTTCATGCCATGTTCGTCATGCCGTATCTCTGCATCTGTAGCTCTGTTTCGTGCGTGTAATATGTCAAATTGTTCGTCTCGAAGAGTACATCATTTAATACCATTGTATCATATTCATTTATGGTCATCTTGATGCCCGAATCATCGTTGTAAGAGTGCTTCATAATGTTTTCTGCTGTCTGTTATCAGAACGAGCTCTTTTGTCATTTTTGCCATGATTGATGTGTGCATCCAATGAGGTTGATGTCTTCATGTGTTTTGAACTATGCCATGTTTTCTTTACAGTGGTGTATCCATGCATTTTTGTGATCAATGTGGTGACTAGCACAAGCAAGCAAACTAGGCATCATGATGTTGCTGATTTTAGTCCCTGTTCTGCTGTTATTTTGATGCCATGTAAACTTGATGCTACAGAGAGATCCATGCATATTTTGAGATACTTCAGGAAGGGTGTTTTGAACATATGGTGTTTGTTTATCCATTCATGCCCTTTGTTGCAATTATGGAGTAGTCTAGCATGCCATTTGAGTGCTCTACTTTTGCTTCAAAATGTTTCCTGGCAGATTGTTTACATGTTATTCAATTTGGCAAAGCTTGTTGTAGTTGATCCTTCCATGCTATGGACTTGTTCTTGACTTGGTTGGTTACATAAACATGTCTTCTTGATGATGCTATGCTTATCTTGTCATGCAATGACTTGTGGTGAGTGAATCGAGCTTGTTAAGTAGTGTACTTGATGTTGCTGTTTTGCTAGGCTGAATCTGTTATTTCGTGATGCTATATAAACATGTTGCTACTAATCATTCTATGCATAATCTGGAGATGATCATTAAACATGTTTTGTTATACATGTCATGCTATATCCATTCATGCCCCTGGTTGTATTTATAGCTTGCTGTAGCTTGTTCATATCTTGCTCCAAAGTTGCTTCATAATGTTGCTGTCAGCCTGTTAACATTAAGTTCACTTGTTTACATGTGTTTTGCTAGTGATCCATGCATCCTATGAACTTGCTCTTGCTATGCTTAGTTTCACAAACATGTCTTCTTACTGTTGGGTGCCTTTCCATGTCATGTATTGCTCTGTAGTGAGTTGTACAAGCTCATTTACATGCCTTCATAATTATGTTCCTGCCATGTATGAATCTGTATAATAACTTGCTATGTTTACATGGGTGCCATCATATTTTCTGATCCTTTTTGGCTTATGGTCAGTAAGGGACTTTTGATCTATGCATTTAGTAGATCCATGCCATGCCTTTGTTTGCCATTATAAGTTCCTGTAACATGTTGTTTGATAGCTCTGAACATTGCAACCTGATATTATTTTCTGCAAAGTCTGAAATTGTTATAACTTGCAATCTTACCATGTGTGTTTGAGCATGTTCTAGTGATTTCTGGAGTTAGCTCAGTGTTCATGTTTTGTAATGCTTTACCTGTACATCATGTCCATGCCTTTTGTTATTATGTTGTGGTACTGTAGCTTATTGTTTTGATGCTTGCAATATGCCTAATTGCTGTTTTGGACAGCTTGTCCTTTAAACTTGTATAGTGTGTGTGTGTTGAACCGTTGCTCCGTTTTGAGTGTGCTCTATATGAAACTTGCTTAGAATTGCATCTAGTTTCATATTATCATGTTGCATCCATGTTTTGAGGTGTTTGCCTGATGTTTGTATGCATTTTGCATCAATGCCATGTTTAACTTGTTTTGCTCATATCTTCTAGGCCGTAGCTCCGAACTAAATGAACTTTATATGTAACTTGACTAGAATATAGTGTAGATCATCCTTGTGCATCTTAACTTGATGTTTAACTACTTGAATATAAGGTTTATTCAGATCTGGACCAATTTCGAAATATGCATATGAGGATTTACCGGAATTGTTATATGTAGTTCCCGGCCTCATTTAAACTTGCCTTGATGTGTTGCTCTTGTTTGCATCATCTCTTGCCATGAGTAGCTTCATCTAGATTTGTCATGCATCATGCTTGTTGTGCATCATGTCTTGTATATGTGTGGTGTGTTTACTATGTTGTGTGCTTCTTTTCGATAATTCCTGTTTCGTTGCGATCGTGAGGATTCACTCGTCTACGCTTGGTTCCGCTTCCTCCGTTCGTCTTCTTCATGGACTCGTTCTTCTTCCTTGCGGGATTTCAGGCAAGATGACCGCTACCCTGGATCTCACTACTATCATTGCTATGCTAGTTGTTTCGTTATATCGCTATGCTGCGCTACCTATCACCTGTTTATCAAGCCTCCCATATTGCCATGTACCTCTAAACTTTGACACCTTTCCTATGCAAACCGTTGTTTGGCTATGTTACCGCTTTTGCTCAGCCCTCTTATAGCGTTGCTAGTTGCAGGTGAAGTTGAAGATTGCTCCATGGTGGACAGGATTTTGGTTGGGATATCACAATATCTCTTATATTATTAATGCATCTATATACTTGGTAAAGGGTGGAAGACTTGGCCTTTTGCCTGGTGTTTTGTTCCATTCTTGCCGCCCTAGTTTCCGTCATACCGGTGTTATATTCCCGGATTTTGCGTTCCTTACGCGGTCGGGTGATTTATGGGACCCCCTTGACAGTTCGCTTTGAATAAAACTCCTCCAGCAAGGCCCAACCTTGGTTTTACCATTTGCCTCACCACCACCTACCCTTTCCCTTGGGTCGGCCAACCCAAGGGTCATCTTTATTTGAGCCCCCCGGGCCAGTGCTTGTCTAAGTGTTGGTCCGAACCGAGCCGCCTGCGGGGCCCCCTCGGGGCAACTCGAGGTCTGGTTTTACTCGTAGCCTGTCTCATCCGGTGTTGCCCTGAGAACGAGATATGTGCAGCTCCTATCGGGATTGTCGGCGCATCGGGCGGTCTTGCTGGTCTTGTTTTACCATTGTCGAAATGTCTTGTAAACTGGGATTCCAAGTCTGATCCGGTCTTCCTGGGAGAAGGTCTATTCCTTCATTGATCGCGAGAGCTTGTCATGGGCTAAGTTGGGACACCCCTGCAGGGTATAATCTTTCGAAAGCCGTGCCTGCGGTTATAGGCAGATGGGAATTTTTTAATGTCCGGTTGTAGATAACTTGACACCAGATACGAATTAAAACGCATCAACCGTGTGTGTAGCCGTGATGGTCTCTTTTCGGCGGAGTCCGGGAAGTGAACACGGTTTCTGGGTTATGTTTGACGTAAGTAGGAGTTCAGGATCACTTCTTGATCATTGCTAGCTTCACGACCGTTCTGCTTGCTCTCTTCTCGCTCTTAATTGCGTATGTTAGCCACCATATATGCTTAGTCGCTGCTGCAGCCTCACCTCTTTACCCCTTCCTTTCCCTTTAAGCTTTGCTAGTCTTGATACCCATGGTAACGGGATTGCTGAGTCCTCGTGGCTCACAGATTACTACAACAACAGTTGCAGGTACAGGTTTTGCGATGATCATGATGCGAGAGCGATGCTTGCTTGCGTTGAGTTCTTCTTCTGCTTCTTCGATCAGGGGATAGGTTCCAGGTCGGCAGCCTGGGCTAGCAGGGTCGATGTCGTTTGAGTTTCTGTTTATGTTTCATCCGTAGTCGGATGTTGCTCTTATGTATTGTGATGTTGTATTCGTGTGGCATTGTATGCCTTATGTATGTATCCCCATCTATTATGTAATGTTGATGTAATGATATCCACCTTGCAAAAGCGTTTCAATATGCGGGTCTATCCTTTGGTGGGTCCTTCGAGTTCCTTTTGGATAAGGTCGCATATTGGGCGTGACAATGTCCCTTGCAGCGTGCGGTGCTCACTGGGAGTGTGTCGGACCGTTGTGTGACTCAATTCAGGTAGTGACTTGGATGGGACACCCGGCTTTAGTTGTTAGGTTTTGGTGCGATGTCTGTTTGGTATTAGGTCCGGACATTAGGCACACCTTCATCAAGGGAATAAGAGTAGCAACAACGTTCCCAAGATGGTGGCTTCAGACTTATTAATGTATCATCTTGTATGGTCTTTGTGAATAATTAATAATATGGCTGCATGCATCGTCAGATGCAGAGGCCGAGGGCACATCCTCCTTTTCTAAAAAAATAAAAGAAGAATTGTTCGGCGGAGCGGAGAGACGAGGATAAGGCGACCTGTGAGATGATCGCTACGCTCTGTTAGATGAAAAAGAAAAGTATCTACGTGTAAATATTGTACACTGCGTAACAAAATGATTAGGGATTTAAGTCCACTTTGATATGTGTGGAAAGTATGATGTGTAAATCTGAGGAGGGGCCCCAGGCACTGCCTATTGATTTAGGACTGATCTATGCGACTCTTGGCGCTAAGGCAATTAACACGTCCACAGCAGATATTGGTCGAAGATCTTTTTCCCCTAGGGTTTCCTAGGGTCCAACTCTTCCCCCGGCGGCACCGTCGGAGGCCACCCAAAATCCACGTGAGATACTTCGATCGAGAGTTTGTGATCGCGCGGAGTCCATCTTGGGGAAGCCAGCTGTGTTCTCCGGCGACTGCATGGAGGATACGACCGTGATGAAGGTACGACGAGGGGCAGAGAGGGTAGAAGTAGAGGATACTAGGGTTGAAGTTCTAGTAGCGGGAGTCGGGTCTGGCTCGGCGATCGCGATGGTGATGAACGGAGTAGAGGGAGGGAAGGTTGCGGGAGAGGCGGAGGATGAACAGAAGGAAGAGGAAGAGGCGGACTGGGATCAATATGGCCCGTCGCATAACCTTCAGGACGAGTTTGAGAATCTCAATCTGCATGGTGAAGAGGAGGAAGATCGGGATTTGTCAGGGGAGGTAGAAGATTTGATCAAGGATGTCAGCTGGCTGGCGCTTTTTAGGGTTCACACCCTACGACCGTTTAGTCATGCCTCCGTGCTGAACTCGATGAGGAACGCTTGGGCTTGTGCACAGTGGGTGACCTTCAACATCAAAGGACCCAATCTGTTTTTGGCCCAATGTCATTGTCTAGGGGATTGGAAGCACGTGATGGAAGGAGGGCCATGGCAGTTTAGGAGGGATCCGGTGGTTCTGGTAGAGTATGATGGTTTCTCGAACGTGGAAGAATATGCTTTGAACATGTATCCACTATGGTCTAGGATTAAGGGTTTGCCAGACGGCTTGACAAGGAAGAATGAATTGGCGGAGAAGGTGTCAAAGAAGGTAGGAGAACCTCCGTTTACGGTGACTGTGAATGAGGGAAAGATCAATCCATCCTACTATCTTCGGGTTCGGGTGTTTGTTAATGTTACAGTGCCACTCGTGAGGTTTGTCCATATAACCTTGAAGGAGAGAAAGAGGTATTCGGTGTTCTATGAAAAGCTCCCGGATTTTTGCTTCTTTTGCGGTCGCATGGGACATGTTGTGGAGGAATGTGGTGATGGAGTCCACGATAGATCATTATGTGATTAGGGTGACTGGTTACATTGGGTCAGCAAGCCAGTGGGCTCGGGCACGAGAGGAGGCAGAGGAGGCGGGTCTGATGGTGGAAGAGGAGGAGCTGGCTTCACTAGGGGTGGGGGGAGAGGAGGAAGGAGTGGAGGTAGAGGTGGAGATGGAGGAGAGAGAGATAGTCAAGCGGTTGCTTCGGATGAGCGGGTAGTTGATGATACTCGCAGAG
Organism: Triticum dicoccoides; assembly: GCF_002162155.2. Taxonomy (NCBI): domain Eukaryota; kingdom Viridiplantae; phylum Streptophyta; class Magnoliopsida; order Poales; family Poaceae; genus Triticum; species Triticum dicoccoides. The sequence continues at coordinate 640,715,375 of NC_041387.1, forward strand.
AGGGAGGTGTGGAGCTGTCGGTAGGAATGGATATCATGCAGTACAAGATGGCAAGGGAAGAGGAGACATGAACTGTAAGGAAGAGACTTGTTAGTGAGGATGGTACGGTCAATGTCCGGGGCCAATCCATACCATGCTTGGCGGGGAAGGTGGTTGTTGCAGTCCTTCGCTTGGAGAATGGTGAGAAGGCAGGAGTAGGGGTTTCGACAGATTCCAGTACGACGGCAGGCAAGAACCCCATTGTGAAGAGGAGAAGGCAGGGTGAAGGAGTGGTGGATGACACTGATGAAGTTGATATGGGCACATCTGTACAGGCGACCTCCGTGGAGGAGGACCGCCGAGCCCAATGAATTGCCTCAGTTGGAACTGCCTGGGAGGGGGGAACACCCGGACAGTTCGCGAGTTAGCGACGCTTTGTAAGTCGCGTTCCCCCATGCTTGTTTTTCTGTGTGAAACTAGACAAAAGGAGGAGAAGATGAAGAGGATCTGAACCAAATTGGGTCTTAAGGGTTTTTGTGGTGTGGACAGTAATGGCATGAGTGGAGGGCTGGCGCTATACTGGAGGGAAGACTGTGTGGTCGATATTTTGGACAAAGAAGACAGGTTTATTGATGCAGTTATTAGGGTTCGAGACGGTGATGCTCAATGGAGGGCCACTTTTGTGTACGGAGAGCCGAGGGTGGAGAACAGACACCTAATTTGGACCAAGATTCAGAATCTAAAATCTGTCAATAACTTGCCATGGCTGGTGATAGGTGATTTTAACGAGGCTATGTGGGACTTTGAGCACCTCTCGATAACGCCTCGGGAAGAGCAGCAGATGGTAGCGTTTCGGGATACTTTGGAGTTGTGTGAGTTAGTGGATCTTGGGTTTACCGGCCTACCTTTCACTTATGGTAACAGACGGAGTAGGTCGGAAAATGTTAAAGTCAGACTAGACCGGGCAGTTGCTACGAATGAATGGCGCAACCTGTTTGCGTTTGCTGCAGTGGAACATATACCCTCTCCATGCTCCGATAATGTTGCAGTTTTCCTCAAGGGAGAGCCGGATTCGGGTCCTGTGGGGGGAAGGAGCAGGAGCTACGAGGTCTTCTGGGAGAGGGATACTACATTGCCTAAGGTGGTGGAAGAAGCATGGGCTGCGGTAGGCAAGATTCAAAATCTGGCTCAGCTAAGAGACGCCCTGTCAAAGACTATGACTGCCTTAGGGTCGTGGAGTAAGAAGTTTGGAAATGTGACAAGGGAACTAGCGAGATCACGCTCCCAACTGGAGCAGCTCATGCATATGAATGCGGACAGGGAAGAAATAAGGAAAGTTATGGATAAAATGAATGAACTGTTGTATCAAGAGGAGATGCTATGGATGCAGAGATCGAGGATCTCTTGGCTTAAGGAAGGAGATAGGAACACAAAATTCTTTCACAGCAAGGCTGTCTAGAGAGTGAGGAAGAATAAGATTCGGGAGCTGACGGACAGTATTGGGACTGTTCACTCAGATTTTGCAGCTATGAGCAGGATTGCGAATGATTATTTTCATAATATCTTTGCCGCCGATCCTTCTCTGGATGCATCTGCTGTGGCCGGACTTTTTGAACAAGTGGTGTCACCGGCTGATAATGCTAGACTTTGCGCGCCCTTCACGGATGAGGAGATATCGGATGCAATGTTTCAGATCGGGCCATTGAAGGCTCCAGGTCCGGATGGATTTCCCGCGCGTTTTTTTCAGCGTAACTGGAGCGTGGTGAAGGAGAGTGTGATTGCTGCGGTCCGGGATTTTTTAGCACAGGGTGCATGCCAGAAGGAGTGAATGCAACGTCAATTGTGCTTATTCCAAAAACATCCAACCCAACAAGGATGTCGGACTATAGACCCATCAGTCTCTGTAATGTGACCTACAAGGTGATTTCCAAATGCTTAGTAAATCGGTTACGCCCATTATTGGATGACATAATCTTTGTGGAGCAGAGTGCCTTTATACCTGGTAGGATGATAACGGATAATGCTTTGGTTGCTTTCGAGTGTTTACACTATATTAAACAAGAGAAAGATCCTACAAGGAGTTTTTGTGCTTATAAGTTGGATTTGTCAAAAGCATATGATCGAGTGGATTGGGGTTTCTTGAAGCAAGTGATGCAAAGGTTAGGGTTCTCTCACCAATGGATTGACTGGATAATGGCGTGTGTCACATTGGTGAGATATTCAGTTAAATAAAATGGAACTCTCCTGGATTCATTCGCACCGTCTCGAGGGCTACGGCAAGGAGACCCACTCTCTCCGTTCTTGTTTTTGTTTGTGGCAGATGGACTCTCGGCTATTTTGAAATCTAGGGTGAAGGATGTCGATATTGTACCAGTCAAAATCTGTAGGAGAGCGCTGGGTATATCACATCTGTTGTTTGCAGACGACACATTGCTATTTTTTAAGGCTTCGAGGGATCAAGCCGAGCAGGTTAAAGTTGCTCTGGATCTATACAGTTCGGCTACGGGGCAAAGTCTGAATTATGACAAGTGCTCTATGTTTTTTGGTGAATCTTGTCCGGCCCTGGTTCAAGAGCAAGTTAGGGATGCTCTACAAGTAACAAGCTTGGTCTTTGAAGAGAAGTATTTGGGCTTACCGACACCTGAAGGCCGCATGTCTAAAGGGAAGTTTCAAAACCTCCAAACAAGCCTTACTAAAAGGCTAGTTCAGTGGGGGGATGGCTACCTAGCTCAACCGGGGAGGGAGGTGCTCATTAAGTCAGTCGCCCAAGCTTTGCCCACATACATAATGGGAGTGTTCAAACTGCCTTTTTCAGTTTGTGATGATCTCACTAGGATGGTGAGAAACTTCTATTGGGGGTCGGAGAAGGGGAAGAGGAAGGTTCATTGGAAGAGCTGGGATCACCTTATGCAACCAAAAAGTAAGGGAGGTGTTGGCTTTCGGGATTTTCGCATGTTCAACCAAGCTCTCCTAGCTCGTCAGGCATGGAGGCTTATTACTAGACCTGATAGCCTTTGTGCCCGGTTGCTCAAATCTAAATATTACCCGGATGGTAAGATTGAAGATACAGTGTTCACTGGGAACGCTTCGTCCTCATGGCAGGCTATTAGTCATGGATTGGATCTGTTGAAAAAAGGACTAATCTGGAGAGTGGACAATGGGAGAAGCATCAGGGTGTGGCGAGACAGTTGGATACCGCGACCGTTTTCTTATAAACCCATATCTAGACAGGGTGTATGCCGCATTCGGTTCGTTTCGGACCTTCTAAATGAAAATGGGTCTTGGAAGGTACAAACACTAAACCAGTATTTTGTCCAAGCAGATGTGGAGGAGATCTTAAAGATCAGAGCCTCCCCGAGGCATGGAGAGGATGTCATTGCATGGGGTCCGGACAAGGCAGGGGTGTTCTCTGTGAAGAGCGCCTACCACTTGGCATTTGATGAAGCATACAGGGCTACTGCCTCAGCCTCTAGTTCGTCGCCGATGGGAGGGAGGAGTTGCTAGAAGTTCATTTGGAATTGTGGAGCACCTCCTACTATTTCTAACTTTGCATGGAGGGTCGCAACGGATGGTTTGCCAACTTGGAAGAATAAACACAAGATAGGGCTGGAAACTACCAGTATATGCCCAGTTTGCGCCCTTGAGGCTGAGAACAATTTTCATCCGTTTTTAAGATGCCAATTCGGTCGGGATTTATTTGGCAAAATGTTGGAAGCTCCCCAGTTTACAATCCATAATCAACTGTGGGAAGGAGTGGTTATTGCAAGTCTTAGCTCCAAGAAGTGAGTTGGAGAGATGCATGTTGCTGATGATCTTCTGGAGATGCTGGTTCGTTCGTAATGAAGTGGTGCACCACAAGCCCCCGCCGCCGATGGAAGTCTCTGTCAGATTCCTGAAGAGCTACCTGGAGTCCCTTATGGCGATCAAAAATGACAATGGAGCTGATCCTGTTAAAGGTAAATCATATATTAGTATGGACGATGGGGTGCAGCCGGTTAGACAAGTTGCACAGCCGCTTCGTTGGTTCAAACCGAGCCAGGGCTGGACCAAACTAAATACTGATGGAGCTTTTGGCTCGAGCGAAGATGCAGGAGCAGGGATGATATTGAGGGATGACACAGGGAAAATTATCTTCTCAGCTTGCAGAGCTTTGTATTCATGCAGGGATGCGTTGGAGCTGAGCTTTGTGCGTGTATGGAGGGTTTATCTTCCTCGATTCAACGTACAACACTACCGATCGAAGTTGAGATGGATTCTTCGGTTGCAGTTTCTATGATCACATGTGGGAGCACGGACCGTTCAGTTTATTCCTCCCTAGTGAATGAAATTAGATTTCTTTTGAGTCTTCATCAAACTTGTATTACTCACGTCATTCGGTCGCAAAATAAAGCGAGTGACAAGTTAGCTGCTTTTGGTCGGATTAATAATAGGACTATGACTTGGCTAGGGTCGGGTCCTCCAGAAGTGTTGGAGATAGTTGCTGAAGACTGTAATGATACTTTGATTGAGTAATACAAGTGTTGAGTTCGCAAAAAAGAAAAAGATTTAGGACTGATCTATACCTTGGTGTTCCTTGGTGTTCCTGGAATCCTACGTGCAAGGAAGAGTCTTCATTTGTTGGAAGGCTAGTTGTAGGGAAGAAAATAACGACCTCTGCCTCCTCACCGAACCCATCATAAAAAAAGGAATCCAATAACTCTCGAACGTTCGGGATTTGAGTAGTTCGTCCCGGACGTTTTGACATGTCAATTTTAGTTCATACGGGATGGCAACTTTAGTTGATAGGGAATGGCAACTTTGTTCTTTTTCGTTTTTTCATCAGAAAATTGCTATGTTTTTCTAATCTAACGCAAACTAAAGTTACCATCTAAAAGTGTTCGGGTTGCCATGTTTAACCCCCGAACGTTCGGGAGTTATCATTATCGTAAAAAAAAAACCTAGCAAACTTACATACTGAACTTTGTACTAAATCAATGAGTAATATGGAATGCATGGAGTACGAGGAACCATGGGCGCGAGGTTCTAGCAGCCGGCACGGGACGACGAAGGCTGCTGCAGATACTACTGCGACTTGTTGTGCCCGGCTGTCCTGCCGATCCTCTTCTTGCTGCCCTTCTTTTTTGGCATATATTGGCTCACGACGGAGCCTTGTTGCGATCGGCGCTGTCTCGGGCCTCGACCCAGCCACGGACCTGCAGAGTAAGGGCGCGCTCGACCCGGCGTTCAACCTCACCGTCCGCATCGATGCCTCGCTGAGCGGTGAAGGCGGCGCGCCGTACTGCATTGATAAGGGCACGTCCGTGCAGGTGTCGTATCTCCGCGTGACGTTAGCCGGCGGGCATGCGCCGGAGCCGGAAGAGGGGGCATGCACGGCAGCGGGGCAGCGAAAAGACCTTCACGTTGTGGCGCGCGTTAGGGGTGTAGCCGTGCCGGGGTTCCCGCTGGACGTCCTTGCCGAGGACATGCGGCGCGGGGTGGCCGTGTTCGAGGTCACGCTCATGAGCCCGCGCGTCGATCAGGGCGACTGTAAGGTGCTGACGTGCTGGGGGAAGCCTGGCGACGACGCCTCCCTTCAGGTCCCATGCGTAAAGTCCTACGTGGATGCCGGCCTGCCGGTGCCGCCGCGCCCGGTGGCTCCTGGCAGGCCAGGGCGCCCCGCCCGCGCGGGGGGCTCACGATGCCGCACTGTGGTGTTGGGACATACCCGGCCGACGACGAAGCCGAGTAGCCTCCGGCGACACGAACATCGGACGAACCTCTCTCTCAAACACACTCGGACATACGGAGATGGAAGAAAGAGGGGGACATTAGATTTTCCGGCGACAAACGCCCCGCCGCACGAACGGCGCCACGCCGACGAACGGCGGTTCTTTTTTTCTTTCGAGCTCAAACTCGCTCGACACCACACCGTACAACAATGGACTGAATTACATGGCTTAAATAGCCAGACGCACACCAGCTCGCTAACCAACTCCAAGCGATCTGCATGCATCCACAACTAACCACTACATGCACGTCCATATCCATTGCTCGTGCTGCCCGCTAACAAAACAACGATGCGGCCGATTTTGTAGCTGGCCAAGACGTAGCGATCACGGGCTGCTCGGTCACCCCGCGCACCGCGCGTACGCACGCCCGTCCTGATCTTCACGACCTGGTCACCATCATGCGACCGCTAGCGCCTGGTGCAACAACCCTCGATCGCCATACGATCGTGAGCCAGGCCATACACCGGCTCGACCTAAGCACACACACGCACACACGCATACAACCGAAACGCATCTGAGTACAAGATTATTCCTAACAATTTCCCCTTAATTTTGACTTGCCGCCGTTGAAGTTGTTGCAGCTCCAATCATCGTCGCCATGGCCGCCGCTACGGCCACCACCACGCCTGACACAGCCTCCATCCTCTTCCTCGGCCACACACGCCGTTCTCCTTCTCCGCCGGCATCACATGCCCGATGTTCCGGTGACGTACGCCATCTTCCTCGTCTCCGGTTGCAGCTACATAAGCCATCTCCCCCGGTTCCGGCAACACATGCTGTTGACGGCCGCCACGCCGTGCATCTCCTCAGGCCGGCACATGGTCCGGAGCTCCATCGCGCAGCCACCGGCGACATCACCACCGCCGGCACGCCTCCGGCAAGGGGAACGACGCCCAAGACAACCAAGCTCTGTATAGCAATTGTTGAGACATACCCGGCCCTGCGACGAACGCCGAGTAGCCTCCGGCGACACGAACGCCGGACGAACCTCTCTCTCAAACACACTCGGACATACAGAGGTGGAAGAAAGAGGGGGACACTAGATTTTCCGGCGACAAACGCCCCGCCGCACGAACGGCGCCACGCCGACGAACGGCGGTTCTTTTTTCTTTCGAGCTCAAACTCGCTCGGCACCACACCGTACAACAATGGACTGGATTACATGGCTTAAATAGCCAGACGCACACCAGCTCGCTAACCAACTCCAAGTGATCCGCATGCATCCACAACTAACCACTACATGCACGTCCATATCCATCGTTCGTGCAGCCCGCTAACAAACCAACGATGCGGCCGATTTTGTAGCTGGCCAAGACGTACTGATCACGGGCTGCTCGGTCACCCCGCGCACCGCGCGTACGCACGCCCGTCCTGATCTTCACGACCTGGTCACCATCATGCGATCGCTAGCGCCTGCTGCAACAACCCTCGATCGCCATACGATCGTGAGACAGGCCACACACCGGCTCGACCTAAGCACACACACGCACACACGCATACAACCGAAACGCATCTGAGTACAAGATTATTCCTAACATGTGGCTCTTGCAAGAACATGAGCGCTGGAGTATAATCTGGCGACAGTAGAACAGGACATGCAGCCTATCACTCTTTCAATTATGATTATGTTCTCGAGCTGATAGTATTCGAATAAATTTTTAAGTTCTTTTTGTCAGCTTATGACTCTTTCTGTTATAATTAGGCTCAGGTAGGCAGACCTTTTGTGTACACATGTGCTCCCTCCGTCGCAAAAACGTCTTATTGTAGTTGGCGAGAGTGTAGTACTCTTTCTCTCAGTTTACAGGGCGTGCGCGTACCCCTAGGTCATCAATTTGACCAACCTAATACGAGTCGTATATTAAAAAATTATACCAATATAAACTTCAGATGTTCAATTTCAAACGATATAATTTTTGTGTTATATAGTTTATATTAGGGTGATTAAATTGGCAATCTAGGTATATGCGTAGGACTTGTAAACTGAAATGGAGGGAGTACTACATATCTTACATGTTAACGTGCGTGTGATATCACTGTGTTCTTGCAGGGTACTCCGGAAAATGTCCATGTGCTTAAAAACATCTTAGTTAGGTATGAAGCAGCATCCGGGCAAAAAATCAATCTTCAAAAGTCGTCCATCTTTTTCGGGAAAGGATGTGGACAGCAACAAAAAGGTGCTTTGAAGCAAGTTTTTGGCATTGAACAAGAAGATCTTAGCGAGAGATACTTGGGTCTGCCAACGGTGATGGGGAGATCGAAGGATGGCACATTTAAGTACGTGACGGAATGCTCTAAAGGTAATGTAACCGGATGGAAGGGCCAAGGGCTGTGAAAGAATGCCAGGGAAGTGCTTGTGAAATCTGTTTTGTAGGCTACACCTACTCTCACAATGAGTTGTTTTCACCTCTCGAAGAAGATGTGCCGGAACCTTACTTCAATCTCTTCAAAATTCTGGTGGGGTGCAATGAATGGTGAGAGGAAAGTGCATTGGGTTGCCTGGGATAAGATGTGCCAATCAAAACGAACGGGCGGCATGGGCTTCCGTGATCCGGAGGCTTTCAACCAAGCCCTACTAGCAAAACGGGCATGGAGGATTTTGCAGGCTCCTATGTCATTATGTGCCAGACTTCTTCGAGCTCGATATTTCAGCGATAGTTCAATCATGACAACCACGTGTCCATCGAGCGGCTCCTACACTTTTAGGAGTATTTTGCATGGGAGAGACTTGCTTCGGGAGGGAGTAATATGGCGCATTGGAGATGGCTCAACGGTGAACATTCCCCACGACCCATGGATCCCGCGACAAGGGAGTTTGCTGCCACTGGGCGCAGATTTCATATCGGGTGTGCAGAAGGTGGCCGACTTGTTGATCAACATGGGTGAAACATGGGATGATACAAAACTCCAAGCTATGTTCTCCATGGATGACGCCAATGACATTAAGCAGATAGCTGTTGGAGGGCCAGGGTTTTCGGATTATATTGCATGGAATCATACAAAAAAAGGTATCTTCACTGTCAAGTTGGCCTACCACCCGAGGATGGCCTTGAATGCTGCAAAACGGGGCCAGCCGGGACCCTCTTCGGCTTCTCTTACACATCGAGGCTGGCTGTCCTTGTGGGACACATCAGCTCCGGGAAAAGCAAAAATTCATATGTGACGGCTAATGAAGAACGGACTGGCTACGGGAGCTGAACTGTTACGGCGCCGCATCAAGGCAGGTGCATTCTGTGTGGCTTGTGGACGCGAAGAAACCGGGTACCATCGGTTTTGGGGGTGCTCGCATTCGGTGTGTTTTTGGAAGCAACTTAGCTCGGAGTTGGGAGTCTCGGTGGCTAACCCACCATGCGATATCGATTCCCAGAGCAAGTTGGCTAATTGGTTGCTGGAGTGGTTTGCACAGGCACCGGATCTTGAGAAATCTGTTATGGTACAAGCTGTTTATGGACTGTGGCTAGCACGTAATGATGCGCGAGATGGGCGGAAAATTACTGCAGCACATGAAATATCACATACAATTGCTGCACTTGTCAAAGAATGGGAAGAGATTCACAGGTGGCGCCGAAGCTACCAAAAGAGAGAGGGGTGTGGGAAACACCAGATACGGGCTGGATCAAAGCAAATACAGATGGTGTGATGGCGAAGCACATGGGGAAGGGAGGCATTGGAGTCATCCTGCATGACCATGCGGGGGCGTTCCGAGCGGCTTCATGCCATGTCATTTCGACAACGACCGACCTGGAGATGGTGGAACTCCTGGCGTGCAAGAAGGCGATTGAGCTGGCGAGAAGAGTTGGGGTTGGCAAGCTCCATCTTGAGTGTGATTCGGTAGGAGTGGCGTCCATGCTCAATAACCAGGAGAGGAATTTTTCTGCCGCGAGACCAACTGTCGAAGATGTCAAGTCGAGGTTGAAGGAGTTTGATGATTTTAAAGTTTCATGGGTTAGCCGTAGTGGAAACGTCGTTGCTAATAGATTAGCTAAGGTGGGAATAAGAGATGAACTGAACTTTGTGTGGCTCTCTTCACCATCAGACTGCATTTTGCATATTTCGGATGAGATTTCGGCTCTCTTTTAATTAATAAAGCGGCGAAAGTTTACACTCAAAAAATGTGTGTGTGATATCTGTACTTTGGGGGAGACTACCGAGAACGATATTTTGTTGGGAATTGTGTAATGGGTGGCACTAGCTCTAGCTCTAGCGGAACTGCTAAAGGTTTCTTTTTTAGAAGGAGGATTACCCGCGCTCCGCTTGCGAGCTGTAATACTTTTATGACTTTGTGCTATTTCGAGACTCTTTAATAAGATGGCTGCATGCATCATTCCGATGCAGAGGCCGGGGGTAAAGCCTCTATTTCCAAAAAAAGAAGGATTACCCTCTCTTTGCATTAATATGATGCATGCAGTCATATTATTAAGCAAACAACAAGGTCTATAGTTTGGCACAAGCTCGCACGAGGAGCTGAAATGTAATAAAGATAAAAGTTGCCACAACCAGCAAAACTAGAACAAGATGACTAATCACCTAACCTATTATTGGATCATCATGTAAGTATCCCGTACTACCACCCCGCAACGGTTGCACCCAATAGCCATATGCTCCTTGGCTTCTGCATGATTATGAGTGACAACCATGTACGGCTCCAAGCAGTTGCTCTGTATATTACCTACAATTTTTTGTAAGAGTTTGTCTCTAGATCATCATTTCAGCAGTTTCATATACCCCAAAGTAATGCGCATACTCCGATTCCAATATGTGCTGCAATTTTGGGCTCAGCTCCATTTAGCCACGTCTCAAATAATGCGTTAATACTATTTGGAGGACTGGCGTTGAAGCCTACATGTATTGTAAGATGTAAGAGAATAGCTTGGGCATGGCGTGGGCATTTGAGAAAGAGGTGTTTTATACTTTCATCCTGCTGATAGAACCAACATCATTTACTACACCCCCATCTGCGCTTTAACCAGTTATCCTTAGTCAGAATTACTTCCTTGTGTAGAAACCACATGAATTTTTTATTCTTAATGGTACTTTAATCTTCCGAACATGAAAATTTTGATTCTCTTGAAGATAACCCCCTCTAGTATGTGTCGGCCTAACATTAAAGTTGTCTGAGTCGGTTGTACCACACTATGTATAATCCGTGTCACGCAATTCGTACCAACTTTTGTAAAAAAGTGAAGCTCACATTAAGCAAACAAATCAGTCTGAACTGCTCAATACGAACTGCCTCCTCCTTCTTTGGCAACAGTGTTATCGTTCCAAAGTTTAGGTGGAATAACTGTAGTTGGCCATTGAAAAGATCATGGAACATGGGCATAAGGTCTCCCTTCCAACATCTCTTATAAAACTCTGTTGGGAAGCCATCCAGTCCTGGTGCCCTATTATTTTTCATTTGTGCCATCTCCTCAAACACCTTTTTCTCTGTGAAGGGCGCGGGAAAAATCTCATTCTCGTCAGTCCCAAATTGAGGTGGATCCCCAACCACGTGCTCATCGACCGACACAAATTCTCCTCTGATGCTCCAAAAAGTTTTTTATAGAAGTTAGAGATATACTAATTTAGGTTCTCATGGCCCAATTGTATCCTCATCCTGTTCTAACTGAATAATTTTCTTCTTTCTGTGTTTTTCATTTGCAATCATATGGAAAAATTGTGTATTATTATCACCCTCGGCTCCCTATCGCACTTTAGCTCTAAGTGCTCATTTCATCTCTTCTTCTCGAAGTAGGTTTCATAATCTTCTCCTCGGCTTCTGTCTTAGTAGTCCGGCTATTCACGTCTAGCAAGCTGAATTCATCTTTAGATGCAACTCATTAATAAGTTGTAGAAGCCTTTCACTTTCCATTTTATATATGCCACTTTCATTTTTTTGCCCAGCCACTCAAGAACTGGCGCAAATGTTTAATCTTATGTTGCCATCTTTCAATGTCCGACTAGCCTCTTGTCTCCTTAACCCATTCCTGGGCTAAAAGGTCAATGAAACCCCCCTCTCGAACCACGATAGTTTGAAAGAAAAGATATTCTTGTTTCCTACATGGGTCGCATCCCTTGAGTCAACAAGTAAATGAGTGTGAAGGCTATATTAAGGATCCAATGGGTTTCCATTCGCATGACAGGGCTCGGGCAAGACAATAATATTCTGGTGAGCTATATATTCATGGGAGAGGTGTGATGGATGACTCAAAGGATTTGAAGCCAAACTATGATACCCTGCACCACATCTGCCGCTCCATTCTCATCCCCAAGGTGGGCATCCAGGACCAGATTCATGGCTGTCTTAGTGATCTCATGCTTCATACTCACAAGAGGATTGAAGGGAAAAGGTGTGCCACCCGATGTCCCACATTTTCATGGAATGAGATGTTCTATTTGCCGATGAACAGGAAATGCACCTTATATCATGGCATTTCTGAATGCAAAGTGGGTCGTGTGTAGGTCCAATGTGCCTTTGACCTTTCTTGAGAGACTTGTGATTCATGAGGCCAAGAAGCTGGAGAAGAAGAAGAACAACTCTGAGCCCCGTATTACTGAGGATGAGCAGGAGGTATTTGCTGAACCCAGTGGTAGTGACTTTGAGTTGCCCCTAGGGAGGAGCCTAGTTGGGTTCCCAAACAGAAGAACATGATCAAGAATTATGTTTGTAGGCTAACATTCAACACATGTTGTATCATTTTCTTTTGTGCAATCTCATTATATTGTGTTTACTCTTTAGCTTTCACTCGTGGCTTGTTGTGCTTGTCATATAGGTTGTCCATCTGGTTGCATATCTAGACAACCTACTTTATTGTTGAGCCCAAAATTTGTAAAAGAAGTTAAAATTTGTTAGATCCTTTCGTAAAGTTAGTTAGCTTTCTAGGCTCTCTCTCTCCCTCTGATGAATGTCCTACAAGTTATGCTGAAATATATGTAAATTAGATTTTTTTATGTTTAATTCGTATAGAAATTTTTATTTTAGAAACGGGCAAGAGCTCTTGTACACAATAGATACCATATGAAACCAAATGTCCAGATGAGATGAGCGTACCAAATAGACAAATGGTATGTAATCATAACTAAATTGGTTATATGATTATGTTCATGGATGATTTGTGATAGTTCACTACCATGCATATGTTGAACTTACTATAGAATCTAACTTGCGACACATTTGCAAATGATACAATTTGCACTAAGGTTCTATAAATGTGCACATCTAGTAATACACTAGAAACCACTTTAAGATAGGACGCTCATAACTAGCGACCGTTCGTCAGGAAGGTGACACACGCGAATGCTTTAGGTCGCAGTTTCTTCAAAGAAGACATTTTTCGTTTAAAAATTTTCGTCGTTTGATTTTTCTTCACAGCTAAAACAACTATCAAATAGCGTTCGCTTGCCACCCCTCTCCCAGCGAACATCTGGGCAACATCACCGTTAAGATATTAATCTTTAGAAACCTCTAGCATGATATTTTATGAAACTAAACTATACATTAACATATGGGCATAAATACAAATACGTATCTTTGCACTATATAATTTGTGGAATTGTCACAAACATCATTCAAATATAATTTTGTTACATCACTTAATTTAAATTTAGTATAAACAAAGTGATTACTGATATATATGTTACAACCGATAAAAAAGAACATTCGTTAACTATGTCAATTAAACTATGTGGTTAAATATATCAACTAAATAATAAACTTCATAATGTTTAATATTGTAGTATGATAAAAATAAAAATAAAGTATAAAATTTTGGTATAAAAACTATTTATTTGACCTCCAGCAATTGACTGACATATGATGGTCGCTACATTGTCTTCGTGGTTGTGGCCAGGCTCGTTCGCTTTTACAATGAGTAACATTATTTTTAGATGATGTTTGAAAATGATAGGTTATACATGGACGATCCATATGTCATGTTGACCGACTTCGATGGAAACCATAAGAGCTGGGGGGCGGGGGGATACAGCTGACCAAGCTCGGGGTTCGCTTGTCCAGGAAGGGGTTCGATGCCATCCATGGTTACTCGGGGCTAGCTCAGCGTCCGCAACCAAAGAGGGTCTGGCCGGGCATTGGCAGGTTTGTCACCCTGATTATGGAGGCCAAATACAGCGAGATCCTCCGGCGATGTTGCATGTCATTTGCAAGAAACTTCAAATACCAAACGCTCGGAGGTGAGGGCGCAGACCATCAAGTGCATCACTGGCACTCCAACTGCGAAACATTGATGGCTCGTATTGTCGAGGGGCATGATAGCAAAGAAGAGATGCAAGAAACTAAGATGATGTTGGCCGGTCTACTGATCTTCTCTGTCGATGCTTGCCAGTTGGGGTTCTTTCATCACAGCGCACTACCTCCGCTGCCAAGGAAGGACACGTGGGAGGCAATCGAGACTGGTTCTGGTGACCCCAGGAATCGCCATCCCAACATGTTGGCAAGCAGAGCAAGAGGTGGCATGCAGCAGACAAAGAAACCTGCTTCGATGGTGGCCACAAAGTCTGGTGCAGACCAACTGAAGAGAAATTTACCGAGAGGAGGAGGTCCTGAAGGCAGTTCAGAGGTGTCACAATGCTTCACCAGTTGAAAGCAAGGCAAGAACAATGTAAGCTTTCTTCCTCCCCCCCCCCATTGCATTTGAATTTTATATCAGCTTATAGAAATTATCAGATGCTCATCGGATTCCTAATTCATTGCAGAAAAATTAAGTGGAACTTAGTCTTATTCGAGGCAGAAAGGATGGGTTTAAACTTCATTGAGGAGGAACTTTTATTGAAGAAGAGCACTGAGAAGGAGATGTTCTCCCCTAGCCATACCAAGACTGCCAAGAAGAACTACTACAACACCAAAGGGAGAACAACTCTAGCAGCATGGAACAACAACTACAACAACATCAACACCAGGAGAACGGCAGTAGCAACACCAGGAGAACATCAGCACCAGGAGAACAACAACAGCAACACCATCAACATCATCAATACCTCTAGCGCTTCCAAGACAAGGAAGATCCCCGACACTCACAACACCAAGACCTCTAGCAGCAAAAACTCGACAAGCAGCATCACAAGCACCGACAACATCTTGGCGGGTGCTATACAAGAAAGGAAGGTCCGGTATTTCTGAGTGATAGCATCCTCAATCAATTCTTTGACTATCTATCAAACTTGGCTGTAAGAGAAGCGCATATACGATTTGTTGGTGTTAACACTACCCAGCTTATTGCACACTCTAGACAGATCCCACTGGAACATGGATTTGACTTGGCATCACTTGACTTTGGCTTGTTTGCTGTCAACGACAACGAGAATCATGAAGTTGTAGGCAGGATCCATTGGTACTGGTTGTGTTCTTCGACACTCAAGAGCAGCCAAGTTGGCGCGCCATGATAGTGCTGCCGGTAGAAACATTCGGGCAGCAATCCAGCTTACGGCTTCCCTTCAGCGCCTCTACCCTGGAATGGAGGAACACGTCATTCAAGTGCCGACCCCTCAACAAGAGAATGGTTGGGACTGTGGAGTTTATGTGATGGATTGCAAGAACCATCACGCGTTGGTGGTCGGAGGGTGTAGGTGGCAGTTGGATTGGCAGAATTGTTGATAGAAGTGGACTCGGAGCAAGTGAGCCAACTCAGAGCAAATCTTGTGAGGCTGCTGATGGGCGAGATTGCCTTTCAAGATCTTGTGTAGGTTGTTGCTGGAAAAATTGATTCTTCGATGATTGCTTCAGGTAGCTACCATATGAAGATGATGTACTACTACAATGAAGTACTTATGTCAGGTTTGATGAGATGAGAGAAGGTAGTAGTTTTGGAGATTGTTCTCATGGCGTGATCTCTGGGAAGTTTGCTTCTTTCCACTGATGTGTAGGAATAGATCATGACCTCTGAGTAGCAGCACCATCCCTACAGATTCTGCATTTTTATCTTTCTTCTCGTCAGATGACATTGTTAGTGATGGCCCGTGCTTTTGAACGCCTTCATTATTGAATAATTTCTCCCTTACACACTCTCGTTCTGTAATTTTCCAAGGCTTTTTTTACCTGATGAATGGGAGTTATAAAGTGAAAATGTTGAATCTTGTGACTTTGTTTTTCTTCTTTTAAGTTCCTCTGGATTGTAAGCTGGCATCCCCAGACCGAACCTTGTTTGCTTTCTACTATCTTCGGCCTAAATTATAAGACGTTTTGTTAGTCTATTTTAGCCTACTAAAACATCTAATTTGGAACGGAGGAAGTATAAAGTAGGGCGCTAAGCCTTTTCTTAGTAAAAGCTACGAAACCGAATCTAACCCCCCGCATGAATAGCAACACTGCACAAACACCTGGTGCTACAGTACCTTGAGCTTGACAATAAGAACAAAATCAATTAGGATCGAGCATACTGACATAGAAAATTGGATCACCATCTCCCATTTTGGGATGTGACTCAAGCTAATTTTTTTCGACAAAGGGTGAATTTTATTGTCTTAAAATGAAGCATCAAGATGATACAAACACAATGAGCACACACCAAGTCTCTGCATAGTTAGAATGCACACAGCCAACACCAACACACGCAAAAACACGTCGGCAATAGCAAAGTCATTTAAGACCAAAATTATGTGTAGGCAAGGAAAAAAGAAAACCCAAAGCGATCTAATTTGCAATTTGCAAGCTACAACAATGACCATATCAGCACCAACTATTTCTTGACATCACTGAGATGATGATGTTCTTCAACAGCAACGTCTTCAGAAAGGGAGTGATGCTTAAGCGCCATCGTCACCGAATCCAACCACCCATAGTCCGAATCTAGGTTTTCACCCCGAAGAACAGTCCAAACATATCCAAGCAATGCCTGACTCGAGTTGATATATGCCCTAAATGTTGCATCTTGTTGATAAATTTTTAGTTAAATTTGTATGTTGTTGTATATTTCCAATCATATGTGTGTATTTTCTTACGGACAACACTATCATGTATATTTGCTTGTAGTCTACTCAACATTGTTGCCTCTGTCTAGCTTGTCCTTTAGTTTCTATGAAATCTGGAAACTGTGAATTTGAGTTTAAAGTCAGGTCTCACTTTTTTGGAAGAGTTTGCTGTAAGGAAAGTCGAATAACCATCCTTATTACTCCCTCCGTTCCATAATATAAGGTGTATCGATTTTCGTGCAAGTCAACCATTTGAATGTTTGACCAAGATTATAGAGTAAAATATCACCATCTGCAATATATAATAGATAAAATACAACACTACTTTTCTCGATGGGTCAAATGACACAAATTTGACATTGTGGATATTGATATATTTTTTCTAAAAAACTTGGTCAAACAAGCACTTGTTTGACTTTTGAAAAAACAAATACACTTTATATAAAGAAAAGGGAGATTTATGAAATGTGTGTAACTTGGGTGCTGAAATAAGGCAAAAGACCTGAAGAAGCATACAAGGGAATAGCCATATTAGCACAATGGCTGGCTGCACTTAGTGATGGCACAACTGTTAGTATAGTAATTAAGGTGCCCATCCATTTTAAAAGACAGATGGTTTCACACGGCAAAATAAACTGAATTTCCATAAGGAGCCTACGGAGCGTGTTTTGTCCCGGGCGAGGCAACGATGAGTGGAGGAAGAGGGACTCCATTGGGGCCTTGAAGAGGTTTCGGAGCACCCATGACCCAAGGGGGAGCACTGAGGCGAGCCGGAGTAAATTGCAAAAAACCACCACATTTTAGGTTTAGTTTTGGAATTGCCACTACATTCCTTGGGCGCCCCAAAAATCTACCACTTTTCTTGCTAATTTTCTCAATAAACACTAATGATCGATTTGGAGCGAATTAATCCAATTCCTGACATACCGGGCCCACTGGTTGGCGGCGTGAGCTGCTACCGAGCCGTGGTCATGGCGCCAGTGCAAGAAGAGGCATCCATCAAGGGACGGCAATGGGGCCCCATACCCGCCAAACCCATGGGGATTTCATCCATTAGGGGCAGGGGATGGGTGAAAATCTTCCCCATGGGGATATTTACCGAACTTATTTATTCCCCATAGAGTACAACGGGGATGGGGATGGTATGCTAGTCCCCAGACCCGCTACCCAACGGGGACCCGCATTTTACATATGACATGTAGGACCATATATATGTCTATATATACAGGACGAAGTCAACCCTAAAAAATTAATAACCCTAGCTCTCATCTTATCGTGCTCACCTCAGCCGCCGCCATGACGAAGTCAACACGTCCTACTAGATCTGCAGCAACAGGAGAAGCACAACGCCATAGCTCAAGGTTCCTAGGTAACGCTGATGCATCAAATTCATCAGCCACGACCCAGGCACCAGCAGCCGGACGGCCATCACCTCGTCTACTACAGCCATCCATCTCCACGGTGCGCTCTCTCTCTCTCTCTCTCTCTCTCTCTCTCTCGTGTAATCGTGTTTATCCTCTTCGAGCGACTAGAAAAAAGAAGGGGATAGGAGAAGCCGACAGCTTCGACCTAGCAGAGGCCGGCGGCGGCGGCGGCGGCGCAGGTGCGCCGTCCCCCTGAGCCACTCCCCGCCATAGAGTCCGACGACGGCGCAGGTGCCTTCCTCGCCGGCCGCCGTGCCCCGCCGTCCTTAGCCACGCCTAGCCGTGCTCCCTGCCCGCCGTCCTTCTAGTTGATTGGCCCTCATGCTCCGGCGTGGACATCTTCTGCTGATGGAGATTGGCCCATACATGATGGAGATTGGAATTTGTGAAGATTGTTTTTCATGTATGTCTCACATGTAGTATCTTGTAGTACTGATCGGCGTCCAGACTTTTTAGATTCGGTCATGAAGCTGAAATTTTAGATTGATTTAGTACTGGTCGTCATCCACAATTTTTAAGATTTAGTTGTTTTTCGTCGACCCTTGGCTTGCAAACTTTTAGATTGATTTTAGTACTGTTCATCAATCATCATCCACTAATTTTTGGGGGAGAGTCAGTTCTGAATTGTGCCGTGCTAGCACTGAATAATTAGTCAGTAGTTTCAGAAATCATAATCACATAATGATTGATTATGATTTTTCACACTTCTTTACTACCACAACAGTCTATTTACATGAATTGATTTGTACGCATGCCTATGATAAATGTAGTATCATTTTTTTCATGATCATTATGTAATTGGTAACTACATATATTACTCAATACCATATATATTCTTGCATTTAACGTGATAATAATTTAGTGTGTGCAAATCAATGCATATCCCTTTATTCTTTCCACGTAGTGGGAGATAAGTAGCATTTTCAACATGGGGTAGCAGTACTGTACTATACTGATGAACAAAATCATATGTTTTAAACTTCTTTCATCTTGTAGATCCTTGATCCATTGGATTCCACCGCTGGAAGCAGCAGCCTAGTCACCGCTCCTACTCTGACATCCCCTCAACATGAAGCTGATGAGGTACCAGTATCACAGGCTGAGCCCATGAATACAGATTCAGTTGTCATAGAGGAAGACAGCGAAGAAGATGAAGCACAAGAGGAAGAAAATGAAGCAGAAGAAGTAGTCGTTCGTCCTAGGAGGAAGTTGACATCTCCTGTTTGGAAGGAGTTTAAGAAAGTAAAAGTGAAGAACATGATGAAGGCCAAGTGTAACTGGTGCTCAAAGAAGCTTGGAGGGGAAACAAGAAATGGAACGAAGCATCTCCTTGACCATTTAAAGATATGTCCATATCGCAAGAGGCCTGCGGACACCAAGAAGCAAACTTCTTTGAGGTATAGTTCGAATGTACAAGGTGGGAAAGTTGCTGTAGAGAACTATACTTTTGACCAGGATGTTGCTAGAAAGGCTCTTGGTTCCATGATTCTTCTCCATGACTATCCTCTGTCAATTGTTGATCACATTGGGTTTAGAAAATTTGTTTCTGCACTCCAGCCATTATTTAAGATGGTGAGAAGAAATACTATTAGGAGTGACATCTTAGATAGCTATAAAATTGAAAAGAAGAGGGCTATCAACTACATGGAGAAAAATAAAAGCAGGGTGGCTATCACTACATATATGTGGACGTCTGAACATCAGAAAAGAGGCTACATGTCTATCACAGCACATTTCGTTGATGAATCCTGGAAGCTTCAGAGCTATATTATGAGGTATTTTTGGTCATATATTTTGTGTTATTTTTTTATGCAAACTGCACCACCATTGTATAACATAGTCTCTAATAACAAGCTTTTGCATTTTTATATGCAGATTTATTTATGTTCCAGCACCACATACAGCTCGTGTAATTGCCGAGATACTTCATGATGCACTGGTCGAATGGTATCTGGAAGATAAGGTATCTACATTGACTGTTGATAATGCCACAACAAATGATGCTTGCATTCCCATATTAGAGAATCTGATAGGTCCAAGTAAGCTTATGTTAGGTGGCAAGCTTTTACATATGCGTTGTTGTGCGCATATTCTTAACCTGATAGTCAAGGATGGTTTGGATGTGTTAGAAGAATCGATTGAGAAAATCCGTGATAGTGTTGCATTCTGGACTAGCACACCTAAGAGAATAGAGAATTTTCAAGAGGTTGCCAAGATGCTGAAAGTAGACCAAAGTAAAAAATTATCCCTTGATGTGAAAACACGATGGAACTCTACGTACTTTATGCTCAGTGTTGCTTTACGCTACAAGAGTGTATTTAATCGCTTGAGGCAGCGAGAAAAGACCTTTACTTGTGCTCCTAGTGATGATGATTGGATATTTTGTGGAGAAGTCTGTGATAGGCTTAAGTTGTTTGCTGACATTACTGAAATATTTTCTGGGACTCAGTATGTGACTGCTAATATTTACTTTCCTAAGATCTGTGAAATTAAAATGAATATAAGGAAGTGATCGAAGTGTGGGAATGAAATTATAGAAGCTATGTCAGATGCTATGAGTGCAAAATTTGACAAGTACTGGTCTGATATCCAAGGCCTCATGGGTATTGCTACACTCCTTGATCCACAGTTTAAGATTGATATGCTGCATGTGTGCTTTGAAATGCTCCTTGGTGACGAGTCCATTATTGATTGTGAGAGTAAAGTTCATGAGATCCGTGAGTTAGTGTCTAGCCTGATGCTTGAATATCAAATGGAGAGTGAGCAAGAGAATACAGAAGCCCAGTCTGTGTCCATTTCTGCAATGGAAGCTAACGAGGTGATGTCCATCTTCAGTGCACGAGTAGCTAGAAAGAGGCCTGCAACCAGTTTATCCAGAACAGAGTTAGACCGCTACTTGGATGATGAGTATGTGCCAGCTAATCAAGAGAATTTTGATGTGTTGGGATGGTGGAATGTTGCTGGTTCACGCTACCCAACTTTGAGGGCTATTGCACGTGATATATTTGCCATCCCAGTAACTACAGTAGCTTCCGAGTCAGCTTTCAGTAGAAGTGGAAGAGTACTTAGTGAGCACCGCAGTCGTCTGACCCTTGATTTGCTAGAGGCTTTAATGTGTTCACAAAACTGGGAGAGAAACAAAACTAAAGGTTTGCACATTTCTCTATCATTTGATCCTTTAACCATTTCTATTTTCTAGTTTTATGATTAAATTTATGTTTCTGTTTTTTTGGACATGTCACATGTAGATGATGAGAAGACCGAGGCTGCTAGTTTCTGGAGTTGCCTTGATGATATACAAGAAGGTTTAGAGGTGAGTCAATCTAAGATTGTACATGGCACCATTTTCATACTTCAAAGATTTTTATCTATTCATCAAGCATTTTTTTATGGTTGTCGTATGTGTTTCTGCAGCGCATCACACTATAGAGGGGGTTCCTTCTGTACTTCCTACAAGTCAACTCAACTTCAACAAACAATGATGCCGAACACATACCAAGGCTGTAGCTGTTAGCTTGCTACCTCTGCAATACTTTTGCGCATGATCATGTTTACCTTAAGTTAGTTATGGTCACATGGAACCTTATGTTGGAGTCAATAAATTATGTCAAGCGAGTCAGACAAATTTTGTAGTCAATAAATTATGTCAAGCGAGTCAGACAAATTTCATCCTTATTAAATGTGGTGTTTGCATTGATACTCTCTTCAAGCGTGTGCTCACGCTATTCAATATTTCTATGATATTTGTGTTGGAAACATGCCCATTATGGCTTGTTATGTGTTCAACCATGGTGCATACAACATCTTGTCGCCATGTACCATTATTAGTGCATTTTTATTTGTTATTTCACTTTAATAAATATTGATTGTATTTTATCATATTATATATATGATTATTTGTTTATGGGGATGGGGACCCTAATGGGGCCCCACTCCCCAGTGGGGCATGGGTATGGGAAAATTTCATCCCCGGTCATGCAAACGGGGATGGGGATGGGGTGATGGGGAATAGATGGGTACGGGGATGTTCTATGGGTCCCCATAGGGGATTGTCCCCATTGCCATCCCTACATCCATGGTTGGCCGAGCGGGTGTAGGAGGTGGGATGAAGGAGGAGGGTGAGTATATCGGGAGATGGGTGGAGGGCCCTGCAGTGCTCTGCTCATGGGGAGGCGACCAATGTGGGAGGGGCTGAGGAGGAGGAGCTCCGGTGAGAGAACTGAGAAGGAGAGGAGGAGAGGGAATCGTGGATGGGGCCCTAACACGGGCTACTCAGACCTTCACTTCCTAGACGCGTCATGTCCCACATCGTCGTCCGACCAGCGGCGCGAACCGAGCTCGCCGTGGAGGTACTGCTCGTGTGCGCGTGCTACCTCATGGAAGCTAGCTTGACGCGTGCTACTGCTACTTGCTGCTTGTCGCCGTTGCTTGTGTGCGCGGGCCAGCGAGCTTGTACAGGCAGCGCGGTAGCTAGCTTGATGCGTGCTGCTGCTACTTGCTGCTTGTCGCTGCTACTTGTGTGCGTAGGCCACTGAGCTTGTACATGCAGCGCGGCAGCTAGCTTGACACATGTTGCTGCTACTTGCTGCTTGTCACCGCTGCTTGTGTGCGCAGGCGAGCGAGCTTGTACAGGCAGCACAACAGATAGCTTGACGCGTAGGGGCGAAGCTAGCAATCTGGCGTGGTTTGGCGAACGCCATACCTAAACTGCCGTGAAAATACGTATATATACGACTATTATTAGCCCATCAGCACAATTTTCAGGATTTGAGAGTGTGCCTCGTATTGGGCTTGGTTGATGCCTATTGAGTGGTGGGCCATGACCATGGGCTGACTCATTCACGTAGCACTAGCACCGCAGCACGGCTGCTCGGCCTCGACTACTTGAGGACTCGTCCGCGAGGGACGGAGAGGCGGCAGCACTTAGCTAGGGCACGGCCGCACGGGCGCACGGCAGTCGGCAGTCAGTAGGCTGTGGGCGCACAGGACGGGACCTGCGACCGGCGAGGCGGCAACCGGCGACAAGGACACCGAGAGGCCGCGATCGGCGAAGACTGCAACTCGCCGAGTCCGCTAGGGTTTGCAGATGACGCCACCCAAGAAAAGAATTAATAAGTATGTAATGAAAGATGTAATTTCATTGTCCTTCTTCCCCTTGGTCGCATTAGATGAATTGTCATATTACTTGCTCGAATCACATGAACGAACATTATTCAATTGTTCACTAACCAATTAGTGTTTCTTGTGGTTTCTACAGATTTAATGTGTATTTTTGCGGAAGCCAGTAGAAGAATGTCACTACCACAGTCTACTTAATCAAAGTAAACCTTCATTGGGTATGTATTCTTTCTAACTATCTTCACTTGCATAATGGGGGTTTCTATCATTATATCCTACCAGTTATTAATTCATGATTTATCTGTGGTTTTTATGTTTTATAGGTCATCTTTATGGCAGTCTAGTTAATATAGATGATACATTGACAATCAATATCATCCATGTAATCTTCATCAAATGAGGAATGTAGAGTGCCCACACTTAAATTTTGGATTTTGGTTGCATTTGTTGAACACCAAGTAATATTTATCTAATATTCTAGTGAGCTCTTTTCATAGTTGAGTTGTACATGATTTTTTTTCATTCATAAACTTCGCCACACCTGGAAATTATTCCTGCCTCCGCCACTGTTGACGCGTGCTGCTGCTACATGCTACTTGTTGCCGCTACTTGTGTGCGCAGGCCAGCGAGCTTGTACAGGCAGCGCAGCAGCTAGCTTGACGCGTGCTACTGCTACTTGCTGCTCGTCGCCGTTGCTTGTGTGCGCAGGCCAGCGAGCTTGTACAGGCAGCGCGGGGTGCAGGCCAGCAAGCCACCTTTCTGCAACCTCCCTCGCATCCAAGCTGTTTGAGTGAATGTCACAAAGAGAAGAAGAAGGTCTCAAAGATACAAGTGTGCTGATAGGTGGCTCCATGTCCAAGTTAACGGTCAACACCGTTTGAGCTGACTTTTACTGCCACATGGCACTGGTCAGTGGGCCTGTCAGAAATTGGATTATCTCTCTCCAGATCAATCATCAATGTTTATTGAGAAAATCAGCAAGAAAAACGGTAGCTTTTTGGGCGCCCAAGAAATATGGTGGCAATTCTAAAACTAAACTTGAAATGTAGTGGTTTTTTGCAATTCACTCGGCGAGGAGCCGAGCAAGGTGGGGTGGCCTCCAAACACAAGCACAAGCACACGCAGAGTACTCGACGAAATGACCACAACTTTTGGAGCAAAAATGGGGAGGCCAGGTAAGCTGGGCTTGCTTTTGGTTTTATAGATCAAGTAAGTATGGATATACAGGACATGTGTAAACACAAGGGAGGGAGGAGTTGACAGTGCAATGACATGCGCGTTTGGCAAATGTAGTACAAGCCGCTTGCAAATACGATCGAAGTGGTCATCTAGGTCTTTGGCCGCAACGTTCCCGACGGACAGCCTCAGCCCTTGAACCGCACAAATCGAAATCCGGTGCAACCTAACCGGCTGAGAGATCCTTCGTCCCATGGTGCCAATCCAAGCTTGCCGTGGGCGCGGAGAAGGGCGGCTTGCTAGTAGGGTCGAGTGGCCATCTAGGTCGAGAGGGGCGGCGGTGGTAGTCTTCGACCATGCAGGGGCGGCGCTAGGGGTATTCTTGGGTCTTCATGTCAATATCCATGACTTTTACAAAACAGTGTTGATTTCGAAAAAACAGTGACAATTTTTGAAAAACAACAATGATTTTGGCAAAATGAATACACATGAATACCCGGTTGCAAATTCCTGAAGCCGCTGATACGTCTCCAACGTATCTATAATTTTTGATTGTTCCATGCTATTATATTATCTGTTTTGAATGTTTAATGGGCTTTATTGTAGACTTCTATATTATCTTTGGGACTAACCTATTAACTGGAGGCCCAGTGCAAATTGTTGTTTTTTTTGCCTATTTCAGTGTTTCGCAGAAAAGGAATATCAAACTGAGTCCAAACGAAATGAAACCTTCAGGAGAATCGTTTTTGGAACAAACGCAATCCATGAGACTTGGAGTGGATGTCAAGGAAGCAACGAGGCGGCCACGAGGCAGGGAGGCATGCCCAGGGGGGTGGGCACGCCCCCCACCCTCATGGGCCCCTCGTTGCTCCCCTGACCGACTTCTTTCGCATATATATACTCATATACCCCAAAACATCCGAGAGCACCTCGAAACCCTATTTCCACCGCCACAATCTTCTGTACCCGTGAGATCCCATCTTGGGGCCTTTTCTGGCGCTTCGCCGGAGGGGGAATCGATCACGGAGGGCTTCTACATCAACACCATAGCATCTCCGATGAAGTGTGAGTAGTTTATCTGAGACCTTCGGGTCCATAGTTATTAGCTAGATGGCTTCTTCTCTCTCTTTGGATCTCAATACAAAGTTCTCCTCGATCTTCTTGGAGATCTATTCGATGTAATACTTTTTGCGGTGTGTTTGTCGAGATCCGATGAATTGTGGGTTTATGATCAAGATTATCTATGAACAATATTTGAATCTCCTCTAAATTCTTTTATGTATGATTTGTTATCTTTGCAAGTCTCTTCGAATTATCAGTTTGGTTTGGCCTACTAGATTGATCTTTCTTGCAATGGGAGAAGTGCTTAGCTTTCGGTTCAATCTTGCGGTGTCCTTTCCCAGTGACAGGAGGGGCAGCAAGGCACGTATTGTATTGTTGCCATCAAGGATAAAAAGATGGGGTTTATACCATATTGCTTGAGTTTATCCCTCTACATCATGTCATCTTGCCTAATGCGTTACTCTGTTCTTATAAACCTAATACTCTAGATGCATGCTGGATAGCGATCGATATGTGGAGTAATAGTAGTAGATGCAGAATCGTTTCGATCTACTTGTCGCGGACGTGATGCCTATATACATGATCATGCCTAGATATTCTCATAACTATGCACTTTTTTATCAATTGCTCGACAGTCATTTGTTCACCCACCGTAATACTTATGCTATCTTGAGAGCAGCCATTAGTGAAACCTATGCCCCCCGGGTCTATTTTCCATCATATAAGTTTCCGATCTATTTTATCTTGCAATCTTTACTTTCCAATCTATATCATAAAAATACCAAAACAATTTATCTTATTATCTCTATCAGATCTCACTTTTGCAAGTGGCCGTGAAGGGATTGGCAACCCCTTTATCGTGTTGGTTGCAAGGTTCTTATTTGTTTGTGCAGGTACGAGGGATTTGAGTGTAGCCTCCTACTGGATTGATACCTTGGTTCTCAAAAACTGAGGGAGATACTTACGCTACTTTGCTGCATCACCCTTTCCTCTTCAAGGGAAAACCAATGCATGCTCAAGAGGTAGCAAGAAGGATTTCTCGCGCCATTGCCGGGGAGTCTACGCACAAGTCAAGACATACCAAGTACCCATCACAAACTCTTATCCCTCGCATTACATTATTTGTCATTTGCCTCTCGTTTTCCTCTCCCCCACTTCACCCTTGCCGTTTTATTCGCCCTGTTTTCCCGTTCGCCTTTTTTTCGCTTGCCTCTTATGTGTTTGTGTGTTGGATTGTTTGTCACCATGGCTCAAGATAATAATAAATTGTGTGATTTTTCCAATACCAACAACAATGATTTTTTAGCACTCCGATTGCTCCTATTACCGATGTTGAATCTTGCGAAATTAATGTTGCTTTGTTGAATCTTGTCATGAAAGATCAATTCTTTGGCTTTCCTAGTGAAGATGCCGCTACGCATCGAAACAACTTTGTTGATTTGTGCGATATGCAAAAGAATAAAGATGTGGATAATGATATTGTTAAAGTGAAGCTATTTTTGTTTTCACTTAGAGATCGTGCTAAAACTTGGTTTTCGTCTTTGCCTAAAAATAGTATTGATTCTTGGAATAAGTGCAAAGATGCTTTTATCTCTAAGTATTTTCCTCCCGCTAAGATCATCTCTCTTAGAAACGATATTATGAATTTTAAGCAACTTGATCATGAACATGTTGCACAAGCTTGGGAGAGAATGAAATTAATGATACGTAATTGCCCTACACATGGTTTGCATTTATGGATGATTATACAAAAAATTTATGCCAAATTGAATTTTGCTTCTAGAAATCTTTTAGATTCGGCCGCGGGAGGCACTTTTATGGAAATCACTTTAGGATAAGCTACTAAACTCCTAGATAATATTATGATTAATTATTCTCACTAGCACACCGAAAGATCTACTAGTAAAAACGTTTATGCGATAGAAGAGATTAATGTTTTGAGTGGAAAGATGGATGGACTTATGAAATTGTTTGCTAATAAGAGTGTTTCCTCTTATCCTAATGATATGCCTTTATCCACTTTGATTGAGAATCATAATGAATCTATGGATGTCAATTTTGTTGGTAGGAATAATTTTGGTAACAACGCTTATAAAAGGAAACTTTAATCCTAGGTCGTTCCCTAGTAATTCCTCTAATAATTATGGTAATTCCTACAACAACTCTTATGGAAATTTTAATAAGTTGCCCTCTGATTTTGAGATTAGTGTTAAAGACTTTATGATTTCTCAAAAGAATTTCAATGTTTTGCTTGAAGAAAAATTGCCTAAGATTTATGAGTTGGCTAGGAACGTGGATAGAATTTCTCTTGATGTTGATTCTTTGAAACTTAGATCTATTCCACCTAAGCATGATATCAATGAGTCCCGCAAAGCCATGAGCATTTCCATTGGTGAGTGCAAAGAAAGAACCGCTAGAATGCGTGCAAAAAAGGATTGCTTTGTAAAAGCGAGTTCTTCTAGTTTTCTTGATAATAGGGATGAAGATCTAAAAGTGATTGATGTGTCTAGTAAGTGCATCTAGTGCCCCTTAGTGATTTTGGTGTATTGAAGACTTATAGGTTAAGAGACTGATGCGTTTGTGAGTGTACACAGGTCTATAAGTCTATGAGGAGTTTGATATTTACAGAAAGTCGACCCCTAAAAATGAAGTTCTTCAACTGAAGACTTTGGATATCTGAAGATTTCTAAAGACTTTGAAAGTGAAGAAATTGGTGTGACCTTGAAGACTTGGCAATCATTCGAGGAACATGAAGCGTGAAGACTCTGTATTTCATAGTTTCATTTTCTCTTTCTTGAGTCATAGGAAACACCGTATTGTTAAAGGGGGTCGAGGAAATACTAAGGAAAAATTTCCATGTGATTCTCAACTCAAAATCCTACACCTACCAATCCCTTCAAGTGAAGCCATTGGAAATCTCACACAGTTCAGTCATATTCTTCAGTGACAGAGACGAAGTTCTTCTGGTCTTTAAGGAATTTGTTCTAACTGAGGAGTTAGGAATTCGCCAGTGCAGATTGCCTACATAGTGAGGAACATGATAGCCCTGAGAAATTTGAGAGTCAAAATTCCGACCGTTGCTGTGCTATGCGCCAGCTGCCCCAAAATATCTACCCACCTAATGGTCATATCATTGAAGGGGATTTATGTCTTATCATGTCGGGCTGCTCCCTAGGCTATAAATAGCCACCCCTATAACCACTAGCTGGTTGGCTGCTCTGAGAGAAACTGACACTTGTCATTTGAGAGCATCCCATCCTCCGAGGACTTTGAGTGAAAATCATCAAGTGAGGAAAACCCAAACCCAAACCTACAAAACCCCAAAGTGATTGAGCATCACTGAAGAGATTGATCCTGCATGGATCCGACGCTTGTTTCCTTTGAAGACTGTGCTTCTTCCAGACGATTAGGCGTCAAGGTCTAGAGCATCCAAGAGGAATTGTGGATCGCCGAGTGATCGAGTTTGTGAAGGTCCGGAAGTCACCTGAAGACTTACCACGAGTGATTGGGCGAGATCTGTGTGAATTTAGCTCAAGGAGAATACGGTGAGGACTGTGTGTTCGGGACTGGATGTCCCCGAGTTTAAATACTCAGCCGCTCCAACCAGATGTACAACTGAGACTACAGTTGGAACTGGTCTACCAAATCATTGTCTTCACTGAGCTTACTGGTTCTATTTCCTTAACTCAATCATTTTCCTCATTTCTGTTGATGTGTGCTTGTTCATATCTGTTTGAAGACTTTGACTGAAGACTTTCTCAATTTCCTTAGTGCAATTTCTTCAGTCTGTTTGTCTTCATCTTGTGTTATCCTGTGTTTACGCTTTCTGTACTCTGTGCTTGTCTTCATTTCATCATGATGAATATGCATGTGTTCTGCTATGTTTACTTTTGAGTACTTATTCCGCTGCAAGTAGTTCTTCATTTAGGAATTTCCTCACCAGCAAATTCCTCAGTGAAGAATTCATAAAAATCGCCTATTCACCCCCCTCTAGTCGATATAACGCACTTTCAATTGGTATGAGAGCGAGGTACTCCCTTGTTCTGTGTAATTTTGGTTTAACCACCTGGAGTTTTAGTTATGTTGACCGCAGGTATGATCAAGGTCTCTGCTGGGTGTCCTACCTTCGATGGAACGGACTACCCCTACTGGAAGAATAAGATGCGAATGCATCTTGAAGCAATTGATAACGATCTCTGGTACGTTGTGGAAAATGGTGTTCCCTCAGTCACACCTTCCCTGAATGCTGCTGATGTGAACAGACTCAAGCAACTCGATTCTCAAGCGAAGAACATCATATGTGGCCATCTGAGCAAAGGGCAATATGGAAGAGTGAGTGTTTGGAAACTGCTAAGCTTATCTGGGATAGGCTCTCCAAGGTAAATGAAGGAGTCTCAACTCAACGTGACTCTCATGTCGACGTTCTTCGTAATCTCTTCAACCACTTCAAAAGACTCGACAATGAAAATGTTCAGCAAACCTTCGATTGCCTCACTGATATCTCAAATGAGCTTCAAGCGCTTGGCGCCACTGACATCACCGACCATGAGGTGGTGAAGAAATTGCTGAGATCACTCGATTCCTCATTTGACACTCTGGCACTGATGATTCAAGAGCGTGCTCATTACAAGTCACTTGATCCCGCTGATATCCTTGAGAGGCTAAACACTCATGAGTTCCAGCTTGCTGAGAAGAGAGATCTCTATGGTTCGAGCTATGGCAAACCACGTGCTCTGAAGGCCAAGGCAGTCTCTAAGTCTGAAGAAGAGGACTCTACTAGCAGCCTTGGTGATCCTGAAGAACTGAGCCAGGAACTAGCACTGCTAGTGAAGAAATTTCAGAAGTTCTCAAGACGTGGTGGCTTTGGAAAATCCTTAAGGAGTAATGATTCCTCATCCAGTGACTACAAGAAGAGGCTATGCCATAAATGCAAGAAACCTGGTCACTACATTCAAGATTGTCCTCAGTGGGACAAGGAATTAAAGCAGAAGAAATACAAGGATTACAGTTCTGATGATGCCAAGAAGAAGAAGAAATCTTCAAAGTCTTCATCATTAAAATCCTCAAAATCTTCATCTCACAAGAAGAGCAGCTCCAAGAAGGCTCGAGCATTCATTGGCTAGGAAATGGACTCTGAGGCTGAATCTGAGGATCATGAGGAAGAGGAGGCATCCGAGGAGTCCGAGTCTGGTGTGGCAAGCCTAGCTCTTGCTACCGCATTCATCAGCAAGTCTATCTTCAACTCTGAAGAAAATGGCAACAACAAAAATGCTGATGAAGGCAATGATGACTACGCTCCCACCTATTCACTACTAGGGAAAACCTTATACACAGAATCTTACCAGTAGCGATGGCTAAAAACATGCACTACTGCTAATTACTAGTAGCGCGGGTTATAAACCCACGCTACTACTAATTTGATAGTAGTAGCGCGGGTTTTTAACCCTCGCTACTACTAAGTGATTTCCACCGTGCCTTTCGGGACCAGCCGTAGTAGTAGCGCGGGTTATAAACTCACGCTACTAATAAGTTGATAGTAGTAGCGCTGGTTTTTGACCCTCGCTACTACTAAGCAGTCTCTACCGTGCCCCCGGGACATGCCATAGTAGTAGCGAGGGGTATGAACTCGCGCTACTACTAAGTTGATAGTAGTAGCGCGGGTTTATACCCCTCGCTACTACTAAGTACAAGGTAGGTGAAATCTCCATATCCTCGGTCGAATCCCTCCTCTCTCCCTCACTCTCCCCCCTCTCTCCATAGGCTCTCCCTCCCTCCCACACACGATTCCCTTCCTCATCCACCACCACCGCCGGCCTCGCACCTCATGCCTCCCCCAAATCCGGGGACCTCCACACCCACCGCACCCCTCTCCCCCTCCTTCCTCCTCCTTCTCTGATGTTGGAAGGAGAGGCAGATCCAGTAGAGCGCCATCCATGGCGGCGGCCAGATCCGCCATGGACACAACCACAAGTGAGTTGTTCTTCCTACTCCTCTCCCTCTCTCTCTCTCCCCCCCTCTCTCTCTCTGTCTCTCTCTCTCTCTCTTCATCTTCCAGATCGAGCAGAGCGCCATCCATGGCGTCATCTAGGGTTTCGGCTCCAACTCCGGCGACCACCGGTGAGTTGCTGCACCTACTCCTCTCTATCTCTCTCTTCCTATTCTAATTCTTGTCTCTTTTTTTGTAGCAGCAGCAAAGGAGAGGTGTATCACCATGGACGACTTCATCCCCTCTAGGATCAGCATCGACCATGGATGAAGAGGAAGATGACGCCTAGCTAGCAGCAGCAGCCATGGCTGGATTTTTTTAATTCCTAATTAGTTAGCAGTAGTGAGGGTACAGACCCACGCTACTACTAGTTAGTAGTAGCGCGGGTTGTATCCACGCCACTACTAACGGACGTAGTAGTAGCGCGGGTGGCACCCGCGCTACTACTACTAGTTAGCTTTAGCGCTTTATCAGTAGCGCGGGCACCCGCGCTACTAATGTACCTAAAACCCGAGCTGCTGCTAGGCTTTTCCCTAGTAGTGATTGCTTCATGGCAAAGGGTGCCAAGGTAACTAAATACCCCTCCTCTGAATCTAGTGAGGATGAATCTGATGAAAACCTCAAGCCAGCTACTCTAAACTTGCTAAGATTGCTGTGAAACAACAAAAGGCTAGTGAAAAGCTTCAAAACATGCTAGACAAAAGTAATGATATGTTGGGTGAATAAATGGATCGCACTAAAGACTTAACTGAAAATCTTTAGAGACTTCAGTCTAAGTTTGACAACCTTCAAAGTCATCATAACACTCTCTTATCTGATCATGAAAAGCTTTCTTATGAATTTCTTCAAAGAAAGAAAGATCTTGAGAAGCTAAGAGTGAGTTATGAAGATCTTCAGAAGGAGCGTGATTCATTGCTTGCTCAACAAATCAGTGCTACTCAGGAAGAATTTGTTCCTCCATGTCTGAAATGCATTGAACGTGAATCTGCTAATTCAGCACCTGAATGTTCAAATGCTTCTAATGTTACAAATTCTTCACCTGTCTCTGCTATCACTAATTCCTCATCTGAGGACATTGCTAGTACCAGTGATGATGCATGGCTGAAGGAATTGTACACAGCAGGCATGTACAAAAGCCTCAAAGGGCATCAGATTCTTTATGATGTGCTTAAAAACCAGATCCTCAACAGGAACCCTAGGAAAGAGGGTATTGCCTTTAAGAGGAAAATCAACGCTGATGGAACTTATTGGAAGCCTGGGCAGTACCCCAAAACCTCAAGGGTTGCTGCAAAGGGACCTCCAGTTGATCCATCCAATTTATCTGGCTTTACATGTGAATCTCCTCATTCTTTTGATGAGTCATTTGAATCCAACTATAAACTGTTCAAAAATCAGAATGGTGAAGTATTTGCTATATATGTTGGCACTAACTGCAGGAACGGTTCCCCTATGAAGAAAATCTGGGTTCCCAAAAGTTATCTTGAAAGTCTTCAGGTGAATGTCCTCATGACTCCACTTGTGAAGAATAGGAACCCCAGATCAAATTCTTCATATGGACATAATTCTTCATATGGATCCAAGTCCTTATATGGACCAAATTCCTTACGTGGATCAAATTCCTCAATAGGATCAAAATCCTCACATGATCATCATCGTGCTAATCCCTCTGTTTCGCAGGGTAGAGCTAAGGGCTATGAATATGAGTATTATTCTTCAAATCATTATGTTCATAAGTCCTCGAAGAATTTCTCTGCTTATTCATATGCTTACCCTAACCCCTCTTATGTGAAACGAAGTGGGCTGGCTTCTATGCCACCTTTCTCATATGGTGCTCGCAGAGTGATGAATTATTTGCCACCCTTTCAGATGTGGGTGGTGAAGAAAAAGAACTAATCTCTTATGCAGGGTCAGGTCTCCAGACGTGCTCAAAACGTGTGAAGAAATTGCTGGAGACCTGAAAAATGCCTGAAAGGCCGCAGGCAAATCATGAAGAAATGAATTTTCATTTCTCACGTCCTCATACTGATTTATCTGTGCTATTTCTTGATGAAATTGATCTGATTATATTGGTGTCATATTCTTCACTGATGAAGTATATGAGTTAGTAAGTTGCACTAATTCATCTGCAGGATGATCAACCCAAAGCCAATGAGTGGGTCCTTGATAGTGGATGTACGAATCACATGACTGGCGACAAGAATCTACTGATGGATGCTCTCTTATCACCATCACATCTGAAGCATATCATCTTCGCTGACAAAGGCAAAAGTCAGGTATTGGGTCTAGGTAAGGTTGCGATCTCAAAGGATCGACACATGGACAAAGTCTTGCTTGTCGAGTCCTTAGGATACAACCTCATGTCCGTCTCAATGCTTTGTGATCTCGATATGGTTGTTGTCTTTGGAAAATATCATTGTGTTGTGATCATGGAAGCTGACCATTCCAAAGTCTTCGAAGGCTTTAGGAGAGGAGACTTGTATATCGTTTATTTCTCTACAGGACCACAACCAGCCATATGCTTACTTGCAAAAGCCTCAAAAGGCTGGCTATGGCATCGACTACTTGGTCATGCTGGCATGAGGAATCTGCACACGCTTGCGAAGAAGAAGCATGCCATTGGCATTAAGAATGTCAAATTCCTCAAGGATCACTTATGCGGAGCCTGTGAAGATGGAAAGATGACAAAGGCCAAGCATCCAGCGAAGACTACATGACCACCATTCGACCATTTGAATTGCTTCACATGGATCTCTTTGGTCCTAATCATTATTCTGCAATTCTAAATGATGCAACTCAATATGGCTTTGTTATTGTTGATGATTATTCTCGTTACACATGGGTGCACATTGTCACTTACAAACATGAAGTGCAGGAAGTCTTCAAACGATTTTCCTCGAGGGCTTCAACCAACTTTGGTGTGAAGATCAAGCACATCAGAACTGACAATGGGACCGAGTTCAAGAATTCTGGTCTTGATGGCTATCTTGATAAACTTGGTATTACTCATGAGTTATCTGCTCCTTATACTCCTCAGCAGAATGGTGTCGTGGAGCGCAAGAGCAGAACCTTTGCTGAAATGGCTCGCACTATGCTTGATGAATACAAAATGCCTCGTCGTTTCTGGATTGATGCAATCGATACTGCGTGCCACGTCATCAACAGGGTATATCTTCACAAATTCTTCAAGAAAACTGCTTATGAACTCCTCACTAACAAAAAGCCCAATGTGAGTTATTTCGAAGTGTTCGGTGCTAAATGTTGGATTAGAGATCCTCATCACACTTCCAAATTCTCACTGAAAGCACATGAAAGTTTTATGCTTGGTTATGGAAAGGACTCGCACACTTACAGAGTCTTCAACAACGTTCTTCACAAAGTTGTTGAAACTGTAGATGTGCGGTTCGATGAAACTAATGGCTCGCAAAGAGAGCATCTACCTTCTGTGATACATGAACCAGCACCTGAGGATTCTATCAAGTTTAAGGCTACTGAGGATGTCATTCCTACCGAAGAATCTTCTAAAGAATTCATTCCAGATCGTGATGAACGCCGGGCTGGCGCACCTGAAGAAAATGGTGCTGAAGAAAATGCTTCTGAAGGGAATGTTGATCGAATTCCTCGAAGATAACCCGCTCATCCTCGCATTGCTAACGAATTGCAAATCGAGAAGATCATTGATGACATTGAAGCACCAGGTCCTCTCACTCGCTCAAAATCTTCACATTTATCTAACTTTTGTGGGCACTTTTCTTTTGTCTCTATCTCAGAGCCCACTATGGTAGATGAAGCATTTCTGGAGCCTGAGTGGATTCAGGCTATGCAAGAAGAATTACATTAGTTCGAGCTCAACAACGTCTGGGAACTGGTCAAACATCCAGATCCTCGCAAGCACAACATCATTGGCACAAAATGGATCTACCGCAACAAGCAAGATGAAAATGGCCTTGTGGTGAGGAATAAGGCACGGCTCATAGCTCAAGGCTACACACAGGTTAAAGGAATTGATTTCGATGAAACT
Organism: Triticum dicoccoides; assembly: GCF_002162155.2. NCBI lineage: Eukaryota > Viridiplantae > Streptophyta > Magnoliopsida > Poales > Poaceae > Triticum > Triticum dicoccoides. The sequence goes on from NC_041387.1 coordinate 640,750,805, forward strand.
TTTGCACCTGTTGCTAGACTTGAGGCTATTCGCATATTAATTGCTTATGCTAACCATCATAATATCACTTTATATCAAATGGATGTGAAAAGTGCATTCCTCAATGGTAAGCTTGAGGAAGAAGTATATGTTGCTCAACCACCAGGTTTTTAAGATCCAAAGCATCCTAACAAAGTCTTCAGACTCAACAAGGCCCTGTATGGCCTCAAGCAAGCCCCTCGGGCATGGTAGGATACTTTGAAGGAATTCCTCATGAAGAAAGGCTTCAAACCCGGTTCACTCGACCCAACTCTTTTCACTAAATCTTATGATGATGAATTGTTTGTGTGCCAAATATATGTTGATGATATTATCTTTGGTTGTACTGATCAACGTTATAGTGATGATTTTGCCTATATGATGAGTGAAGAATATCAAATGTATATGATGGGAGAATTGAAATTATTTTTAGGTCTTCAAATTCGTCAACAGCGCAATGGCATATTCATATCTCGGGAGAAATACCTCAAAGATATATTGAGGAAATTCGGCATGCAAGACTGTAAAGGGGTCAAAATTCCAATGCCCACAAATGGCCATGTATGCACTGATGAAAATGGTAAAGACTTCGATCAAAAGGTATACCGCTCCATGATTGGCTCTTTATTGTACTTATGTGCATCTAGGCCAAACATTTTGCTTAGTGTTTGCATGTGTGCCCGATTTCAAGCTACACCGAAGGAATCACACCATAAGGCTGTGAAGCATATTCTTCGATATCTAGATCACACACCAACACTTGGATTATGGTACCCCAAGGGCTCTTCGTTTGATCTCATTGGATATTCAGACTCTGACTATGCTGGCGATCGTGTGGACCGCAAGTCAACGTCAGGCACATGCCATTTCCTCGGACGCACTTTGGTCTGTTGGTCCTCAAAGAAACAGAACTGCGTATCACTCTCCACTACAGAAGCTGAGTACATTGCTGCTGGTTCTTGCTGTGCTCAACTGCTATGGATGTAGCAAACTCTCAAGGACTATGGCGTCAACATGAAGAATGTGCCTATCTACTGCGGCAATGAGAGTGCTATCAAGATTGCTCATAACCCAGTTCAACACTCGAAGACCAAGCACATCCAGATTCGTCATCATTTTCTTCGTGATCATGTGTTGAAGGGCGATATCTCCATCGACCACGCAAGCACTGAAGACCAGCTGGCTGATATCTTCACTAAGCCCTTGGATGAGAAGAGATTTAGCAAGTTGTGGTGTGAGCTAAATATCCTAGAATCTTCGAATGTTCTCTGAAATGGACACTCATCATAACACTTATGCTGACTTGATGACTTAGATGCGCAACACTTGAAGTAACATTTTTCTTCAATCAATGAAGACTAACCCTCTAAGTGTGAAGAAATTAATGAAGAAATTGATTCTCAGAGCCCTACGACAATTGTATGCGGCGTCTGAAATCAGCTTTCTTATACGGTGGATTCGCCACCAAGCAAAGTTGAAATTCTTCAAATTCGAGTTTTTCCTCAGTTTTTCAAATTCTTCAATTTGGCAATGTCTTCACTATTTCCGTCGTTCTTCTTCATTTGAATATATATATATATATATATATATATATATATATATATATATATGTATATATATATATATATATGAGTTTATGTCCTCTACAACATTCACTTATTGCTAATTCTTCAAGCTGATATTTCTACTAAGTGAATGTGATCGGACCCTTCCCCCTCTATGCTAAACTCAATGTAGTTCGTTCACAAATTCTTCATGTGCGTTCTAATTGAAACTCGTTCAAAATCTTCACTGTGTCCTTGACAGCTGAAGAAATTGCTAACGGAACTTAAACTAATCTTATCTGAATTTTCAGCTTTGCCGCTCAAACCGTTCCACATCCCACGACAATACTTATCTATTCACCCACGATCCTACACGATCGCCACCTCACAATACGTGGGTGACACATGTCACGCGAATGAGAAGGGCCAGGGGCACGTTCATTCGAATTCTTCGGGCGTACAGTTTTTCACTCCCACTATAAATACCCCTGCTTCTTCTTCACTTCGTTTTTACTCCGCTCGATCTCACTCCCACTCGAGCTTCCCAAACCCTAGCGCCGCCGCTACTTCATCGTTGCCGGTGAGGAAGAGCTTCACTGCCTCGACCCGGTCGCTGTCGTACTTGCACCTGCTGCGGATTTCTTCACTCCGCCGCCGCCGTAGCCGTCTTCCTCTGCCGAGTTAGGGCGTGGAAGATTTGAACTGACGAACTTCACATCTACACTTCCTAGTTCATCGTGTTCTTCATCAAGGGGTAATTAAAAGTTACTTTTACCTCCCTCTTTGATTCATGTGTTTTTCTTGAAAATCTTCAAAGGTGTCTATTCTTCAAATCTTCACACACTAAACACCTCGCATGTTATCTGTTCTTGATTCGTTTCTCTAAGCGATGGTTTTCTTCAAGATTCCTCAATTGTGTGGATTTTCAATCTATACAACTCTGGAACCTAAGATTAAGAACGCTTAGTGAAATTCTTCAAGACTCATTTGGTCAAATTCCTCAAACCTATTCTTTTTGAAAATCTTCTGAGAACGCATATGACCTCTCCAAATTCCTCGCAACTATACTATGTTCACAGGTACTCATGTCCGCTGCTGAATCTCTAGGTTCTCATCCACTTAACTCATTTGTAGCGTTCCTCGAAGAAAAGTTGCACACCTCTTCAGAAACTTCAGTTGTTCATATTCCTCAGCTGAAGAAAATGGCTGATAAGAAGCCACAGAAGGGAGGAAAGAGGCCTGAGGTCAATACTAGCTTCGAAATCCCTGAGGACATTTCTGCTGGGTACTGCACACCCCCTGAGGAGGATAGAAATCAGTGCAAGGTGCACATTCAAAAGATTGAGAGGAGATGGGCACGGGAATGGAGGGAGTACAGGTATGTTACTCCCAAGTACATGAAGAAATTCGCACTCAACACTCCATGCTCAAGACCTCCATTGGCACCTGGCCAATTGGCAGACGCCACCAGCCTCAAGCGCGGTGAGGATTATCCTGATGAATGGGCAAGGCGCCAGGCCAAACTGGCCAAACAAGCAAAGGAAGCAGTGAGGAAATTCAATGAAGACTCTGCTGCTGCTGCTGCTACCACTGCTGAGGCCTCTGCTAGTAAGCCTAGGAAGGCAATGCCTAAGAAGCCTGCGCATACTTCAAGTGCTTCTTCTTCAATGCCCTCACGGCCAAGCTCCTCAGCAATGCCCTCAAGGCAAGAATCTTCAATGCCCTCACGGCAAACTCCTCAGACTGCTCCTCCTCCCTCAAAGTCCTCAGCTCCTCCGACAAAGTCTTCAGCTGCTCCGACCAAATCCGCGGCACCTGTGCATCTCGCCACGTGCCAAAGGACAACTGGCATCTCAATTGCCTCTGGAGCATCTGCAAGTTCCTCTGCTGCACAAAAGTCTTCAGCTGGCCCCTCTCTGTTGAAGAAAAAGGCCACTACTGGACAAGGCCTTCGACCAAGTCCTCACAAGAAGTAGGTCGCCTTCCAAGTCCCCTCTGATGATGATGGGGCTGATGATGAAGAACTTGCTGAAATCATCAGAGACAGGCAAGCTAGGGCCGCTAGAGCCAAAGGCAGTAATGTGCCACTGCTGTTGGATCCAAAGTTGATCCTCGATTTCATTGACCTATGGCACAAAGACCCTAACACGCCTCTGCCGAAGATGAATCTCACTCCTGGTCAAAGTCATGTTCTTACTGCCTTCATTGAGGAAGGGAAGTGGAAATATGAAGAAGGCAGAAGACTAAAGAAAGCGCAGTATAAGAAACAACACTACCTCAAGGACAATGTCTTCACTCTTACCCCTGATCAACTCATTGCTTTGCAAACTGAAATCAAGCAACTAAGTGATGAATTCGATCACTACTATGCTAATTGGAAGGGAGCCAAGGTTCAATACGTCAACTTAATGAAGAAACTCACTTCAAGTGATGCTGCTCCTGTGCACGTTGAAGTTCCTCAGGCTGAAGCATCTGCTCAGCCTACTGAAGAACATGCCAGCACTGCTGATGTCAGTCAGGCTGCTGAAGAAAATGAAAGTACCAGGGCTGATGACCTCACTCCAGCCACTGATGAAATTGCCAGGGCATCCACTAGCGGTGCGCCTGAAGAAAATGAAGAAGTCAGGGCAACTGCATCAGTTGCGCCTGAAGAAACTAAACCAAAGTCCTCTGCACCTCCTGCACCTACACCCACTCCGATCCTTCCATCTGCATCCGATGCGAAGAAGACCAAGGCTGCAGAGCATGCAGCGATGAAAAAGAGAAAGGCATCAGCTTCATCAGACTCTTCAGCTCTGAAGAAAATGAAGCCTCTGACAAGTTCAACTGACAATAAAAATTGATGCTATTCCTGTCTCTTACATGCCATCAAAGGACCTTGTTCCTTTTGGTGAAGATTATGTGATTCCTGATGAATCTGATGAAGAAACTCCTTCTGCTGCTTCGACAGAGCAGTTGGATGAAGAAATGGAAGTGGACAAGATCCCTTCAACCCCAGTTGTTTCCTCACATATGCCTCAGTTCACTACTGAAGAGGCAGGTGTTGAAGAAATGGAAGATGAGGACGTGGACATTGGCTGTACCACACTTGTGCTGAATGATGACTTTTGGGAAAGTCAGCACCCCAATTCTCCAATGTTCACTCCACTTCAAGCAATTCCTCAGTCCCCTGCTACTACTGAAGTGCAAATGGGATCTGATGAACCTCAACCAACCCCATCTGTCCATGAAGAAATTCCAGCCACTAGTGCTAAAGAAAATGTAAATGAAGAGTTGATGACCCGGGCTGCAACTGGAGAAGAGCCTGAAATTCCTCAGCATGAGGAACCTGAGATTGCGATTCCTGAGGTGGTGATGCACTTAACAGACACTCCTCAGACCACGCCAAAGGATCCCTTCTCAAAGAAGCAAAAATTCAAGGATGATGATTTTTTCGGCGAGCATGTGTTCTTCACTAAATTCAACCCATATGACAATGCTCGTCTTAGAAGGAAGCGTTTCTGGACTGCCAGCCAGGCTGACTTCTATTCTTCAGTACTCTTCAACAAGGACAAAGTCTTCGACCACTAGCATATTCCTCACGTGGACATGAAATCAATGCCTTGCTTCACACCAGTCCTCAGTATGATTCACGATGGAGGACTGCTCAAGTTTTGCACTGACATAGTGGATTGGAATGAAGAGCTAATTCTTCAGTTCTATGCAACGCTGCACATCACTGGTGAAGCGAATGACATCAACACTTGGGTGTTGGACTGGATGACTGAAAACACTCACTACAAGGCACCAGCCTCTGAATTGCTTCGTGCCTTGCCACTCAATCCTCCACCTAAAGGTGCCCGTTATCTGTACGATGAGCCTGAACTCACTGCTCATTACATGCAAGTGCTCATGAAGCCCCTGAAGCCTAGTCAAGCCCCAAGGACCAAATTCCTCATGAAGGAATTGTTGTATGTGCCAAGAACCATCTATCGTATTCTGACAAAGACTATGAGTCCCATCAAAGGTCATGACTCCTCTGATGAAGAAATTGTTGGGATGATGAAGAATATGCTATTCAACATCATGCATGGCATCCCTATCAATTATCATGATTTCTTCATGAGGACTCTCGCAAATATTGCACTTTCACCGTTTGAGCTGAAGCCTTATGCTCCATGGATCATGAGATTCCTCGGAACAAGGATTTCACTCAACTACAAGGCTGACACTCTCAACCATGGCAGCTACTTGCCCCCGATAGAACTCCTCAAATGGACATATTCTTCAATTGAAGAAAATGGCAAAGTACCAACTGTTATCGATGAATGCATTCGTCCATTGGATGGTCAGTTCCGCAAAGCTGCATCTTACTCCACCAATGATGACTCTGCCACTCATGATTCTGCTGTCAATGCTCCCAAGTCAAGTCCTCAAGCTACTGCTCCTCGTGTGATGACTAACCGTGAGCTGCTTCTAAGTCTTCACCAGAAGGTTGATTGGAACCACAAATGGGTTAAGCGTCAGTTTGGCTCTATTCTTCACAACATGACCTCTACACATAATGCAGTGAAGAAAAACCATTACTACCTCCATGAAGTCTTCGATCGCACCTGGGCTATTCCGTCACATCTACATGGTGAAGAAGATCTGAAGCAAATGGGCTTCAAAGAAGACTTTGACTGGTCTGCTCCTCCACCAAAGAAGCTCAAGAAGGTCAAGGTTCCTCCCTTGGTCGCCAGTTCATATTCTTCATCACGCGGCATGGATGAGTATGAAGACTTGGACGACACTGCAGCAGGCCCTACATTGACTCAAGACCGCAACAACGATGGTGCTCCTCCATCTTCATGATATTCTTCAGGGGCGTTAGTCCTCATTTTCAACCCTTTTGGTCATTCGATGACAAAGGGGGAGAAATTTGAGTTAGTCTTCAAGCGGGTCTATCTTATATGGGCGTTTTTTCTAAGTTACAACTCTCGTTCTTTTGATGACTTTGCTGAATCGAGTTGTAATGCGTGTATGAATTACAATATATAGGGGGAGATCTCCATGATTATACTCTTCAAGTGTGCATTGCTTCAAAAGCAAATTCCTCATTATGCACATCTTCAGGGGGAGTTCTTCTATATCTTGCAATCAAATTCCTCAACATCAATTCTTACACTTCATATATTTATCCCTGTTGAAAATTTAACCTATATTGTCATCAATCACCAAAAAGGGGGAGATTGTAAGTGCATCTAGTGCCCCTTAGTGATTTTGGTGTATTGAAGACTTATAGGTTAAGAGACTGATGCGTTTGTGAGTGTACATAGGTCTATAAGTCTATGAGGAGTTTTATATTTACAGAGAAAGTCGACCCCTAAAAATGAAGTTCTTCAACTGAAGACTTTGGATATTTGAAGACTTTCTGAAGACTTTGAAAGTGAAGAAATTGGTGTGACCTTGAAGACTTGGCAATCATTCGAGGAGCATGAAGCATGAAGATTCTGTATTTCATAGTTTCATTTTCTCTTTCTTGAGTCATAGGAAACACCATACTATTAAAGGGGATCGAGGAAATACTAAGGAAAAATTTCCATGTGATGCTCAACTCAAAATCCTACACCTACCAATCCCTTCGAGTGAAGCCATTGGAAATCTCACACAATTCAGTCATATTCTTCAGTGACAGAGACAAAGTTCTTCTGGCCTCTGAGGAATTTTTTCTGGCTGAGGAGTTAGGAATTCGCCAGTGCGGATTGCCTACATAGTGAGGAACATGATGGCATTGAGGAATTTGAGAGTCAAAATTCCGACCGTTGCTGTGCTACGCGCCAGCTGTCCCAAAATATCTACCCACCTAACGGTCATATCATTGAAGGGATTTATGTCTTATCATGTCGGGCTGCTCCCTAGGCTATAAATAGCCACCCCCTACAACCACTAGCTGGTTGGCTGCTCTGAGAGAAACTGACACTTGACATTTGAGAGCATCCCATCCTCCGAGGACTTTGAGTGAAAATCATCAAGTGAGGAAAACCCAAATCCAAACCTAAAAAACCCCAAAGTGATTGAGCATCACTGAACAGATTGATCCTGCGTGGATCCGACGCTTGTTTCCTTTGAAGAATGTGCTTCTTCCAGACCGTTAGGCGTCAAGGTCTAGAGCATCCAAGAGGAATTGTGGATCGCTGAGTGACCGAGTTTGTGAAGGTCCGGAAGTCACCTGAAGACTTACCACGAGTGATTGGGCGAGGTCTGTGTGACTTTAGGTCAAGGATAATACGGTGAGGACTGTGTGTCTGGGACTGGGTGTCCTCGAGTTTAAATACTCAGCCGCTCCAACCAGATGTACAACTGAGACAGCAGTTGGAACTGGTCTACCAAATCATTGTCTTCATCGAGCTTACTGGTTCTATTTCCTCAACTCAATCATTTCCTCATTTCCGTTGTTGTGTGCTTGTTCATATCTGTTTGAAGACTTTGACTGAAGACTTTCTCAGTTTCCTCAGTTCAATTTCTTTAGTCTGTCCGTCTTCATCTTGTGTTATCATGTGTTTACGCTTTCTGTACTCTGTGCTTGTCTTCATTTCATCATGATGACTATGCGTGTGTTATGCTATGTTTACTTTTGAGTACTTATTCCGCTGCAAGTAGTTCTTCATTTAGGAGTTTCCTCACCAGCAAATTCCTTAGTGAAGAATTCATAAAAATCGCCTATTCAACCCCCCTCTAGTCGATATAATGCACTTTCATGTCTCCTATTAAATCTTTGTTTTGCAATATGAATCTTCATAATGATAGGACTAGAGGTGAGTCAACTTTAGTTAAGAGGCATCCCAATGATTCGGAGTTTTTAGATCTTGATGCAAAAATTGGTAAAAGTGGGATTGAAGAGGTCAAAACTTTACATAGCAATGAACCCACTATTTTGGATTTCAAGGAATTTAATTATGATAATTTTTCTTTAATAGATTGTATTTCCATGTTGCAATCCGTGTTAAATTCTCCTAATGCTTATAGTCAAAATAAAGCTTTTACTAAACATATCATTGATGCTTTAATGTAATCTTATGAAGAAAAACTTCAATTAGAAGTTTCTATCTCTACAAAACTTTATGATTAGTGGGAACCTACTATTAAAATTAAAATTAAAGATCATGAATGCTATCTTTGTGTGATTTGGGTGCTAGTGTTTCCACGATTCCAAAAACTTTGTGTGATGTGTTAGGTTTCCGTGAATTTGATGATTGCTCTTTAAACTTGCACCTTGTGGATTCCACCATTAAGAAACCTATGGGAAGGATTAATGATGTTCTTATTGCTGCAAATAGGAATTATGTGCCCGTGGATTTTATTGTTCTTGATATAGATTGCAATCTTTTCATGTCCTATTATTCTTGGTAGACCTTTCCTTAGAATGATTGGTGCAATTATTGATATGAAAGAAGGAAATATTAAATTCCAATTTCCATTAAGTAAAGGCATGGAATACTTTTCTAGGAAGAAAATCAAATTACCTTATGAATCTATTATGAGAGCCACCTATGAATTGAATACCAAAGATGGCAATACTTAGATGTATTCTCGCTCTTATGCCTAGCTAGGGGCGTCAAACGATAGCGCTTGTTGGGAGGCAACCCAATTTTATTTTTGTTATTTGCTTTTGTTCCTTTTTAGTAATAAATAATTCATCTAGCCTCTCGTTAGATGTGGTTTTGTGTTTTAATTAGTGTTTGTGCCAAGTAAAACCTTTAGGATAACCTACGGTGATAGTTAATTTGATCTTGCTGAAAAACAAAAACTTTTGCATGCCCGAGAATAATTTTCATAAATCACAGGAACGTGCTTTTCAGTTTATTCTTTTTGCAGAATATTAATAAACAAATTGCCTAGGACTTCCTAATTTGGTAGAATTTTTGGGGTTCCAGAAGTATTCGAGAGTTACAGATTGCTACACATTGTTCTGTTTTTGATAGATTATATTTTTCTTGTGTTGTTTGCTTATTTTGATGAACCTATGGCTA
>NC_041387.1:640760850-640777144 GCF_002162155.2 Triticum dicoccoides
GTTTAACACCAATATAAATAAAGAATGAGTTCATTACAGTACCTTAAAGTGGTGGTTTGTTTTCTTGTACTAACGGAGCTTATGAGATTTTCTGTTGAGTTTTGTGTTGTGAAGTTTTCAAGTTTTGGGTAAGGATTTGATGGATTATGGAATAAGGAGTGGCAAGAGCCTAAGCTTGGGGATGCCCAAGGCACCCAAGGTAAAATTCAAGGACAACCAAAAGCCTAAGCTTGGGGATGCCCCAGAAGGCATCCCCTCTTTCGTCTTCGTCCATCGGTAACTTTACTTGAGGCTATATTTTTATTCACCACATCATATGTGTTTTGCTTGGAGCATCTTGTATGATTTGAGTCTTTACTTTTTAGTTTTACACAATCATCCTTTCTGTACACACCTTTTGGAGAGACACACATGAATCGGAATTTATTAGAATACTCTATGTGCTTCACTTATATCTTTTGAGCTAGACAATTTTGCTCTAGTGCTTCACTTATACCTTTTTAGAGCACGGTGGTGGTTTTATTTTGTAGAAATTATTGATCTCTCATGCTTCACTTATATTATTTTGAGAGTCTTTTAGAACAGAATGGTAATTTGCTTTGGTTATAAAATTAGTCCTAATATGATGGGCATCCAAGTTGGGTAAAATAAAAACTTTCATATGGAGTGCATTAAACACTATGATAAATCTGATACTTGATAATTGTTTTGAGATATAAAGGTGGTAATGTTAGAGTCATGCTAGTTGGGAAATTATGAAATTGAGAAATACTTGTGTTAAAGTTGGCAGGTCCCGTAGCATGCACGTATGGTGAACGTTGTGTGATAAATTTGAAGCATGGGGTGTTCTTTGATTGCCTTCTTTATGAGTGGAGGTCGGGATCGCGGCAATGGTTAATTCCTACCAACCCTTCCCCTAGGAGCATGCGCAGTAGTACTTTGCTTCGAGGGCTAATAAACTTTTGCAATAAGTATATGAGTTCTTTATAACTAATGTGAGTCCATGGATTATACACACTCTTACCCTTCCGCATTTTGCTAGCCTCTATGGTACCGTGCATTGCCCTTTCTCACCTTGAGAGGTCGTGCAAACTTCACCGGTGCATCCAAACCCCGTGATACGATACTCTCTATCACACATAAACCTCCTTATATCTTCCTCAAAACAGCCACCATACCTACCTATTATGGCATTTCCATAGCCATTCCGAGATATGTTGACATGCAACTTTCCACCATTCCGTTTATTGTGACACGCTCCATCATTGTAATATTGCTTTGCATGATAATGTATTTGACATCGTATTTGTGGCAAAGCCACCTTTATAATTCTTTCATACATGTCGCTCTTGATTCATTGCATATCCCGGTACACCGCTGGAGTCATTCACATAGAGTCATATTTTGTCCTAAGTATTGAGTTGTAATTCTTGAGTTGTAAATAAAGAGAAGTGTGATGATTTCCATTATTAGAGCATTGTCTCATGTTAGGAAAGGATGATGGAGACTATGATTCCCCCACAAGTCGGGATGAGTCTCCGGACTTTATGAAAAATAAAAGAGGCCAAGGAAGCCCAAATAAAAAAAGAGGCCAAAGAAGCCCACCAAAATAAAAAGAGAGAGAGAGAGAAAGAGAGAGAAGGGACAATGTTACTATCCTTTTACCACACTTGTGCTTCAAAGTAGCACCATGATCTTCATGACAGAGAGTCTCCTATTTTGTCACTTTCATATACTAGTGGGAATTTTTCATTATAGAACTTGGCTTGTATATTCCAATGATGGGCTTCCTCAAAATGCCCTAGGTCTTCGTGAGCAGGCAAGTTGGATGCACACCCACTTAGTTTCTTTTTTATGAGATTTCATACATTTATAGCTCTACTGCATCCGTTGCATGGCAATCCCTACTCCTCATATTGACATCAATTGATGGGCATCTCCATAGCCCGTTGATTAGCCGCGTCAATGTGAGACTTTCTCCTTTTTTGTTTTCTCACATAATCCCTATCATCATACTCTACTCCACCCATAGTGCTATGTCCATGGCTTACGCTCTGAGGGTTGAAAAGGCTGAAGCGCGTTAAAAAATATGAATCAATTGCTTGGCTGAAACCAGGGTTGTGCATGATGGGAGCATTTTGTGTGACGAAAATAAAGCATGGCCAAACTATATGATTTTGTAGGGATAAGCTTTCTTTGGCTATGCTATTTTGATAAGACATAAACTACTTGGTTAGCATGCTTGAAGTATTACTATTTTTATCTAAATATTATACTTTTATCTTGAATCTTTTGGATCTGAACATTCATGCCACAATAAAGAAAATTACATTGAAAATTATGTTAGGTAGCATTCCACATCAAAAATTCTGTTTTTATCATTTACCTACTCGAGGACGAGCAGGAATTAAGATTGGGGATGCTTGATACGTCTCCAACGTATCTATAATTTTTGATTGTTCCATGCTATTATATTATCTGTTTTGGATGTTTAATGGGCTTTATTATACACTTTTATATTATTTTTGGGACTAACCTATTAACCGGAGGCCCAGTGCAAATTGCTGTTTTTTCCCTATTTCAGTGTTTCGCAGAAAAGGAATATCAAACAGAGTCCAAACGGAATGAAACCTTCGGGAGAATCATTTTTGGAACAAACACAATCCAGGAGACTTGGAGCGGACATTAAGGAAGCAACGAGGCCGCCACGAGGCAGGGAGGTGCGCCCAGGGGGGTAGGCGCACCTCCCACCCTCGTGGCTCCCCTGACCGACTTCTTTCGCCTATATATACTCATATACCCCAAAAACATCCGAGAGCACCACAAAACCCTATTTCGACCGCCGCAACCTTCTATACCCATGAGATTCCATCTTGCGGCCTTTTCCGGCGCTCTGCCGGAGGGGAAATCGATCATGGAGGGCTTCTACATCAACACCATAGCCTCTCCGATGAAGTGTGAGTAGTTTATCTCAGACCTTCGGGTCCATAGTTATTAGTTAGATGGCTTCTTCTCTCTCTTTGGATCTCAATAGAAAGTTCTCCTCGATCTTCTTGGAGATCTATTCGATGTAATACTTTTTGCGGTGTGTTTGTTGAGATCCGATGAATTGTGGGTTTATGATCAAGATTATCTATGAACAATATTTGAATCTCCTCTGAATTCTTTTATGTATGATTTGTTATCTTTGCAAGTCTCTTCGAATTATCAGTTTGGTTTGGCCTACTAGATTGATCTTTCTTGCAATGGGTGAAGTGCTTAGCTTTGGGTTCAATCTTGCGGTGTCCTTTCCCAGTGACATCAGGGGCAGCAAGGCACGCATTGTATTGTTTCCATCAAGGATAAAAAGATGGGGTTTATATCATATTGCTTGAGTTTATCCCTCTACATCATGTCATCTTGCCTAATGAGTTACTCTGTTCTTATGAATTTAATACTCTAGATGCATGCTGGGTAGCGGTCGATGTGTGGAGTAATAGTAGTAGATGCAGAATCGTTTCGATCTACTTGTCGCGGACGTGATGCCTATATACATGAGCATGCCTAGATATTCTCATAACTATGCACTTTTCTATCAATTGCTCGACAGTAATTTGTTCACCCACCATAATACTTATGCTATCTTGAGAGAAGCCACTAGTGAAACCTATGGCCCCCGACTCTATTTTCCATCATATAAGTTTCTGATTTATTTCATCTTGCAATCTTTACTTTCCAATATCATAAAATACCAAAAATATTTATCTTATTATCTCTATCAAATCTCACTTTTGCAAGTGGCCGTGAAGGGATTGACAACCCCTTTATCGCGTTGGTTGCAAGGTTCTTATTTGTTTGTGTAGGTACGAGGGATTTGAGTGTAGCATCCTACTGGATTGATACCTTGGTTCTCAAAAACTGAGGGAAATACTTACGCTACTTTGCTGCATCACCATTTCCTCTTCAAGGGAAAACCAACGCATGCTCAAGAGGTAGCAGCCGCCACTGCGACCGTGTCGAGCTGCATGAGGACCCGGAAGGTCGATCCCCGCTTGCACCTGGTCGGCCTAGCCGCATTGACGATGTCATCCGGGTCCGGGGAGCGCGTGGTGAAGCCAAAGCGTTGGGGTTGGTATTCCAGGCCCAGAGCCCTAGAGCACGCATGTCAGTCATAGTGACGGAACGGTCGTAAGGTCTAGAGCACCCGCTCAACTATGGAAGACGTCCAGGCGCATGGTGGGAATGGGATGTCCCTGAGGTGGATCCGTGGATGTGGACGCGGAAAAAGAGTGCCGAGAGCATGCGCCATGGACGAGATGAAGAGGATGGGGGCCGTCGTACAGCTTGATGCGGCCCTTCTTTTGGGCCGCATCACAGTCCTCCTTGCTCTTTCGGGGAAGTGGTGACTGACGACGACGTCGTTGCCGTGGAAGGAGTCCCAGAGCACGTTCTCCACCTCATACGGAGCACGTTCTACAGCGGTCGCGAGGTTGGCTCCCGCCGCAAGGCGACCGATAGAGGCATGGCCACCAGCCCAGCTTCGCACACGCGCTCCGGCTAGATGGAAGTCACGACATGTGGAGGGGAGGGAGGCAGATGACCTCCATGCACTGATCCATGCCTCCGCCGTGCACGCCTCTCCGACGCACGTCCCCATCATAGCTGCCCCAGTGCCAGTGTCTCAGGTCGGCGCTGATGATTCTTGCACGTTGGCTGAGTTGATGGGCCGGACCGGTTTGACTGCCACTGAGGGCACGCCGGCCCCCAAACAACGCAAGAAGGCAACCCCAATCACCGGCACCGCTCACCGGAGTGGTAGGATTTTTGCAAAGAAGAAGTTGCTGGCTTGTACTGATGGTGGGAACAAAATTAAGGAGCTCATTGCTCATGCACAACTTACATTGCTTGTGCAGAATGGGGCCTGAAGATTAGTGTGATGCAGTACTCCCTCCGTCCGGTGAAAAGTGTACATATAGAAATTTTAGTACAAATTATGAAGTGAAGTAAAAAATGCATTGGAAATATGCAAGCCATCGTCTCTCTCATGTTTAATTACCCAACCCCAATGAGTTAAGTGCATGGAAAATTAAGGAGACCATGTGTAGAATGTAATTGGTCTTGATTACCGTGTGACAGGAGATAAACATTTTTTCTACTTCAAAATGCATTGGGAAGATAGAAGTACACTCTTTTATGGACAAATTTTAAAGCTAAATGTACACTCTTCACCAGAGGGAGGGAGTACACATAAGTAGAAAATGCATTGGGAAGTGAGGAGACAATGTGTTGAATGTAATTGGTCTTGATTGTCGTGTTATGAGAGAGAAACATTTGTTCTACTTTAAAGTGCATTGGGAATAAAGAGGTACACTCTTTTGTGGATAAATTTTAAAGGACGTGACTACACAGTGCCCATGCGCTCGTTGGACGCCGTGAGCATACCTATCAAAAAGGGAAGTTTTGACTTTATTTGGAAAAGCACGTGATCTTTCCCCCATCGCTCGCTTAGTCTGCAGATTCCAGCCAAGAAAGGATAAGATATTGTCCCATGTGCATTTATTAGGGGTTTCAAAAATTTAAATAGCCAAAACGTTGGATCCAGGCATCAAAATTCACATACGTTTTCACCGTTGGTTTTTTTGACAAGCTCTTCAAAACTAGATCCCATATCGGTGGGTTTCGACGAACTTCTTTTTACGAGCAACTGTAAATGCTAAAGAGGCAACTTTAGGATTATAAGAAAGCAACTTCGTGATAGTTTGTCAGTGTGACTATCTATGACCAGAAAACCCTTCTAAGTTGGCCACTGTGACTACCGAGTTGACTGCCTTCACCTGTAAGTACTCTAGGAGTATACCAATACTATGCTTCAGAGACAGACAACATAAGCAACAATGATGGACAACTTGCTATTATAGGCAACTAATTGGCGACAACATGCAACTAGGAATCACCAGCAGGCAACTATAGCAATGATGATCAACACACAATACCCATGAGAAGAAACTAACTGGCAATGACAACACCTCGGCATCAACGGTGGACGACTTCTTATGATTGTAGGCATTTTAGAAGCAACAAAATACGAGCGCAAAGGTAGGAAACTGAGAAGTAGCAATGAGAAAGGTAGAAGAGTGTTAAAAAATAACTATGACACCAAATGTGGTGAACTTGCCTATTTGTAGCACTAAAATTGCCTCTCATGGAGGGAAAGTTGCCTATGAAAAGTGATGTGATGTTACATACCTCTGTTTCGAAGTTGTTCACAATTTCTAATTAGTTGTCTACCAGCGCTAATTAGTTGCTTTTAAATGCAGTGAAGTTGCCTATCTCATTTGTCTCCCATTGCTAATTAGTTGCCTTCAAATGGAGTGAAGTTGCCTATCTCATTTGTTTTCTAACATTAATCGTAATATAGTCCACATATGTTATAGGCGACTTCATAACCATGGTAGACAACTTAGGAGAAACATTTACAATGCATTTATAAAACATGAACAAATGATTACAGGGTTGTGTATGCATAATATATGTTGTATGCACCTTCATAATGCAAGTTTCCTTCTTTAGTGTTGAAAGTTGCCTTCATGTAATCCCAAAGTTGCCTACCGATGATGGTCAGTTGTCTATATACAATGAAAAGTTGTCTACCATGATTTCTAAGTTGTCGAAAATATACTTGCTAGGTAAATTCACTATACACATGATGCAATAAAGTTGCTTCTGTTTAGCACTAAAGTTGCCTCATCTATCATCAAAGTTGCTTGTTTAAAAGAATTCAGTGAAACATGTTCATATGGGATCTAATTTTGAAGAGCTCGTCGCGAGAAACCTAATGGTGAAAACAGATCTTCTTTCTGATAATTGGTTTGAAAGTTATAGTTTTTTTAAAAGAATTGGAACAGAATAAAATGGGATGACATCAGCACATGCATGTATACTCATATAATCACATGTGTTAATATTTTATCTACGTGAGTCAGCGGGCCACGTCCTGACAAAATGACGTTGGTTCCTATTTCTCCTTCACAGATCATTTTCTATCGAACAAAGAGAAAGCCCGAGCGCTCGGAATCGTCAAATAATGCAACTGCACTATTAAGCATTTGGGAATTTCAAATGCTAAACATACACTTATTTGAGGATGGGGGAGTATATAACATAAGACTTGATGATTCCCCCATATAATATACTCCTTCCAAAGAAATATAAGAACGTTTAGATCAAACGCTCTTATATTTCTTTACATAGGGAGTACATGTCAATTTTTTCTTCTGTTGTAATTAAATCCTTGATCAATGAAAATACGAAAAATATGGACACTTCTAAGTGGACTTTTGCACGCCAATTTTTTCACATGTTACAAACAGGATCTCCAAGTTTGAAAGAAGTTTCCTTCATACTTGAATCAAGTTTTTTCTATATCTTCAGGTCATAGGATTCGGAGTTTTTAGATCATCTATACACCTCACACAAGTAACATTAAGTTGCTAAATGCAAGAAAACATAACCACTTTTGCAAGTTGACAAAGTTGTCCCTCCATTTTTAATCTAGATATTTATATATATATTTGTTTTAGTGCAACTTTACTTTCACAATGTTACTAGAGATGAGAGTAACCGTATTTGTCATGTTTGTTGGAGTTGGATATAAAAAGTGGCACATAGTGGCATGCGGTGTAGGTTTTTTTTGCCCGTTGCAACGCACATGCATATGTAGTAGTTAGGTATTAATAAAAAAATTAGGGGTAAGGCCAAACTTTATTAATCAAAAACCACAGATAGTGGGACACAATTTGGGTCGTGTGATTGGCCATACCAAACATGACGACTCGGGCCAGCAAAAGAGAAAATCTAGCTAAACTATGTGTGTCGACATTGACCGCATGACCTTCAAAAGTAAAAGTACGAGTACTAGTAGCTGCTCTAGTTTTTATCTCGACGATGATCCAGTTCTTCCATAATTGCCAAGCTTTATATCTTCCACCACTAGCTTTGGATCAAATGCTATAACAATGTTCTATAGGTGAAGGTCTTGTTCTAATGATAGAGCTTCTCGGAAAGCTATTGCTTCCAGCACCAAAGGGTCACAGACCCCTCCGATGACAAGGGAGGTACTGGCACAGTAATTTCCGGCACTGTTCTCTACATATAGGCGAGGCTGAGCCCCCCACCCTTCCTGGTCATACAACCCCATCAACATGATTTTTTGCATGTCCATGGTGGATCATGGCCCTTGCCGGTGGGAGGGCTCCGTTCTTAGATCTTTCTTTGAGTTTTGTTAGGGTTCATGTCCTGCTCAGGAAGACGAGACAACGATGGCTCCCTGAAGATGGAATAAGGTTCTCCCCGCCTAGCCCCCGTTTTGGTGGTGCGTCTAGCATCGGCGGTAGGCGTGTGAAGTGTATCTCCGCTGAATCTGCCTTTGGTGGATCTGTTCGGATCCGGTCATCGTTCGTCTTCGTTCGTGTGCCTTTAGATTGGAGCCTTCTGGTCTATCGTACTTTTCATTGGTGGCGGCTGCTGTTCTGGTGCACCGATCCTACGGGGCCTTAGCATGACGACTTACTGACTGTCTACTATAACAAGTTTTGCTCGGCTCCGACGAGTGAGGGGCGATGACGGCGGTGCGCCTCCGGCTCGCTTCAGTGCTTGTAGTCGTCGCTATGTGGTCTACGGATCTGGATGCTATTTTTGGTGTTCGTTGTACTACCATGATTGAAGATGAATAGATTGGAACTTTTTGCAAGAAAACTCGCAGGTGCATCAACTCGCACACGCATAGTTAGGTGTTATAGATTTCTTTTGAGGGGTAGGTATTACTAGCAAAAATGCCCATGCGTTGCAACGTGAGATGAAAAAATAGTACATGCCTCTAAAATGAAAAGCATTTCAAGACCTTTATATGTGCACGTCCTCTGTTTTAACATGACTTATCATCCATCGATTGAGGGTAGATTATTCAGGATGCCATTTTGAAACATGAGATATGGTTCCAGTCCAACTTAGTTTAACTTATTAGTTCATTCCAGAAAAAAGTTGAACTTAATGCCACAAGCTAAATTTAAAAGTAAACAAAGAGAAATAATATTTGTGAACAAATTTAAAGTAAGGTGTCTTGCAGATAAATCTAGAGTAACAATAGTACCAAGCAAAACCTGCTTGTTTGTGCTAGGTATATTTTGTGTTAGACAAGATCAGAAATGGTACCTTGTCAACACGTCCCCTTTTGATCGTCGCAACTTGCGCAACTCTAATCCCTAGCTCCCCAACTCCAGCATTGCTCCTTTTTGGTCCCATGTTATTCGTAGCCAGCCATCCATGATCCATCAATGCATGTGTGTTGCAATAGGAGAAACTTTGACGTGTATCCAAATCTATTTCCAGAATATATTCGCAGTTCATGAAAATTCTACGCGCAAAATAGACCGTGTGTTGCAATTGCCATTATAAAACAAATTTGAGTCTGCGTGTTATTCGAGAGTTTACCTGCCGTGGCTCCCAATAAGTTTTGCTTCTGACTCCCTTATCTACCATTTGGTGTGAAATCGTTGGGTTGCGACGTTAATTCCTGAAAACAGAAAATGATACTATTTAAATATGTAACATTTGTCTTATAAAGATTTATCATCGATCAAATATATGGCACTCCATAGATATACAAAGAGTGATCAGAATTTTATTGTTGAATTTGGATTAAAATAAACTTCCTTGGTTGCTCAAAAAGTGACAAACCTGCTTCGAATTGGAGAATAACCTCTGATGCTCAATGGAAGCAAATATTTGGGTAAATCCATGCAAAACCAAATCAGTGAAATACATGATGCAATTTCAAAGAAGAAAATAAAATATCGCATAATATTATGACATAAAGTCCGTTCAGTTATACTTATCGCTGTTCTTCGGAATATTTGAAAATGTATTCAGTTTTCATTTTAATTAAGTAGCTCAGGCCGGCATAAGTCTGTCGTAGTCCCCCTCAATCGAAAAAGGAAAAGAACCTGAGCAACTCATGCCGACACACCATGGTCCATGGATCCAAGAGCTCCAAATCCAGACCGAACTTTTTGGTCCTAGTGTTTCAGATCCGAGGTGGATAGCACAATCCACATGCATCGCATAAGGAGAGACTAATTTAATTGGGAGATAATTTAATGGGGAGATGAGCAGTAGACTCGATGGGATGCAAGTTCGTTACCGCAGGCAGGTCCTCCCTCCCGAAGCACGGCGGCGCGTCGTATACGGTCATATATCCATCCATATTTCTCCTGCTGAGATGCGGCATATTTTCATGATCCATCCATCTTCTTCCTCAGTTTTAATTCATTTGCCCACCCTTCCCTATTGATCCCAATCGGCTTATTGATTTGAACTTGCAGCCGTATTTAAATTGGATTTTTTGTGTGTAAAGTCTGCTTTTGATCTCAATTGTTGGTTGCGAGTTTGACCTTTTTTTTTTGCCTCCTCCGACTGCTGGATTTGTTTGATGGGCTGAGGCCCATGTAGCTGGTTGGGGATGTACGGGTTTCAAACGGCGTATGAAGTTTCGTACGGACGGGACGGGCGAAAATTACCGCAGCCACCGGCGAAACTTAGGAGGTAAGCCTTACCCCCTTTATTAGGTAGGTAAAGATAAAGAGTAAAGATCGATATGGGCCCCAAAATTTTGCAAAAAAAAACTTTCACGCAGGCCCGGCCCATAGGCCGGGCAAATGGGGCGCCCGCCCTGGGCCTCCAGAAGGCAGGGCCCCCAACCCAGATAGTATTTCCACTATAGTAGGAGGCCCGACAAAAACTACGAGCGGATTCATCGTCTTCCGGTCAGCCCGTGCTCCTCGACTCCTCCTCATCCCCAAATCCTAGACTCCCATAAATGCGCCTCTGTTCCCGTGCGTCTCGCCGTCTCCGATTTGAAGGTCGCCGCTGGCCATTAATGAGACTAAAGGCGAAAATCTGCTCCCCAATCGGCTCTCCTTCCTTTCTCGATGTTCTGCTCTTTGGGGAGACGGTACTCCTGCCTATAATCATCTTCATCCTCCATTAAATAGCTCTGCCCTCTGAGAGATTACACATCTGCTTGGCCTGCTCCCCTACGTACTACCTCCGTCTCGATGAATAAATCATTTGCATAGTTCTAGGTCGACGATTTAACTATCTAAATATATTTATATGTGGCAAAATATATATATTTTAAAACTACATCTGTGTAGAAATCTATTGATATACTTTTCATAACATATAACACATATTTAATTCCTCAAATCGATGACCTAGAACTATGCGAATGACTTATTCACCTAGACGGAGGTAGTAGTTCTTCTTGTGCAGTTCGGTTCTTCGCTGGATATACGTGTGGAAGAGTCTTTAGGAGTCACGGGATTAGGAGAACTGGAGAAGGGGGGTCGTTGGTGTTCAACTACTACGTACAACATGTGGATCTGCTGATCTGGCCACCTACATCCACATCAAAATCTATATCCAGGTGCGTTTGTTCCCTGTATTAATTGTTTTATGCTGCTTTTTCTTATTTAGTGAATGTCCTCTAGAAGGTATTTATCCGGTAGTAATACAAGGAAGAGAAAAAAGCAAATAGATGAAGAGGTAAAATCCTTAAGGGAGCACTTGACAAAAAATTTCAGAACTGGTATTGAGAAAGATAAGTTGGATCACATAAATATTGATGCAATAATCAATGACTTTGCTTCTAGAATTGTTAGACGAATTTACATGTTCTAGTATAGACGTGAAATCAGTTTGCTTTATTATGCCTTGTGCAGAAATGTTTGGAAGAATTGAGTTATTATTTGATCGAGGAAATTTGGAGTGAATGACATGGCGGATTGGGGAGGATCCAGAAACAGATGCAGAGTTCATGCCTAAATTTTTATCTGATGGTAACACAAAAGATCTAAGTAGCAACCAATTTTGACAGATTTTTTTGTTTTGCAAAACAAAATGAAGTCTCCTTTCAAATTTAGGAAAGCGAGCTTTTGTTGAACTGCATCATTTCATTACTATCATGGTGTAGTTCACTTGATCGATAAAAAAATTGTACTGTCAGTTTTAGAGTCCAAATGAAGATCATTTGGTTATGTTGTGTAATGGATATTTACTTTGCTTTTCAAATAGAAAATGTTTGTGTTTTTGAGTAAACAAGGGCCCCTTCTTACTGTCTTGCCCCTGGGCCCTGTATATCTATGGCCCGGCCCTGCTTTTGTGCCGAACTGGGCTGGGATCGGGCCAGATCCCATTATATCCCCATGGGAAAAAAATTATATGAGACCAGGTCTCATATAAATCAGGTGAGACCCGCCCTGATGAATGACATGTGGCATTCACAAATCACAAAGCATCTAATCTCTCCCCCCCTGATTTCAGGTGGGGGGTGGGGTGGATGCTTTGTGATTTGTGAATGACACGTGTCATCCATCAGGATGGGTCTCACCTGCTAATCCGTGAGACCTGGTCTCATAGCAGGAGATCAAGGAAACCCTAACGAAACCTAAAATCCGGAGAGAGAAAAAAAACTAAAATCCGGAGAAAAAAGAGGGACGGAGAGCGGCGGCGCCCTAGCGATCTCGACGCGCGACGACCGGGCTCCAATCGAGAGCGGCGGCGTGCAATTGCTCGCATCGTCGGCGGCTCAGCCTCCGCGCCGGAGCAGAGTAGCCTTGCGCGCAGACGGGCCTCCGCACCAGAGCAAAGTAGCCATATGTGGTAGCGGGGCTACAATTGAAGAGAAGAGGAGGACGAAGAGCCGCAGCACACAAGCGGCCGCATCGTCCATGGATCCGCCATTGCACCAGAGCAGAGCACCCATGTCTGTCAGCGGGGTTTCGGTGGAAGAGAAGAGGAGGACAACGAGCTCGATGCCTAAGCCTCCACGCCGGAGCAAAGTAGCCTTGACTGCCAATGGCCGTCCTGTGGATGGTGTACGACGTGCCGACGTCATTGAATACTACAAGCATAGCGATGGATCCATCTACAGACAAACTGATTTTTTGTCCAAACTTTATCGTCTCCATGATACCAACGAGAGTACGTAAGCCTTTCCATCTTGGTTGTTGAATTACGGGAGATATCATTTTTACAGTGTTGAGTTGAGGCAATTCAGCTCACGGTATTATATTATCGCTGTTATTTAGTTGGGTAATATGCAATCTCAAGATTCAAATGGCTACTGAGCATTTGCAAGAACTAGTGTTTGTTGATTCCAAGAAAAACATTTAGACGCACATGATCCTCATGTTTTAGTATAATCCTCCTATTTCCCTTGTTTTATTTACTTTGCAATTTTATGCTAAAATTAGGATCCTTTTCTTAAGAGTAGGAGTTTGTCCCAGTTGTAGATTCCCATTAAAAATGATATATTTTGTGTTGGCACCCAATTGCCTAGAACAATTTCATATTACCCAACTTGCTTGGTTCCTTTTTTCTCCTCCTGTACCAGCAATTTTATACTCCTTCCATCCTGGCAGTTTCGTACTTAAATTATCCTAGTATGCACTGAAGATGTCCATCAGGAATAACATTATGATAATTATCAAGGCCTCTAAGCCTGTATATTGGTATCCAGCAATTCCGTTCTTCATCAAGTTCTCCAAGCACGCATCAAAGATACCCATTAGAAACAACACTTTTATCTTATGCTGTCATTTCTCAAGATAACCTTCATACAAACCTGTTCAATATCAATCCATTTATTATCTTATACTCCCTCCGGTCCTTTTTACTCCACGTATTAGATTTGTGTCAGGTCAAACTTTGCAAACTTTGGTCAAATTTATATTAAAAAGTATCAACATCTACAATACCAAATATATATACTATGATGAAACTACATTTCATAATGATTCTACCGATATTGATTTGGCACTATGAATGTTGATACTCTTTTCTATAAGTTTGGTCAAAGTAATGATACTTTGACTTCGGACAAAACTTATATGCAGACTAAAAAGGACCAGAGGGAGTACTTGTCCATATAATCTCCAAACGACAGCAGCTTCCTCGGTGTTGACACTTTGTGGTGCTAATCCTGAAACCAACGACAGACTTGTGATAGTCATCAAGATTCACATTTGAAAACCGATCAGCCATATCTGTGCAGCTTCCAACTACACACCTGTCTGATTTATACAGTTTATAAACCAACTATTGTGGAACAAGAGGACAGATTTATACAGTTGTCTGGACCCAAGAGAGGCATCTGGTGGTATGACAAGCAGCTGGTTGAGTTCGACATGAGGATCATGAGAGGGGAGAATGAAGCGGACGATCTGCAGCTCATCAACGGCGCCGTTTGGTTCTACGACGGTTGCTCGCCGCACGCTAGAGTGCTCACGCAACGCATCGACGGTGACTATGGCTCGGTGGACATAAGCTACGCGCTCCTGCAAATGGCGATGGAGGCCACGATGCAGATTGCTGCGTCGGAGTTGGACAGAGACATAGGCCTGCTTGTAAGGGCGTTTTACGTCAGTGATCTCTTGCACCAGGGGATGCAGCTGTTCGATGGTGTTATCCCTGCTGATGCTGCTGCTGGTGGTGCCGACAGTTATGAGTTAGATAAGTATGTGGTTGCTGCTTCCCGGCATACCAAGTTGGCTCTGCAAATGAGGATCTGTTCTTTGGATGATGATGATGATGTTTGGAGATATTGTCTCAGCCCAGCCAGTGCGCATGGATCTGACGACTTCAGTTTCGCGCTCAGTTTCGCGACCATTGATGTGAAGATCTCTTGGTCGACATTGGACTAGATCACATCTCCTATCTCCGGTCGACAAGTGACATATATGAGATGGTGAAACTGCAGTCGAGCTTGGTACAAGTAAATAGCAATTTTACTTTGGTAGATGTACTGCCGGCTTGTTTATGTCAGATTATCCGCCCTGACGCTGAAATTATGCTTGTGTATCTGGAATAACACATTGTCTCCTTGTAAATACTTTACGCTGGATGTGCTTGTGTGCAAGTTTGGAGGTTGTGTGTGGTTTCTTTGGTGGTGTTAAGACTGATTCTCATTTGGGTGTCATATTTGCCATTCCTTAGCACAACACGCCGCTGGACATAATCCTGTTTTGAGTAGTTAACCTGTGAAAATCCAAAGACAGTGCATGCTTAATCATATAATTTTTTTTTCTAATTTCTGAAATGGTCAACCTATGTTGTAATCATCTTTTTACACTGTTAAGGCAACTCGATAAGATGAGGCTGTTTTTTTTTTTTACCTTGTAAGATCTCCAGATCCCGCAAAACTCCCTGGCCGCTAGCTGTCGTTTTACGGGACCGGGGAGAAAAATCATCCGGTGAAACCCAGAATTTTTTGGGGGGAGCCGTATATTTTGGCCCTCCTGCTGCATATGTCCAGGCCCCGTTTTGCCGTTTCCTTAATCTCTCACGCGACTTGGCGGGAGGAACATTTTAGTTCGCGTCTCCATTCTGCCGGCACCGATCGTCCTCGCAGCCAGCGCGTCTTCCGGCGCCGCGGGTCTGGGGCTGTGGGGAAGTAGGGGTGACGGATTTGATACTAGCCGGCGGTAGGGTAATAGGCTCTCTTGCACGGATTCACTATTGGCCAAAGGCAATCTCTCCTGTTCTTTCCGTGCGTTTTAATTTTAGGTGACGGGTGATGGGTATGTATCGGGTCACCAACACTTATCATGCTATCAGTGCATCAGATGTTATAGAATATGTTAAAATTCCAGTAACAAAACTCTAGCTCATTGACACAACATTAATGTATCTTATGACAAAATTTCGTGTCAAGATTTGAAACATTTTTTGAGATAAAAAATAAATTTTTTGACATCAACGTGATAATGGGCCAAATCTTAAGCCCAACTTATGTTATGTACTATTCAATGTTGAATTTGTCGTTTTTGTTTCTCGAGCACTATTTTGAATTTTGGCTTGAAATTTTGTGATAACCTACACTGATGTTGTGTGAATGTGCTTAATTTTTTTCAGGTTTTTTTTACATTTTAAAATGTGCAACGTGAGTTCGATGCACCGGTAGCACCACAAACACTGGTGCACCAGATATTTCTCTCGACGGGCGATAGCTACTCAATCATACAACAAAGAAGCTTCAAATGATTCAATTACATTCAGTGAACAATTTGATTAGAAATTCATGATTCATCGGATCCCAACAAACACACCATAAGAATTGCATCGAATTGATCTCATATGAGATCATTGTATTGCAAATCCAAAAGAGAAAAGAAGCCATATAGCTACTACTATGGACCCGTAGGTTGGCGGCGATAACATTTTCTCGTTCGTCTCTCAGAAGGTTTCGGGAATATTGAGT
>NC_041387.1:640777381-640780499 GCF_002162155.2 Triticum dicoccoides
ACCAATGGTAGGCTGCACATCTGAGCTTTTTGGCCATGCCTTGGCCGAAGAGGTGCGTACCTGGGCCGAAAAGGCCTTTTGGTCAGGAGTAGGCCGAAAAGGCCTTTTGGTCAGGAGTAGGCCAAAAAGGCCTTTTTGGTCAGCAGTAGGCCGAGAAGTCCCTGGGCCCCACCTTTTCACGTTAATGGGTGGCCGAAACTGCATGGCTCCACTTAGGACTGGAAAAAAAGCTCGAAGCTCGTGAGCTAAATGAGTAACTCGAGACTCGGCTCGAATCGACTCGAACTTGAAGAATAACGAGTCGAGCCGAGGTTTAGTTTAAAATCGTTTATAAACCAAGTTAAACGAGCCAATCTCACGAGTACTCGTGTAACTCGTTAGGCTCGTTACAAGAGATCAGCTAAGCACCATGCGTCCTAGGCACACAACACAAGGCCCAGCTGTGCTACAAATATAAAAAAAATTACTTCCAAATGCAAAATGTACATATTAAACATGTACAATGTTCACGAACAATGTTCATTTTTATCTTATTCGTAAGGTTTTATGTTCATACCCTTAACGAGCTTAACAAGCTAAACGAGCCAGCTCGCGAGTTATACGAGTCGAGCCAATCTTGGATTTGAACTCATTATAGTAACGAGCTAGCTCGTTAACGAAACGAGCTTTAGCGAGTCGAGCCGAGCTGGCTCGACTCGGCTCGAATTCCATCCCTAGCTCCACTCTTCGGTTTATGTTAGGTCGAAATGATTTTTTTTTAAATTTTGGCTTATGAATACTATGCAACCATTGCCCATCTTAGACATTGAAAAAAATATTCTCGCGCAACCCTTTCCCCTCAATATTTTCCCACCAACTTTTTCCCTCCATATGTTCCCACCACCCGTTTCTCGCCAACCCCTTCTCGCCATATGTTCCAGCCAACCCTTTCCCGCCATACCGCAGTCGTTCTTTCCCGCCATTTTCTCCTCTCTACCTATAAAACCCCCTTCACACGAAGGTGGATAAGCAGTCCAGTGTAGTGTAGTTGATGTTGCGGTCTTTTGCCCTCCGTCAATGCAACACTCTTGCCCTTCGATGATGCAGCACTACTCTTGCCCTTCGACAGTGCGGTACTCTTGGCCTTGGTGCTCGGCATGAAGATATCGTCTTCATCTTCGCTGCCAGCAGTCCATAAATATGGATTCTTTGCTACAGTCCTTCTGAAAGTTTCACTCTTCGGCTCCACTACCTTCTTCCACCTTTCATGCAACCTAAGAAGTTCTCTACGTACCTCCTCATAGGTCCTTTCAGGCCACCCAGACCTACGTAATTCATGAGCTAACTCAATCATTATGGTGTCACTATCGATGAGTTCGTCCCATGAAACTATCCTATTGTCCATCCTGAAATCGGTGGCTAGCCTTAGAAGACATTTGCTCATCTCAGGGTGAAAACTACGATCGAAAGGATAATCGGATATCTTGACTACAATACACTAGACTGCTTATCCACCTCCGTGTGAAGGGGGTTTTATAGGTAGAGAGGAGAAAATGGCGGGAAAGAACGATTGCGGTATGGCGGGAAAGGGTTGGCGGGAACATAAGACGGAGGGGTTGGCGGGAAATGGGTGGCGGGAAGATATGGCGGGAAGGGGTTGGCGGGAAACGGGTGGCAGGAACATATGGAGGGAAAGAGTTGGCGGGAAATATTGAGGGGAAAGGGTGTTGGAAATATGCCCTAGAGGCAATAATAAAATGGTTATTATTATATTTCTTTGTTCATGATAATTGTCTGTTATTCATGCTATAATTGTGTTATCCGAAAATCATAATACACGTGTGAATACATAGACCACAACGTGTCCCTAGTGAGCCTCTAGTTGACTAACTCGTTGATCAACAGATAGTCATGGTTTCCTGACTATGGGCATTGGATGTCATTGATAACGGGATCACATCATTAGGAGAATGATGTGATGGACAAGACCCAATCCTAAGCATAGCTCCAAGATCGTGTAGTTCGTTTAGCTAGAGTTTTTCCAAATGTCAAGTATCATTTCCTTAGACCATGAGATTGTGCAACTCTCGGATATCGTAGGAGTGCTTTGGGTGTGCCAAACGTCACAACGTAACTGGGTGACTATAAAGGTGCAGTACGGGTATCTCCGAAAGTGTCTGTTGGGTTGGCACGAATCGAGACTGGGATTTGTCACTCTGTATGACGGAGAGGAATCTCTAGGCCCACTCGGTAATGCATCATCATAATGAGCTCAATGTGACCAAGTGTCTGGTCACGGGATCATGCATTACGGTACGAGTAAAGTGACTTGCCGGCAACAAGATTAAACGAGGTATTGGGATACCGACGATCGAATCTCGGGCATGTAACATACCGATTGACAAAGGGAATTGTATACAGGATTGCTTGAGTCCTCGACATCGTGGTTCATCCGATGAGATCATCGAGGAGCATGTGGGAGCCAACATGGGTATCCAGATCCTGTTGTTGGTTACTGACCGGAGAGGCGTCTCGGTCATGTCTGCATGTCTCCCGAACCCGTAGGTTCTACACACTTAAGGTTCGGTGACGCTAGGGTTATAGAGATATGAGTATCCAGTAAACCGAAAGTTGTTCGGAGTCCCGGATGAGATCCCGGACGTCACTAGAAGTTCCGGAATGGTCCGGAGGTAAAGAATTATATATAGGAAGTGAAGTTTCGGTCATCGAGAAAGTTTTGGGGGTTACCGGTATTGTACCGGGACCACCGTAAGGGTCCCGGGGGTCCACCGGGTGGGGCCACCTATCCCGGAGGGCCCCATGGGCTGAAGTGGGAGGGGAACCAGCCCCTGGTGGGCTGGTGCGCCCCCCTTGCCCCCCCCCCCCCCGCCTAGGGTTGGAAACCCTAGGGGTGGGGGGCGCCTCCACTTGCCTTGGGGGGCAAGCCACCCCCTTGGCCGCCCCCCCTTGGAGATCCCATCTCCTAGGGCCGGCGCCCCCTAGGGGCCCTATATAAAGAGGGGGGAGGGAGGGCAGCCACAACCATGCTCTTGGCGCCTCCCTATCCCCTTGCTACACCTCTCCCTCTCGCAGAAGCTTGGCGAAGCCCTGCCGAGATCACTGCTGCATCCACCACCAC
>NC_041387.1:640780680-640781063 GCF_002162155.2 Triticum dicoccoides
AATTATATATAGGAAGTCAGGTTTCGGCCATCAGGAAAGTTTCGGGGGTCACCAGTATTGTACCGGGACCACTGGAAGGGTCCTGGGGGTCCACCGGGTGGGGCCACCTATCCCGGAGGGCCCCATGGGCTGAAGTGGGAGGGGAACCAGCCCCTGGTGGGCTGGTGCGCCCCCCTTGCCCCCCCCCCCCCCCCTAGGGTTGGAAACCCTAGGGGTGGGGGCGCCTCCACCTGGCTTGGGGGGCAAGTTTCCCCCCTGGCCGCCGCCCCCCTTGGAGATTGGATCTCCTAGGGTCGGCGCCCCCCCTAGGGGCCCTATATAAAGAGGGGGGAGGGAGGGCAGCCGCACCCAAGTCTCTGGTGCCTCCTTCTCCCTCTGCAACA
>NC_041387.1:640781109-640814748 GCF_002162155.2 Triticum dicoccoides
CCGGCGCCCCCTAGGGGCCCTATATAAAGAGGGGGGAGGGAGGGCAGCCACAACCATGCTCTTGGCGCCTCCCTATCCCCTTGCTACACCTCTCCCTCTCGCAGAAGCTTGGCGAAGCCCTGCCGAGATCACTGCTGCATCCACCACCACGTCGTCGTGCCACTGGATCTTCATCAACCTCTCCTTCCCCCTTGCTGGATCAAGAAGGAGCAGACGTCTTCCTCAACCGTACGTGTGTTGAACGCGGAGGTGCCGTTCGTTCGGCGCTAGGATCTCCGGTGATTTGGATCACGACGAGTACGACTCCCTCAACCCCGTTCTCTTGAACGCTTCCGCTTGCGATCTACAAGGGTATGTAGATGCACTCCTCTATCTTGTTGCTAGATGAACTCATAGATTAATCTTGGTGAAAGCGTAGAAATTTTTTATTTTCTGCAACGTTCCCCAACAGTGGCATCATGAGCTAGGTCTATGCGTAGTTCTCTTTGCACGAGTAGAACACAAATTTGTTGTGGGCGTAGATGTTGTCAACTTTCTTGCCACTATTAGTCTTATTTTGCTTCAGCGGTATTGTGGGATGAAGCGGCCCGGACCGACCTTACACATACACTTACGTGAGACAGGTTCCACCGACTGACATGCACTAGTTGCATAAGGTGGCTAGCGGGTGTCTGTCTCTCCCACTTTAGTTGGAGCGGATTCGATGAAAAGGGTCCTTATGAAGGGTAAATAGAAGTTGGCAAATCACGTTGTGGCTTTAACGTAGGTAAGAAAAGGTTCTTACTAGAACCCTATTGCAGCCACGTAAAACATGCAACAACAATTAGAGGACGTCTAACTTGTTTTTGCAGCATATGATTTGTGATGTGATATGGCCAAAAGTTGTGATGAATGATGAATGATATATATGTGATGTATGAGATCATGTTCTTGTAATAGGAATCACGACTTGCATGTCGATGAGTATGACAACCGACAGGAGCCATAGGAGTTGTCTTAATTATTGTATGACCTCCGTGTCAATGATTTAACGCCATGTAATTACTTTACTTTATTGCTAAACCGTTAGCCATAGTAGTATAAGTAATAGTTGGCGAGCAACTTCATGGAGACACGATGATGGAGATCATGATGATGGAGATCATGGTGTCTTGCCGGTGACGAAGATGATCATGGAGCCCCGAAGATGGAGATCAAAGGAGCAATATGATATTGGCCATATCATGTCACTATTTGATTGCATGTGATGTTTATCATGTTTTTGCATCTTGCTTACTTAGAACAACGGTAGTAAATAAGATGACCCCTCATTCAAATTTCAAGAAAGTGTCCCCCCTAACTGTGCGCCATTGCGAAAGTTCGTTGTTTCGAAGCACCACGTGATGATCAGGTGTGATAGATTCTAACGTTCACATACAACGGGTGTAAGACAGATTTACACATGCATAAACACTTAGGTTAACTTGACGAGCCTAGCATGTACCGACATAGCCTCGGAACACAAGAGACCGAAAGGTCGAACATGAGTCGTATGGAAGATACGATCAACATGGAGATGTTCACCGATGATGACTAGTCCGTCTCACGTGATGATCGGACACGGCCTAGTCGACTCGGATCATGTATCACTTAGATGACTAGAGGGATGTCTAATCTGAGTGGGAGTTCATTAAATAATTTGATTAGATGAATTTAATTATCATGAACTTAGTCTAAAATCTTTACAATATGTCTTGTAGATCACCCTCAATTTTAACGCGTTCCTAGAGAAAACCAAGCTGAAAGATGATGGCAGCAACTATACGGACTGGGTCCGGAACCTGAGGATCATCCTCATAGCTGCCAAGAAAGATTATGTCCTAGAAGCACCGCTAGGTGAAGCACCCATCCCTGAGAACCAAGACGTTATGAACGCTTGGCAGTCTCGTGCTGATGATTACTCCCTCATTCAGTGCGGCATGCTTTACAACTTAGAACCGGGGCTCCAAAAGCGTTTTGAGCAACACGGAGCATATGAGATGTTCGAAGAGCTGAAAATGCTTTTCCAAGCTCATGCCCGGGTCGAGAGATATGAAGTCTCCGACAAGTTCTTCAGCTGTAAGATGGAGGAAAATATTTCTGTCAGTGAGCACATACTCAAGATGCCTGGGTTGCACAACCGCTTGACTCAGCTGGGAGTTAATGTCCCGGATGATGCGGTTATTGACAGAATCCTCCAGTCGCTTCCACCGAGCTACAAGAGCTTTGTGATGAACTTCAGTATGCAGGGGATGGAAAAGAGCATTCCTGAGGTATATTCAATGCTGAAATCAGCGGAGGTAGAGATCAAGAAAGAACATCAAGTGTTGATGGTGAATAAAACCACTAAGTTCAAGAAAGGCAAGGGTAAGAAGAACTTCAAGAAGGACGGCAAGGGAGTTGCCGCGCCCGGTAAGCCAGTTTCCGGGAAGAAGTCAAAGAATGGACCCAAGCCTGAGACTGAGTGCTTTTATTGCAAGGGAAGTGGTCACTCGAAGCAGAATTGCCCCAAGTACTTAGCGGACAAGAAGGCCGACAACACCAAAGGTATATGTGATATACATGTAATTTATGTGTACCTTACCAGTACTCGTAGTAGCTCCTGGGTATTTGATACCGGTGCCGTTGCTCATATTTGTAACTCAAAGCAGGAACTGCGGAATAAACGGAGACTGGCGAAGGACGAGGTGATGATGCACGTCAGGAATGGTTCCAAGGTCGATGTGATCACCGTCGGCACACTACCTCTACATTTAC
The DNA here is from genome assembly GCF_002162155.2 of Triticum dicoccoides. NCBI lineage: Eukaryota > Viridiplantae > Streptophyta > Magnoliopsida > Poales > Poaceae > Triticum > Triticum dicoccoides. The sequence continues at coordinate 640,783,885 of NC_041387.1, forward strand.
CTACGGGATTAGTTTTAAACCTCAATAATTGTTATTTAGTGCCAAGTTTGAGCATGAACATTGTATCTGGATCTCGTTTAATACGAGATGGCTACTCATTTAAATCCGAGAATAATGGTTGTTCTATTTATATGAGAGATATGTTTTATGGTCATGCCCCGATGGTCAATGGTTTATTCTTAATGAATCTCTAACGTGATGTTACACATATTCATAGTGTGAATACCAAAAGATGTAAAGTTGATAACGAGAGTCCCACATACTTGTGGCACTGCCGTCTTGGTCACATTGGTGTCAAGCGCATGAAGAAGCTCCATGCTGATGGACTTTTAGAGTCTCTCGATTATGAATCATTTGACACATGCGAACCATGCCTCATGGGCAAAATGACCAAGACTCCGTTCTCCGGAACAATGAATCAAGCAACCAACTTATTGGAAATCATACATACTGATGTGTGCGGTCCAATGAGCGTTGAGGCTCGCGGAGGATATCGTTATGTTCTCACTCTCACTGACGACTTGAGTAGATATGGGTATGTCTACTTGATGAAACACAAGTCTGAGACCTTTGAAAAGTTCAAGGAATTTCAGAATGAGGTAGAGAATCAACGTGACCGAAGGATAAAGTTCCTACGATCAGATCGTGGAGGAGAATATTTAAGTCACGAATTTAGTACGCACTTAAGGAAATGTGAATCGTTTCACAACTCACGCCGCCTGGAACACCTCAGCGTAACGGTGTGTCCGAACATCGTAATCGCACTTTATTGGATATGGTGTGATCTATGATGTCTCTTACCGATTTACAGCTATCTTTTTGGGGATACGCTCTAGAGACAGCTACATTCACTTTAAATAGGGCACCGTATAAATCCGTTGAGACGACACCGTATGAATTATGGTTTGGGAAGAAACCAAACTGTCGTTTCTAAAAGTTTGGGGATGCGATGCTTATGTCAAGAAACTTCAACCTGAAAAGCTCGAACCCAAGTCGGAAAAATGCGTCTTCATAGGATACCCTAAGGAAACCATTGGGTATACCTTCTACCTCAGATCCGAAGGCAAGATCTTTGTTGCCAAGAACGGGTCCTTTCTGGAGAAAGAGTTTCTCTCGAGATAAGTAAGTGGGAGGAAAGTGGAACTTGATGAAGTACTACCTCTTGAATCAGTGAGTAGCGCAGCTCAGGAAGATGTTCCTGTGGTGCCAGCACCAACTGAAGAGGAAGTTAATGATGATGATCAAGGTACTTCGGATCGAGTTACTACTGAAATTCGTAGGTCCACGAGGACACGTTCCACACCAGAGTGGTATGGCAACCCTGTCCCGGAAATCATGTTGTTAGACAACGATGAACCTTCGAACTATGAAGAAGCGACGGCGGGCCCAGATTCCAATAGATGGCTTGAAGCCATGCAATCCGAGATAGGATCCATGTATGAAAACGAAGTATGGACTTTGACAGACTTGCCCGATGATCGGCGAGCGATAGAAAACAAATGGATCTTTAAGAAGAAGACAGACACGGATGGTAATGTTACCATCTATAAAGCTTGACTTGTCGCTAAGGGTTATCGGCAAGTTCAAGCGGTTGATTACGATGAGACATTCTCTCCCGTAGCGAAGCTAAAGTCCGTTCGAATCATGTTAGCAATTGCCGCATACTATGATTATGAGATATGGCAAATGGACGTCAAAACGGCATTCCTTAACGGTCATCTTTTGGAACATTCACTTTGATGAAATGATCAAAGTGTTTGGGTTTACGCAGACTTATGGAGAAGCCTGCGTTTACAAGAAAGTGAGTGGGAGCGCTGTAGCATTTCTCATATTATATGTAGATGAGATACTTTTGATGGGAAATGATATAGAACTCTTGGACAGCATTAAGGCCTACTTGAATAAGTGTTTTTCAATGAAGGACCTTGGAGAAGCTGCTTATATATTAGGCATCAAGATCTATAGAGATAGATCAAGACGCCTCATAGGTCTTTCACAAAGCACATACCTTGATAAGATATTGAAGAAGTTCAATATGGATCAGTCTAAGAAGGGGTTCTTGCCTGTGTTGCAAGGTGTGAAATTGAGCTCGGCTCAATGTCCGACCACGGCAGAAGATATAGAAGAGATGAGTGTCATCCCCTATGCCTCAGCCATAGGGTCTATTATGTATGCCATGGTGTGTACCAGACCTGATGTAAACCTTGCCGTAAGTTTGGTAGGAAGGTACCAAAGTAATCCCGGCAAGGAACACTGGACGGCGGTCAAGAATATCCTAAAGTACCTGAAAAGGACTAAGGACATGTTTCTCGTGTATGGAGGTGAAGAAGAGCTCGTCGTAAAGGGTTACATCGACGCTAGCTTCGACACAGATCTGGATGACTCTAAGTCACAAACCGGATACGTGTATATTTTGAATGGTGGGGCAGTGAGCTGGTGCAGTTGCAAGCAAAGCGTCATGGCGGGATCTACATGTGAAGCAGAGTACATGGCAGCCTCAGAGGCAGTGCATGAAGCAATCTGGGTGAAGGAGTTCATCACTGACCTAGGAGTCATACCCAATGCGTCGGGGCCGATCAAACTCTTCTGTGACAACACTGGGGCTATTGCACTTGCCAAGGAGCCCAGGTTTCACAAGAAGACCAGGCACATCAAGCGTCGCTTCAACTCCATTCGTGAAAATGTTCAAGATGGAGACATAGATATTTGTAAAGTACATACGGACCTGAATGTAGCAGATCCGTTGACTAAACCTCTCCCTAGGGCAAAACATGATCAACACCAGAATTCCATGGGTGTTCGATTCATCACAATGTAACTAGATGATTGACTCTAGTGCGAGTGGGAGACTGTTGGAAATATGCCCTAAAGGCAATAATAAAATGGTTATTATTATATTTCTTTGTTCATGATAATTGTCTGTTATTCATGCTATAATTGTGTTATCCGGAAATCGTAATACACGTGTGAATACATAGAACACAACATGTCCCTAGTGAGCCTCTAGTTGACTAGCTCATTGATCAATAGATAGTCATGGTTTCCTGACTATGGGCATTGGATGTCATTGATAACGGGATCACATCATTAGGAGAATGATGTGATGGACAAGACCCAATCCTAAGCATAGCTCAAAGATCATGTAGTTCGTTTAGCTAGAGTTTTTTCAAATGTCAAGTATCATTTCCTTAGACCATGAGATTGTGCAACTCCCGGATACCGTAGGAGTGCTTTGGGTGTGCCAAACGTCACAACGTAACTGGGTGACTATAAAGGTGCACTACGGGTATCTCCGAAAGTGTTTGTTGGGTTGGCACGAATCGAGACTGGGATTTGTCACTCCGTATGACGGAGAGGTATCTCTGGGCCCACTCGGTAATGCATCATCATAATGAGCTCAATGTGACCAAGTGTCTGGTCACGGGATCATGCATTACGGTACGAGTAAAGTGACTTGCCGACAACGAGATTAAATGAGGTATTGGGATACCGACGATCGAATCTCGGGCATGTAACATACCGATTGACAAAGGGAATTGTATACGGGATTGCTTGAATCCTCGACATCGTGGTTCATCCGATGAGATCATCGAGGAGAATGTGGGAGGCAACATGGGTATCCAGATCCCGTTGTTGGTTATTGACCGGAGAGTCGTCTCGGTCATGTCTGCATGTCTCCCGAACCCGTAGGGTCTACACACTTAAGGTTCGGTGACGCTAGGGTTGTAGAGATGTGAGTATGCAGTAAACCGAAAGTTGTTCGGAGTCTCGGATGAGATCCCGGACGTCATGACGAGTTCTGGAATGGTCCGGAGGTAAAGAATTATATATAGGAAGTGAAGTTTCGGCCATCGGGAAAGTTTCGGGGGTTACCGGTATTGTACCGGGACCACCGGAAGGGTCCCGGGGGTTCACCGGGTGGGGCCACCTATCCCGGAGGGCCCCATGGGATGAAGTGGGAGGGGAACCAGCCCCTGGTGGGCTGGTGCGCCCCCCCTTGGGCCCCCCAGCGCCTAGGGTTGGAAACCCTAGGGGTGGGGGGCGCCTCCACTTGCCTTGGGGGGCAAGCCACCCCCTTGGACGCCGCCCCCCTTGGAGAATCCCATCTCCTAGGGCCGGCGCCCCCCTAGGGGACCTATATAAAGAGGGGGGAGGGCAGCCGCACCCATGCTCTTGGCGCCTCCCTCTCCCCTTGCTACACCTCTCCCTCTCGCAGAAGCTTGGCGAAGCCCTGCCGAGATCACTGCTGCATCCACCACCACGCCGTCGTGCTGCTGGATCTTCATCAACCTCTCCTTCCCCCTTGCTGGATCAAGAAGGAGGAGATGTCTTCCTCAACCGTACACGTGTTGAACGCGGAGGTCCCGTCCGTTCGGCGCTAGGATCTCCGGTGATTTGGATCACGACGAGTACGACCCCTCAACCCCGTTCTCTTGAACGCTTCCGCTCGCGATCTACAAGGGTATATAGATGAACTCATCTCTCTCATTGCTAGATGAACTCATAGATTGATCTTGATGAAAGCGTAGAAATTTTTTATTTTCTGCAACGTTCCCCAACAAAGGGTTGCGCGATTTTTTTTTCAATGTCTAAGATGGGCAATGGTTGCACAGTATTCATAAGCCAAAATTTAAAAAAAAATCATTTCGGCCTAACATAAGCCGAAGAGTGGAGCCATTCAACTTCGGCCACCCGTTAACGTGAAAAGATGGGCCCCAGGGACATTTCGGCCTACTGCTGACCAAAAAGGCCTTTTCGGCCTACTGCTATCCAAAAAGGTCTTTTCGGCCCAGGTACGCACCTCTTCGGCCAAGGCATGGCCGAAAAGCTCTTTTCGGCCAAATCCTCGCCAAAAACTCCCTTTTCGGCCCACACGAGGCTGACATGATCATAGTTTTGATTTTTTTGCATTGGGTGCTATAGTTTCCGAATTTGCTATAAAAATAGTGATAATTTTGAAAAAAAATCCTTATATACAAGGAGAGAGATGTGATCTAGGGCGCCGGCGGCCCTGGCTTTGGCGAAATCATTAGTTAAGGAGTACTCGTTGCGAAGATCACTCCAACTTCCCTAGGTTGCACAAGTGGCACGCTGCATGTGCGCCACTTATGGCAACCTGGGAGTTTTTCCTTTTTTCGTAGATCTGTTTATTCAAAATGTTTATCTCTTAAATCGTGCGTCCAAATCTCGGACCGCTTTCGCAGTTGGATTCCTCGCGTCGAGATCTTCAAAGCTAGATCCCATGTTGATAGGTTTGGACGAGCTTTTTTTTACGAAAAAAAACCAGACAAAAACACGAACCGGGAGCACGGGGGTTTTCCCTTTTCGAAAGAGGCACGCCCGTGCCTCTGACGAAATCACAACCGTGCCTCTCGCGGATGCAAAACCGTGACTCACGCGAAAGAAAAAAAATGTGTTTTTTTCGTTTTCGAGGAGGCACGGCCGTGTCGCGAAAGCACAACGGTGCCTCTAAAGGAAGCAAAACTGTGACTCTCACGAAAGGAAAAAAAACAGAAAACGCATTTTTTTTTCGTTTTTGAGATGCACGGCCGTGACTCTCACAAAAGCACAACCGTGCCTCTCGTGGAAGCAAAAACCGTGACTCTCACGAAAGGAAAGAAAAAACAGAAAACACATTTTTTTCGTTTCCGAGAGGCACGGCCGTGACTCTCTCGAAAGCAAAACCGTGACTCTCGCGAAAAATAAACGCGTTTTTTTTGGAAAAAGTTTTTTCCAAAAAAGGGTTTGGTCGAAAAGCTAGGGAAGAACGGTGAAAAACCAAAACGTTGAAAAAAATAAAAAAAACCGTTTAAAAAGCCAAAAACGCGTGCGGAAAAATAAAAAAAAATAAAATTCGAAGGAAACGCCCAGAGCACGACACGTGGCGAATGGCTAAGAGCGCGTCAAGTGGCGCTGATCGTTACGAGACTCCTCAAGTAGCGCGTCAAGGAGCGCTCGTTAATTAGTTGTTCTCTGCGTTTGGACGAAGATGTCGCAGGCTCCGCTTTGTAGCTGGGCATTCGGGCCCCTAGGCAGTACTTGTGCGAGGCTCCCCTCGGTGAAACATCTTTTCTTCTTCTTTCTCCTCTCGACATCGTTCAAATACTCGTCAGCATGAAGGGCTGACCACACCTGGTGTTTGTGTTACCTCGCGCTTAACAAGAAGAAGAAAAACAATTCAGATCGAGCACACTTTGACATTTTGGGATGTGGCTCGAGCTGATATATGCCCTAAACGATGCATCTTGTTGACAATGCAGTACAAGCCGCCGCTTGCAAATACAGTAGGATCGAGGTGATGGATCATCTTACTCTTGGCCGCGACGGACAGCCCCAGAGCACGAGTGGCCGCCCCTCATAGTGCCGGAGCGATCGTCGAACCGCTTAAACGCGCACCGGCTTTGGTGGGAGAAAAAGACACGATCATGCTCTTGCCAAGCCCAAGCGTGCAGTGCAGCGACGGCGGGAACTGAAGACGGCGTGACTGCTCTGCTTCCAAACCTGACGAAACTAGGAAGGTTGGTCTGTTTCGCAGGGCAACCATCAGCTTCTGCCTGCGGTCCCGATCCAGCAGCCACGACGACGCAGATGTCCTCGTCAGGTTGAGAGCGGGAGGTGTGGCGGCAGGAGAGGAGCAGGCGCAACGTGGTTGAACCCAGGCGCGTCGTGGCCGCTGGGGGGCGCAGCGCAGCAAGCGGAGAGAGACACATCCTGCATGAGCAGCAGGCTGCCACGAACGGCAGACGCATGGGTGTCGTTGGAGGCTGTCGTCGCCATCGTCGGAGGAGAATGGGGCCCGACCCCGTGCGCGTGGAAGTCGAGCTGAGTGAGCGTGACGGGTGGCCAGGGAGCAGCGCTACCATGCCTGGCCCCGGGTGACCATGAGCAGAGCGCTCGCGCGCACGCTAACCAAGTCGCCGGAGCCGACGCCAGTAGTGGTCGAGGGCGGAAACGGAGCCCAGGTGCGCGAAGAAGTAGAGTACTTAATACAGCACATAGCTAGGCCATTCAATCTATCTTGCAACATAGTTGATCTCAAATAATTTTTCAGTAGTTTCAGTTTAGAGAAACTTCTTTCAGCTGAGGCTACAGTCACATGCACTGTTAAGAGGATCCGATAGGCAACAGAGACATTTGGATAGCAATCTACATCCATAACAAACTGGAGAATCGCAAGCGCTGACATCAAACCATCTGGCAAAGTTACCTACAACAAATTTAACTCTGAGACAAAATCATGAAGATCAACATCAGATGATTTATCATCAGAAAAAGCTTTTGCAAAAGTAGTGCAATATTCCTGTAGTTTGCTATCATCCAAGGACTTCAGATTTTTTGAATTGAATAAGAAATCAAACACCCTTTCAAATTTCTTCAACTGATCAAAGCGACTGGTCAATGAAAGAATTGCATTGTCAACGATGACTAGAAAGTAATTAACTCTGAAGGATTCCATAGCTGACAATTGTATTTCTTCTTCTTGATCATTGATTTCATCATGATGCCTCTTTCTTTTCCGTTGACGTTTTGAAGGAAATTCTGGCTCTATGTCCATATCAGATGCAATGGCTTTTTCTATAAATATAATATGACCCCGTCAACGTGTTTTATAGTAGCATCAATGCAAACCATCTTTTCCTGCAACTTTTGGCTCACCATATTTACAGAGAACAAAACATCATGCCAGATAACCATGCCAACTAAAGTTTCAAAATTCTCAAGTGCACTGACCAAAGATTGAGCATCACTTACAGCTGCTGGGTCATCAGTAGAAGTCTCCTCCAATTCCTTCAAAGCTGAAATTACATGGATAGTTTGGTGCCTGATAGGCTGCACTCTCTTAATCGACTATCCCAACGAGTACTGGACAAAGGCTTGAGAGTTAGTTTTGTTCCTTTTGGAATATTGTCAAGTAAAATCTTCCACCTTTTAGTAGAACGTGAAAACAACACGTATATCTGTTGTATAATACCAAAGAACGTAATAGCCTGTTTGCAAGATTTTGCCATATCACAAAGAGTGAGATTCAAACTATGACATGCACATGGCATATACAATGCTTTGGGGTTTTCTTTAAGGAAGCGACTCTGGACACCTTGGTATTGTCCTTTCATGTTGGAACCATTGTCATAACCTTGACCTCTCACATCAGCAGCATTCAAATCAAAAGAACTCAATGTATCCATCAATACCTTCAAAAGCCCCAACCCCGATGTGTCCTCAACCTTTAGGAACTCTAGGAAAAACTCCTCCACTCTCGGAAGGTTGCTTGACATATTGACACAACGCACAATGAGAGTCATTTGTTCTTCATGGCTCACATCCGGGGTACAATCCAGAATAACTGAAAAATACTTGGCATCTTTGATGATCTTTAAAATTACATTTCTCACGGCATCAGCAAGGACTGAGATCAACTCGTTCTGGATTGTGTGGCCAAGATAGTGATGATGGATTTCACTATTTTGAATACACCGGATGTGTTCTTGCATAACAGGATCAAATTCAGCAATCATTTCAATCGTGCCCAAAAAATTACCATTATTATCTTGATACAACTTCTCATTTGATCCACGAAAAGCCAAAGTATGTTTTGCAAGAAACTTCACAGCTGAAACTATTCTTGCCAGAACTTGTCTCCAACGCTCCTTCTCCTTTGCAATCCCCCTTTGCATATCATCATCAATTGTTCGATTTTTGCTTAATCTCAACCTAACTTCATTCCATGTATTCATGTTTGTTAAATGGTCAACACTGTTCTCATGATCTTTGAGACGCGCACTCAGACGCTTCCAGTCATTCAATCCATCAGATGCCAGCATAGACTTGCTCAGTTTTGATTTGAACAACTTGCAACAAAAACAATATACTTTGTTTGCACCTTTGTGGTAAACCAACCACTTTCTGTCAACAAACTCACCATTACTTAACTTCCTGGAGTAAAAAGCATATGAAAAGTGTCTACCAATGGTGTCCTTCTCGAACTCCAGATCCGGTACTCTAATAGGTCCCTTCTCAATTAAAATATCCCTTTTGCTATTGTCAAGAACTTCCCATGTTCTTGGATCAAAAATAAATGAAAGGGAATCTTCCTGTTCATCATTAGAGGAAGGCTGCAAATTTTCCTCCTCCATTGTACTGTCAGCATCAACTTCAAAATTTATTTGCTCCCCTGTGCGCGCACCATCTTCATTCACCTCAACATCTGGATTTTCATGCTCAGAAGTAGTTTCTTGCCCTTCTTCTTCGCTGACATCAACATTGCTTGAAGATGTAAAGAAGTTATTCAAAGAACCCTTCAGTGCTAGAATTTTCAGATCACTTTCTTTCTTTTTCATCCTTTTTTCAGCACCCGACAATTGCTTCTTCTTAGGTAACATGGCAGGCTAATGTCCTAAAATCATGAAGAAAAGATCAAAAGAGCATACAAAGAATTAGGAATTTATAGATCGGATGATTGGAACCCTAGACATGTTATATAGAATGACAAAAATTTGATAGATTGGATTAGAATACGTACATACTAAATAAAGAATAAATAAACTACTGAGATAGTGAGATCGTCAAATTCAGGTTTGGGGATGGACAGGAAACATGGATGCGTACTTGTTGACCAGGCCTGTTGTTGACCTCCAGTCGGATGCGTACTCGTATAGGTATTGCCGTATTGCCGCGGTGCCGGATGCCGGATGGCCGGGCTGCCGCCTGCCTGCCGAACTGCTGTGTGGCGGCGACGGCGAGCCGGCGAGGTGACGGCGACGCGGCAAGGGGCAAGGGGCAAGGCGCCGAGCGACGAGCGAGAAGGCCGACGGGCGTGCGAGGGCGACGAGTAAACGTAGAAACGAGCGTGAGTCACAGCGCCGCTTGGCCTTCACGTATCCATCAGCGATCGCTAGCTAGCTAGCTATATCTGGGTGTCCTAGCGACCTAGCCCATCCTATTTCTTTTCTATAATTCTTTTGTAATTTTTTTTTGCTTTTTGCTTGGCTATAGTATATGTATATACTCCATCATGCCCCCCCCTCGCCAGGGCCCTGGGCCGTTGCCCATGCCCCAGGGCCGGCCCTGGGTTGGGAAACTCGAAGGAGCCGCGGTTGGGGAAGGCGACAAGGGCGGCACCGCGGGAAGAAGATGTGATGACGACAAAGGCGAGGATGGCGCGTTTGATGAAACGGAAGGGGTTGAGGCGATGAGCTGAGCATCGGCGACAAGAGGTCAGGTGCACGAAGCAGAGGTGGAGGAGCGATGAGCGGCAGCTCGTCTGCCACCTGCCGGGGGAAGGAGGCTTGTAGTCGATCGCGCATGGAAGGAGAGTTGGTTTGGCTTTGAGAGCATCTTCAACACACGCCTAACGCCCGGTGCGCTAAAAACCAGTTTGCAGCGCGCCGATCGCCTGGTTTGGCGCGACGCGCAGCGCTGGTTTCAGCAGCCGCGCTAAAATGCAGCGCCCACGTAGCTCTAGTAGGCGCGTTAAAATGTAGCACGCGCTCGGACAAACAGCATATGCGCTCCAAACTCAAGCAAGAAGATTAAACACAAACAAAATAAATTAATAATAAATAGTTTAATTTATTATTACAACTCAAACAAATAGTATCTTTCATCAAATACAACAAATAGTTCAACAATACAACATTAAAAGCACAAATCATGATGCTCTTTGGTGGCCATTCCAAGCCCACCACTCATCAATGAGATCCTTCTGAAGATCATCATGCGCTGCTGGACGTCGAATGGCATGATAGGAGGCAACAAAATGGGTCACCCTTTTAGCCCTCCGCCGCACTCGCACGGGATGTCCCAAGAGCTCATAGTGAGAGTAGTCTACATCATGGCCACGCTCATTCTTGATGACCATGTTGTGCATGATCACACAAGCGTGCATTATGTACCAAAACATCTTTTGATCCCAAAATCTAGCCAGTCCTCTCACAATAGCAAATTGAGCTTGCAAAATCCCAAAATATCTCTCCAAATCTTTTCTAGCCGCCGCCTGAGCATTGTGGAAATCAAGATTTCTCTTACCTTTCGGTTTTTTTAACGGCTTCACAAATGTTTGCCACTTTGGATAGATGTCATCCGCAAGATAGTAGCCGTAGTTGTACGGTCATTAGCTACAAACTGCACCGGTGACAGTTCATCATTTGCAATCTTACTCATCATTGGTGACTGGTTGACAACGTTGATGTAATTCAAAGATCCAAGCATTCCAAAAAAAGCATGCCAATCCAAGTCTCTTGATCGGCCACCGCTTCAAGGATTATAGTGGAACCCTTTTTTTGTCCGTGGAATTGGCCATGCCATGCCTTTCGACAATTCTTCCAACTCCAATGCATGCAATCTATTGAGCTAAGCATACGTGGGAACCCACGAGCTTTGTTCATCTCCAATATCCTTGCGGCGTCTTCAGCGTTGGGAGATCTCAAGTACTCCGGGCCAAACACTTGCACAATTCCGACTGCGAAGCGCTTGACACACATGATGGCTTGGATCTCACCCATGGCCAAGTGATCATCAACTAGATCAGCGGGGATACCGTATGTCAACATACGCAAAGCAGTTGTCACCTTCTGAAAGGTGCTTTACCCGAGCTCTCCGGCTGCATTCCTCCTCTGCTGAAAAAACTTGTCATGGCTCACTAGTTTCTCTGCAATGCGCCTGAAAAGCTCGGTGCTCATCCTAAACCGGCAACGAAAGTATGACTTGGGGTATGTGGGATTCTGCACAAAATAGTGCATCATCAATCTGTTGTGGGCATCGATCCTATCCCTCCAAATTTTCTGCCGACCCATAACCGAACCATCGTGTTTTTCGGTTTTTTATTGATGTGCATAGGTAAGGTCATTGCAAGATCCTCCTCCTCTTTCATATCAAATTCTTCTTCGGAAGAATCATATGACGAACTCATCTACAATGTTCAAAACTAGGCTATAAAAAACTACAAACAACATGCACAAAATTTCATGTAAAAATATGAAGTTGGAAGCAATACATACCTTGCGGGCGCCAAGCGGCAGTGGGCGGCCGGGCGCTGCTTGTCGGAGGACTGCCGCGCACGACGGGCGGCGCTGACTAGAGGGAGACGGAGGAAGCCATAGCCACGCGGGGAAAGACCGGGGAAGCTCCGGAATGGTCGCCGAAAAAATAGGGTGGCGCGGCCAGCGGCTGGATGGGTAGGTGGAGTTGCGAGCGAGGGCTCGAGAGTCCAACATGCGGAAGCGGGCGCAGCAAATAAGCGGCACGCAATGGCGCTTCCGCCCGCGCGCTGAATTAGATATGCCGCGCACGCGATTTTTGTGCATCCGCTGGAGCGTCCAGAGCGGTAATGCACACGCTAAAAGCACTAATTTTCAGCATGACGTTTATATAGTGCGGCTATTAGAGATGCTCTAAGTGCATGGCCGGACTGGAGGAGGTGTTGACGCGAGGCAGAAAGTGGGTCCGGTGTATCGGGAGTGCTGTGCTGACAAACATGCAGTGCGATCCGAACCACATGCCGTCGTCATCGGCAGCGGCCAGAGGCGGTGTGGGTGCCGGTTGTGTGGTGTGCGCCACGCCAGCGCCGCTGCGGAGAAAGGTCGGCCGGGTTAGCATAGCATGCAATTGGTTTGGACGGCAAGACAGAGAAGAAAGGGTGCAAACGAATGAGCAGATTTGCACCTGTGCGAGCAGTGGCCGTTGCCAACAACGAGAGCAACGGACATAACGGGTCCGTGGTCGCAGGCGAGGAGGCACCGGAACCGGAAGCAGCGGCCGGATCACTACTTTGCGTTTGCGTCGAGGTTTGAAGCCCTGAAGTTAGTATAAAATTGAGTCATCTATTTTGAAAATGAAGGAGTGGGTGAGTGGGGTGGCAGCCATGCAGTCAGTTGTTATAGTCCGGCAGCAACGGATCCGTTCGCCCCTGTATCTGTATCTGTATCTGTATATGAGCGAGCGTTGCAGCGACGTGGTAGAGGCGGAGTGTTAACTAGGCATACTATACGCCAGCCTAGTTAGGTTTTTCTCATGGCAGTTTTTTTCCTCCGCAACTCCCGGAGCACCTAACCTAGGCGATTAGGGTTTACGGGTGGAACTCGGTGGCGCACGCTGAATCTCGGCGAGGCGATCAGACTGAAACCTGCTGATGGCTTTGTCGTCAACGCAGGACCGAGGAAAGGATCCCTTGTCGCCGCGGACGGCGAGGGAAAAGTTAGCGGAGGCCTTGGGGAAACTCGACATCACTGAGGAGGAGGCCACGCAGCTGGTGCTAGACGATGCGGATGAGGGAGCGTCGGAGAAGTGGATGTTGGCCGGGAAAGTGCTTCACAGGAATATTCTCCACATCCACACCATCACCAATGCACTTCGTCCAGCCTGGGGAAACCCTAGATGTCTGGACTTCAAATCTGTAGTGGAAAACACGTTTGTGGCCGAGTTCGTGAACCGGAGGGATCGTGATCGTGTCTGGCAAGGGGCGCCATGGCATATTAGCAAGCACGCCGTCATCCTCTCAGATTTCGATGAGTGCATGCGCCCCTCTGAACTGCGGTTTGACAAACTTCAGATGTGGGCTAGGGTTGTCAATCTACCCTTCAACCTACGCAATGAAAAGTGGTGTGCAGCGATCACTAAACAGATTGATGAGCACGCATCAGATGTGATCTTTGATCACACCAATGGCTATCTGAGAGCCAAAGTGACAGTGGATGTGAACAAGCCATTAAGGCGTTGGATCCTGATCGAATCAGCGAGAAGGAAGAGTATGGATCCCTATGACATTCATTATGAGAACATCCCGCACTTCTGCTTTTCATGTGGTCGTTTAGGCCACTCGGACTTGTACTGTCCAACCCCGGGGGCTAGAGATGCCAATGGTGAACTGCCCTTTGGGAAGGGACTGCGAGCTTCGGATGAACGCAAAAAAGGTAGCTCCAGTGAGAACACGCCCAGAGAGCATCATGCGAATCAGAACAACAAGGCTGAGACAAGAGGTTCGACCACTGAAGCTGAGAAAGGAGCCGAGGTAAACTCCCCATTTAAAACCAGAAACCAGAACAAGCGGAAGGGGGGCCGCCGGCTAACAAGCAGGTGTGCAGGAGGGTCGTTGTACCTTTGCTGACTAATGAGGCATTTGAAGTTGCACCTGGTGACCAATTCCCAAAACCTACAGAGGAGGATCCCAGCGCCTCTTCCGTCGACGAGGATGGGGAGAGAGTTCCCAAGAAGAAAAAACCAATCCCGGACAACTCTGGGCATTCGGCAGAGGCTGCGGTGCAGCCCTGCCCTTCGCAATGAATTGCCTCAGCTGGAACTGCCGCGGGCTTGGGAACCCAGCGGCAGTTCGAGAGCTTCGCAGTATCGTGAAGCAGAAAGGGCCCGGTCTCCTCTTTCTGATGGAGACGAAAATTTCGGCAAAACGAGTTGAAAACTTGAAGACCACACTTGGTTTTGCAGGTTGTTTTGCTGTAAACAGTGAGGGATTGAGTGGAGGAGTTGCGCTATTCTGGTCAACCGACGTCAAGGTTGAGCTCAAGAATTTTAGTTCTGGCCATATTGATGTTATGGTGCAGACAAATGACCCGGATTCGAGTCCGTGGCGCTTCACGGGATTCTACGGAGCCCCTAGAGCAGCAAATCGACACCATAGCTGGAGATTTCTGCGTACGCTCAAAGCACTGCCTCACGCGCCTTGGCTGTGTGTGGGCGACTTTAATGAACCACTTTTTGCCTCGGAACACTTCTCGCGAGTTGTTCGTCCGGAGTGGCAGATGCGAGCTTTCCGAGAGGCTACTGATGATTGATTGTTCCAGGATCTCGGATGGACTGGGGCAGAGTATACATGGGATAATGGTCAACCGGGTGTTGATAATGTGAAAGTGAGGCTGGATCGAGCCTTTGGTAACTCGGACCTACTTCACCTGTACGGCTGCTGAAAGATCGAGGATGTCGCCTAGAGGGGGGGGTGAATAGGCGCTTTAAAATAATTACGGTTTAGGCTTGAACAAATGCGGAATAAACCTAGCGGTTAATTTGTCAAGCACAAAACCTACAACAACTAGGCTCACATATGTGCACCAACAACTTGTGCTAAGCAAGATAAGCAACTATGTGATAGCAAGATATATGACAAAGAACAATATGGCTTTCACAAAGTAAAGTGCATAAGTAAAGGGGCTCGGGTAAGAGATAACCGAGGCACGCGGATACGATGATGTATCCCGAAGTTCACACCCTTGCGGATGCTAATCTCCGTTTGGAGTTTTGTGGAGGCACAATGCTCCCCAAGAAGCCACTAGGGCCACCGTAATCTCCTCACCCTCGCACAATGCAAGATGTCGTGATTCCACTAAGGGACCCTTGAGGGCGGTCACCGAACCCGTACAAATGACGACCCTTGGGGGCGGTCACCGAACCCGTACACTTTGGCAACCCATGGGGGTGGTCACCGGTACCCGTCAAAATTGCTCCGGGCGATCTCCACAACCTAATTGGAGACCCCGACGCTTGCCCGGAGCTTTACACCATAATGATTGAGCTTCAAACACCACCAACCGTCTAGGGCGCCTAAGCACCCAAGAGGAACAAGCTCAAGGGCACCAAGCACCCAAGAGTAATAAGCTTCTCAACTTGTAACTTCCACGTATCACCGTGGAGAACTCAAAGCGATGCACCAAATGCAATGGCAAGGGCACACAGAGTGCCCAAGTCCTTCTCTCTCAAATCCCACCAAAGCAACTAATGCTAGGGAGGAAAATGAGAGGAAGAACAAGAAGGAGAACACCAAGAACTCCAAGAACTAGATCCAAGGGGTTCCCCTCACATAGAGGAGAAAGTGATTGGTGGAAATGTGGATCTAGATCTCCTCTCTCTTTTCCCTCAAAAACTAGCAAGAATCCATGGAGGGATTGAGAGTTAGCAAGCTCGAAGAAGGTCAACAATGGGGGAAGAACACGAGCTCTAAGGATTAGGTTCATTGGGGAAGAAGACCCCCTTTTATAGGACCTTCCGAATCCAACCGTTATGTGCTCAGGTCGTGCACAAGCGGTACTACCGCTTGGAGGAGCGGTACTACCGCTTAGCACGGTCAAAACAGACCAAACGAGAGAGAAAACACGAGATTTTGGTCCGGGGCGGTACTACCGCTTAGGAGCCACGGTAGTACTGCTCTGGAGCGGTACTACCGCTCAGGAGCAGCGGTAGTACCGCTCTGGAGCGGTAGTAAAAAATTACATCCGCTCTAGTCGCGGTAGTACCGCTGCAGCCTTTACCAAAACAGCCACAACTTTTGCAAACGGACTCCGAATTCAATGAAACCAAGTTTGTTGGAAAGCTAACGACATGGGCTAACACAATATTGATAGAAATATCAAGAATAAGAAAATGAGAAAAGTCCCATCAGAAAATGGTGAGAACCCTTCATCAGATAAGACCGGTAAAACCTCCAAGACCGAAAACATCATAGAAGACGCATGCGAACTCCGTTTTCGATGAACTCAAGCTTGTCATCAAGATGACCATAAGATATAAGACTCACAAAGATAACCAAACAAGAACCAAGAAACATGATGCAAGGATGCAATGGTTTGAGCTCTCTACTAATGATACGATCAAGCTACCAACTTGAGAGCCCCCTTGATAGTACGGCAAACGATCCTATAACTCGGTCTCCCAACTACCACCACAAGACCGGTAAAATAGAAAACCTATCAAGGGAAAACCTTTGCCTTGCACATGGTCCACTCGAGCTAGATGAAGACGATCTTGACTCCCTCAAGTTGGACCACCTTTCTTGATTGCGTTGGCTCGATGAAGACTAGATGATTGCTCCCCCATAGTTCACTATGGGTGAGCCACTCTTCGGCACATCTTCACAAGTCCATTGACACCAAATGGATGGAAAGATTCAAGCACTTGATCTATTCGTGATGCTCCACTTGAACTTGCACACGGCAATCTTGATGACGATCACCACTTGATGTCATCCTTTCCATGGGTTGTATGATATCTTCCTCTTGACGCAAGCCCATGGATACGTACCTAACCCCACATACAACTCTCACATAGACCATGGGTTAGTACAAGAAGTGTAATGGACAATGCTTACCATACCATGGGATCACTTGATCCCTCTCGGTACATCTTCTACGCTTTGTGAGTTGATCAACTTGATTCACTCTTGACTTAGTCTTGATCAACCTTGAATCTTTGCAACTCTCTTCATTTGGATGATGTCTTGAAGGTAAACATGAATGATCACACAACCTTCTTCTTCAAGACATGCTTGCAATAAGCTCAACACCCGCATGACCAATCTTTGGATAATTCCTTAATAGCACCTTGGTCAACTCAAAAACTCCTTGAAACCAACACATGGACTTCAAGAAAAACCTATGGACAAATCCTTCAAATACAACTCAAGACAACCATTAGTCCATAGAGATTGTCATCAATTACCAAAACCAAACATGGGGGCACCGCATGTTCTTTCAATCTCCCCCATTTTGGTAATTGATGACAATCACTTTCAAGAGAGTTTATATAAGGAATTATGCATCACCATGCAATGCAACAACTAATAGTGCATGCGAATGAGATGCAAATGCTAAGGAACAAAAACAAAGCAAGAAGAGATAACTCTCTAGACTTCTCCACAAAACTCTCTGAAACTTCTCCCCCATCGGCATCGATTGCCAAAATGGGCAAAAATCTAAGAAGGCCAATATAAGAGTGTTCCTCCATAAATTGTGTATCTCTCAAAAATAGAGTGGAATGCAATACACATATCCAATGGTAAATACTTGGAGGAACACAAACTATATTGAGGCCCAAGATTGCAAAAGAATGATATGCCACAAAGACATAACAAAGAGAGAAACAAGCAATCGAGCAATCAAAAGATACCAATTGAAGCAAGCAATCAAATGATATCAATTGAACCAACTAGACCAAACATCCTATGAGCCACAAGAATGAAGGATATTATGATATGAGCAAAGGAGTATTCTAAATAAGCTAGAGAAGCTCCCCATGATTTGTGCACACATAAGAATATTTGTATTTGGATACAAAGTGCACAAAATAGGATCATAGCTCCCCCAAAATCAATAGAAACTCACATCCAGTGCAAGTGAGCATATAGGAAACAAAGCCTAGCGCTTGCAACAAGCACATGGTTGAGCAACATGTAAAAGAGGCAACTTAAGAATAGGCTCAACCAAAATGATGTGTGTGAGTCATGGCGAAGCACTTGAGAAGACTAAGATTAGGATGAGCATTAAGCATCAACATAGTCTTGAAAGAATGAGGCACACGGTGCAAGGCCTATCATTCCCACAGACAACTGGCAAATGGGTTCACAAGCTTACTAATAAGCAAAAGAGAACCTATGCTTGTGACAACCCGTGGTGAAGATAGACGAGGGGAGACTCATCAAGACGAGGGATACCAATTAAGATGGCAAAAACCTCGTAAAGATAAGCAAGAGGAAGATAATCTTCACCACACAAGAGTGCAACAAGATGCAACGATAGAGGACACGCACTCAAGGCAAAAGCTTGCACGGAGCCACCAAAGAAATAACATAAGAAAGACAAGGTGGACGTGAAAGAAAAGATATCAACTAGAGATGTAATTTCTCTCAAGTGTATAAGCTTCTATGTAGACGAAATCATGATGATATATATATATATATATCTACAAAGAATGATGTACACCCGAAATAGTTACAACACGAAGGAACAAGATATCCACAAGGAAGTCATAAATATACCAATAAGATATTTGCTTGAAAGCATAGCACTTGGCTAGATATGGTCTTATTGTATATAAATGAAGTCGAAACACACATCCATCAAAGGCATCACAACTAGCAACTAGAGATCATCATTGGGATGCTTTGAGAAAGGAAACAAGTATCACAAGATATGAAATGAAAATCATGCCAAGATGCAATCTACACAAGGTTGAATGCAAGAGGAGAAAGCATGAATAGATACTTGTTACTGAGATATCATTGGAAGGATGTAGTAGATACCAATTTAAGGTAGATAGTAGTTCATTGATCATCCGAGCTTGACTCCAATATGCACATGGTGACAACACCTTCCTTGTGAGTGAGCTGAGCATCCAATGCATCTCCAAATGTTCCTAGAAGAACAACACAAACTAAACGGTACCCAAACTCATCGGGACCAAATAGTTAGAAACACCAATACATAGGACAAACTCCACATAAATATGTGCATATAGATATGAAAATGAATTTCATGCACATCTCATCCAAATTGAGACTAGGTGGAGTTTCCCCTATATATTGAGTCAAAGAAAGAAAGCATGCAAAATAAAATACATGAAGTAAACATGCATGCTCAAGACTTTCAAAACCCGAAACCAAAAGACAAAAAAAATGCCAAGTGAAAAGGATACCAAATGGAGAAATAATCACTTGGAAGATATCATTAAAGATACATCAAGGAATGAGATATCCATTGATACACACTAAACTAAAGATGTCAAACTCCCAAAGAGAGGATGGTTCCAAACATACCAAGCTCTCAACAAAGTTTCATGATGGCACAAAGTACCAAAAAGGAATGGCTTGCCTTCCACCAAAACACACTTGATAAGGATCACAAGAAGAGTGAAGAAAATAGAATAGCTCCCCCACGAGTTTTGCATTATATAGGATTTGTATTTGAATAAAAAATGCACAAGGTGGGATCACTGCTTTCACTATATCTAGAAAACACTAGACAAGAACAAGAAATAAACAAGATCCACAAGTGGTATGGAAGACAAGGGAGTTAACACAAACCTTGGCAAGAGAAAAAGGCAAATAAACAAAAGCCAATGTAAAGATGATCAATTAAATTCTACCACACATAAGTGACTACCAATTGTCAAAAGACAAGAAGTAGATGGAAAGAATTCCCGGTGGTAGATAGCAAGGATATCCAACATCATCTTCACACCACACACAAGCAAATTGCAACTTGTAGAGCTAACATGCCACCTAGGAACAAGATAATTTACAATATCAATTCTAGGTGACAATATCTCAAATGTACACATTTTCTAGGCTTGTAATATGCACTTAGTATATTACTCCCCCATAATGTGATACCAATAAGAACTAAACAAGAGGCAATAAGAGGATCCAACACGAGATAATCAATGGAATTTTTAGAATTTGAATTTCTCATGAGAGATATACCACCTAGCGACTAGATAATCTTGTAATATCAATACTAGATGGTATTCCTCATGTACACACATTTATAGGATTGTGAGGTGCACAAAACACATCACTCCCCCAAAATGGGATGTTCCATTGATCTCTCACACGAGCCAACTAGGATACAAATAGGAAGCAAAAAGGCTCAACGCACGACGCACACGTACATGATGTGCAAACCAACACA
Source organism: Triticum dicoccoides (assembly GCF_002162155.2). Lineage (NCBI taxonomy): Eukaryota > Viridiplantae > Streptophyta > Magnoliopsida > Poales > Poaceae > Triticum > Triticum dicoccoides. The sequence goes on from NC_041387.1 coordinate 640,804,287, forward strand.
CACATACTTGATTGCTCAAGATAAGCAAGTTGGAAGCGCAACATATACAAACACATGCAAGGAACAAAAACAAAACATGCAAGGGGGCAAGTAACTTTCAAGGTAAACAATTTAAGTACAAGTTACCGCAAGGAGGCACATTGGATATAAGATAGAAACTTGATAATCCAATTGACTTGGCTTGAGACAAAGAGAATGATGAAGTCCCCTTAATTCTTCATAATGTAGCCAAGTCTCCAATGCCCTCCAACAACACATATTGATCAAGTTTGAGCTTGTTGGTCCCCAACCAAGTTGGGTCCTAAGAGGTTAGTCACAATAGGTTTGGCTACCCAAATGGTTCTTTGCTTGACACCACTTTGAGTACCAACAAACTTGGCAAACGCATTGCCAACCTTATCCTTACCAAGAGAATAGATATCATCAATAATAATTGGGTTGGATAAGTTACCACTAGTGCATGAAGAAGCGACGTGACCTTTCTCACGACATAAGTAGCAATGTCTACTCTTCACTTTCTTCTCACTTGATTTCTCAATTTGAGAAGCATTAACTTGAGTCTTCTTGGGAAGAGGCCTTTCTTTAACTTGATGTTGAGCATGAGATTGAACTTGTGCCCTCTTCCCTTGTTGCTTGACACTAATGGCCTTCTTCTTCAATGGGCAAGATCTAACATGATGCCCTTCTACTTTGCACTTGAAGCAAACAATCTTGGCCGAATTCTTGACTTGTTCTTGGCCCTTCTTTTTGTTCATGTTGGACTTCTTCTTCTTATTGGAGTTGAATCCAAGTCCACCTTTGTCATTGGGGGATTTTTGCACACTCAAGATATTGTTGAGTGTGGATTTCCCTTCATGACACTTTTCCAAGTCTTTATTCAAAGAAGTGACTTGGGCCTTGAGCTCTTTGATTTCCTCTACATGGTTAGTCTCAACACAAGTACTAGAGGAAGTATAAGCTTCATCGTTAGAGCAACAAGGCAAGGAAAGCAATTCATTACAAGATGTACCAACATTGTGAGTAGATGAATTACAAGGACTAGCACATGGCAATATACTATTTTGACTAGAAGTAGTGCTAGTATCCACATGAGGCTCACTAGATGTTACCTTAGCAATCATGGCCTCATGAGCTATCTTTAGCACACTATGGGATACTAGAAGATCATAATGAGAGCTTGAGAGCTTTTCAGGACTTTCTTCCAATTTCCCATAATTGCAAGATAGCACCTCAAGTTGAGCCCGTAGCTCAACATTCTCCTTCAAAATGGATGCTTCACAAGTAATAGAATTAGTAGCACAAGCATCATCATTAACAACAAGAGGAGAAGGCAACTTGGCAAGCTCTTTTAAATAATAAGCTTCAAGTTGAGCATGAGACTCGGTGAGTTTGATGAGCTCACCCTTGATGACCCTTGAGCCATTTTCGAGGTGCTCAAAATCCTCAAGGAGTCTACCATGAGCAACTTCAAGCTTAGCATTTTTAGTTTCAAAAACATTGGCCACCTTAATAGCTCTATCAGTAGATTCCTTCACTCTAGACAATTCTAGAGCAAAAGTCTCCTCAAGAGATTCCTTGGTGGTTTGTTCAAGTTCAAGAGCTTGAGAGAGGTCCGCAATCTCATTAGCGTAATCACGCCCATGACCTTCCATTTTATCAATGGTGGCCTCATGCTCCTCTAGATGAGATTCCAACTCCTCAATGTATTTCTTGCCATCAATGGCAATGGACATTATTTCCATGAAGTTGGAACGAGCAATTTTATTTTTATGAAGAGCTTTAAAAATCATTTCCCCCTTAGTTTTTAAGGAGGCAACATTATCATTCTCTTCATCATTATCCTCATCATCATTAGCATCAACATCATCATCAAGAGACATATTGGGGTACAAAGTAGGAGATAACTTTGACACCTTAGCCATAAGGCAAAAAGCAATAGATGATGATGTAGGATCCCTTGAGGCACCATTAAACACCACATCTTGTTCCATGGAGTGTTCGGTTTCCTCTACATTGTTAGCACAATAATTCGAGGAAATAGATGCATTTTTATCATGGCAACAAGACATAGCAAGCATATCATCATGCAATTTAGTCAAGCAATTTCTACATGATATGCAAGGACTATCAACACAAGCATGTGAAACATTTGGAGTGCTCGAAGTGTTAAAGCCCAAAGAAGGAGCATTGCAATAATATAGTGATGAAGGATCCTCCACAATAAGCATACTATCACCATTGCAATGACCAACACTACTCACCATATCATTACCTTGTGGCAAACCACATGTAGGTGAAGTAGAAGAAGTTGAGAAGACTATACGACCGGAGGTGGAGGGGGAACAATCATCCCCACAAATATTGGACACACCATATTTATCTTGAAGCTTTGTCCACAACTCATGAGCATCCCGGAACGGCATGAGTTGAAAAATAACTACATTACTCAAAGAATCAAAAAGCACATTAGAAGCTTGAGCATTGAGATAAGAGTTTTCCTCATCCTCTAAAGATAATCTTTGGAGATCCTTTGGAGGAGAAAAACCCATATTTACAATTCGCTCTAAATTTGGGTCCATGACCCTAAAGAGATTAAGCATGCGAATTACCCAAACATCAAACTTTGTGCCATCGAAACTAAGAGTGTCAGAGAATCATAATCCCCTAGTCGACATCTTTACTTTCTAGGCGGTAAAGCCTAATAAAGAAAGACGAGGCTCTGATACCAATTGAAAGATCTAGGATGTCGCCTAGAGGGGGGGTGAATAGGCGCTTTAAAATAATTACGTTTTAGGCTTGAACAAATGCGGAATAAACCTAGCGGTTAATTTGTCAAGCACAAACCTACAACAACTAGGCTCACCTATGTGCACCAACAACTTATGCTAAGCAAGATAAGCAACTATGTGATAGCAAGATATATGACAAAGAACAATATGGCTTTCACAAAGTAAAGTGCATAAGTAAAGGGGCTCGGGTAAGAGATAACCGAGGCACGCGGAGACGATGATGTATCCCGAAGTTCACACCCTTGCGGATGCTAATCTCTGTTTGGAGCGGTGTGGAGGCACAATGCTCCCCAAGAAGCCACTAGGGCCACCGTAATCTCCTCATGCCCTCGCACAATGCAAGATGCCGTGATTCCACTAAGGGACCCTTGAGGGCGGTCACCGAACCCGTACAAATGGCGACCCTTGGGGGCGGTCACCGAACCCGTACACTTTGGCAACCCTTGGGGGCAGTCACCGGTACCCGTCAAATTGCTCGGAGCGATCTCCACAACCTAATTGGAGACCCCGACGCTTGCCCGGAGCTTTACACCACAATGATTGAGCTTCGAACACCACCAACCGTCTAGGGTGCCCAAGCACCCAAGAGGAACAAGCTCAAGGGCACCAAGCACCCAAGAGTAATAAGCTTCTCAACTTGTAACTTCCACGTATCACCGTGGAGAACTCAAACCGATGCACCAAATGCAATGGCAAGGGCACACAGAGTGCCCAAGTCCTTCTCTCTCAAATCCCACCGAAGCAACTAATGCTAGGGAGGAAAATGAGAGGAAGAACAAGAAGGAGAACACCAAGAACTCCAAGAACTAGATCCAAGGGGTTCCCCTCACATAGAGGAGAAAGTGATTGGTGGAAATGTGGATCTAGATCTCCTCTCTCTTTTCCCTCAAAAACTAGCAAGAATCCATGGAGGGATTGAGAGTTAGCAAGCTCGAAGAAGGTCAACAATGGGGGAAGAACACGAGCTCTAAGGATTAGGTTCATTGGGGAAGAAGACCCCCTTTTATAGGACCTCCCGAATCCAACCGTTATGTGCTCAGGTCGTGCACAAGCGGTACTACCGCTTGGAGGAGCGGTACTACCGCTTAGCACGGTCAAAACAGCCCAAACGAGAGAGAAAACACGAGATTTTGGTCCGGGGCGGTACTACCGCTTAGGAGCCACGGTAGTACTGCTCTGGAGCGGTACTACCGCTCAGGAGCAGCGGTAGTACCGCTCTGGAGCGGTAGTAAAAAATTACATCCGCTCTAGTCGCGGTAGTACCGCTGCAGCCTTTACCAAAACAGCCACAACTTTTGCAAACGGACTCCGAATTCAACGAAACCAAGTTTGTTGGAAAGCTAACGACATGGGATAACACAATATTGATAGAAATATCAAGAATAAGAAAATGAGAAAAGTCCCATAAGAAAATGGTGAGAACCCTTCATCGGATAAGATCGGTAAAACCTCCAACACCGAAAACATCATAGAAGACGCATGCGAACTCCGTTTTCTATGAACTCAAGCTTGTCATCAAGATGACCATAAGCTATAAGACTCACAAAGATAACCAAACAAGAACCAAGAAACATGATGCAAGGATGCAATGGTTTGAGCTCTCTACTAACGATACGATCAAGCTACCAACTTGAGAGCCCCCTTGATAGTACGGCAAACGATCCTATAACTCGGTCTCCCAACTACCACCACAAGATCGGTAAAATAGAAAACCTATCAAGGGAAAACCTTTGCCTTGCACATGGTCCACTCGAGCTAGATGAAGACGATCTTGACTCCCTCAAGTTGGACCACCTTTCTTGATTGCGTTGGCTCGATGAAGACTAGATGATTGCTCCCCCATAGTTCACTATGGGTGAGCCACTCTTCGGCACATCTTCACAAGTCCATTGACACCAAATGGATGGCAAGATTCAAGAACTTGATCTATTTGTGATGCTCCACTTGAACTTGCACACGACAATCTTGATGACGATCACCACTTGATGTCATCCTTTCCATGGGTTGTATGATATCTTCCTCTTGACGCAAGCCCATGGATACGTACCTAACCCCACATACAACTCTCACATAGACCATGGGTTAGTACAAGAAGTGTAATGGACAATGCTTACCATACCATGGGATCACTTGATCCCTCTCGGTACATCTTCTACGCTTTGTGAGTTGATCAACTTGATTCACTCTTGACTTAGTCTTGATCAACCTTGAATCTTTGCAACTCTCTTCATTTGGATGATGTCTTGAAGGTAAACATGAATGATCACACAACCTTCTTCTTCAAGACATGCTTGCAATAAGCTCAACACTCGCATGACCAATCTTTGGATAACTCCTTAATAGCACCTTGGTCAACTCAAAAACTCCTTGAAACCAACACATGGACTTCAAGAAAAACCTATGGACAAATCCTTCAAATACAACTCAAGACAACCATTAGTCCATAGAGATTGTCATCAATTACCAAAACCAAACATGGGGGCACCGCATGTTCTTTCAGCTGCACACGAGTGAGACACATCAGTACGGCCGAGTCAGATCATTGCTTCATGCTCGTGGAGCTTAAGGAGCAAGAGTCCGCATACAAAACAAGAGGAGCAAAACCTTTTCACTACGAGGAAGTATGGCAAACCCATGCAGACTACAACCAGATGGTTTTGGAAAATTGGCAAAGGGGGTCGGGTCAGCAAGGTTTGGCCGGTGTGCTCACCGCACTTCAGAACATGCAAGAGTCATTATCTGCATGGGGTGCGAGAGAGTTTGGTAGCCTTACTGCCACCATTAAGAAACTTCGGGCAAAGCTGGACCGCCTGCGATGTCAGGCTATTGGTCGAGGCCCATCCGATGAGGAGAAGGCCACAGTAAAAAAGTCGAGAGTAACCTGGTTGCGTCATGGCGACTGCAACACAAAATTCTTTCATGCCCAAGCGGCCATGAGAAGACGCATAAACAAGATCGAAAGACTTGTATGTGATGACGGCTCTCTCTGTCAAACTCAGGAGGATGACTAGAGTGAAGTCCAACAGTTTTACCAAGCCCTATACACGTCACAGGGTTTCAACCCCATGGATGGGCTTATGGACTTAGTTCCAACCGGTGTGTCTGATCAAATGAACGCGCACATTGACATGTCCTACACTGCACAGGAGGTCAAAACAGCGTTGTTTCAGATGGCGCCATCAAAAGCACCGGGAGTGAACGGCTTCACCGCGGGATTCTTTCAGAGGCATTGGACAATCCTTAAGGATGACATTGTACCGGCGGTGCTTGGATTTCTAAATGGGGGTGAACTACCGGAGGGGATGAATGATACATCTATCACACTAATTCCTAAGGTACAACATCCTCAAAGCATCAAGCAATATAGACCCATCTCCCTTTGTCCTGTTTTATACAAAATAGCAGCGAAGTGTATTGTCAACAGGATAAGAGGTTTTCTGAATGATATCGTGAGTGAGGAGCAAAGCGCCTTTGTACCGGGGCGACTCGTCACTGATAACGTGCTTATAGCACATGAAAGCGTGCATGCAATGAAAAGAAGGAAAAAAGGAAAGAACTTCAGTTGTGCTATCAAACTGGACATGATGAAAGCATATGATCGCGTTGAATGGCACTATCTTGAGGCCATCATGTCTAAGTTAGGCTTCAGCGCCTCCTTTGTTCGGCTGATCTCAAAGTGTGTTTCGTCAGTCCGATTTGCAGTTCGCGTGAACGGTAAGCTCTTGCCATTCTTCACCCCCTCCAGGGGGTTGCGACAAGGCTGCCCGGTGTCACCTTACCTCTTTCTTCTCTGTGCAGAAGGCTTCACAACTCTACTCAACAGTTTTGGTGGAGCTCAGCTAGACAGAGGAATTCGGGTTAGCATCAACTCACCTTGGATCAACCATCTGCTATTCGCATATGACAGTCTCATCTTCATGAATGCAAAGGTGGAGAGTGCTGCTAGGTTAAACCATATACTGGATATTTATGGATTGTGCTCGGGCCAATGTGTGAACAGGGACAAAAGCTCCATCTTATTCAGCCCAAACACGCCTCATCCGGTTAGAGCTGCCCTGAAAGCAACATTGGGCGTTTCGGTCGAGGCTTTCAATGAGAGATACTTGGACCTGCCGACTGCACTGGGTCGGATCACTTCTGGGACCTTTGCCTACATTGGCGAACGGGTGCGATCGAGGATGAATGGCGGGACTGAGCGCTTGGTTTCTTGCGCGGCAAGGGAAGTCTTGCTTAAGTCAGTTGCCCAGTCCATTCCAAGTTTACAATGAGTTGTTTCAAGTTAACCAAGAAAGTCTACAAGAGCATCTCGTCGCCGATGGCAAAATATTGGTGGAGCAATTCCATTGATCGCAAATCTCTCCACTGGATAGATTGGAAGTCCTTGTCACTTCCCAAGATCAAAGGAGGAATGGGTTTCCGTGACTTGGAATGTTTCAATATCGCGCTTTTTGGCAAACATGGCTGGAGAATGATGACAAACCCGGAGTCCTTGTGCTCTAGGGTTCTAAAAGGATGCTATTTCCCAAACTCTGATTTTATGAGTGCTTCTGTGCCACGAAACGCCTCCACGACATGGAAGGGTATCATGGCTGGGAGGAAGGCACTAGAAGCCGGCTTGCTATGTCGAATTTGTGATGGTACTTCTGTGAAAATTTGGACTGACCGGTGGCTACCTGGAAAGCTATCTCTGCAGCCCTCAGTTCAGATTGGGAGCGCCAACCTTCACACAGTTTCAAACCTTATCGATGCAGACAACTGGAGCTGGAAAGTTGATCTTATAAGGAGTAACTTCACACCACCGGATGCTGATGCAATTCTGAACCTACCTCTCCGGCAAGGTGGTGGCGACGATTTCTGGGCGTGGGCTCATGAGGGGTCGGGATCATATACTGTAAAATCTGCATATCATGCTCTAATGACCCGTAACGAGCATTTGGCTCTAGGGGAAGGGACGATTACTGAAACTTCTGAGAATGACAAACAGTTATGGACTCGGCTATGGAAGCTCAAGGTGCTACCCAAAGTCCACGTCTTTTGGTGGCGGGTTCTTCGCGGCATCTTGCCAGTCGAATCAACACTGAAATACAGGCATATAGCAACTATGGCCCGATGCAAAATCTGCAAGGGTGCAGACGAAGACATGGTGCACGCTCTCATTAAGTGTTCCCATGCCCTAGGAAATGGCTCAATGTCAAACTGCCACACTTACATCCGATCACTTGGTGCAAGGACATTTTGTGTGACACACGCATCAATGAAGGGGACCGGCCGAAGATCATCACTATCATGTGGGCTATATGGACTTCTCACAATAACATAATACATGACAGAGAGAGCTTGCATCCAGGCCAGTCCCTGAAGCGGATCCAAGAAGCCCTAATGTTGTTAGAGCTTCCCGAAGAACATACTAGGATCATACCTGCTTATGGTTGGAGACCGCCCGACCCAGAGTGGCTCAAGATAAACACAGACGCTAGCGTCTCACTGACTGAAAATAGAAGCGGAGCGGGGGGCCTTGCTCGAACCTCATTTGCCTTTGTTGCTGCCTGGAGTAAGTCGCACCATCATGTCATGGATCCGCTCATCGTAGAAGCCCTGGCTTTACGAGACGGAGTTATTTTTGGCAAGCTTCGAGGTTCTTCGCGAGTGGTGCTCGAAGTAGATTGTCTGGAGCTGGTACAACTTTGGAACTCGCGACAATTTTCGCGCTCTGTCATAGCGCCTATTCTTCTTGAAATTGATGTTCATCATGTATTGAGACAAGCTAACAACTCAGCGCACCTTTGTGCAAAGCATGCTAGCATATTGGGAGTGACTGGTTGTTGGATGGACTCTCCTCCCGGTTTCCTAGTGACGAGCCTGATGGCTGATCGCGCTGGAGCCGTTTATGTCTGAATAAAGCTCTATGCTTCCCGCAAAAAAAAAGGAGTGTTAACTAGGCCTTTGGGCGAATGGTTCGCTCTAGTCAAGGATTTTTTTTGTTTGCAGTTTATAGTCAAGGATGTTGTTATTGCGGCATAAACATACTGATGGTGTTTTTTGTTGTAGCCAAAGAAGATCTTTCTTAGGAAAGAGCACTTTGAGCAACTCCATGGCGTGACCCATTTTATCTGCCTGCATCCGTTTGGGTCGGAGCGGACAAAAGTGGAGGCCCAACGCGGCGACCCAAATGCAAATCGCGTCCGCCTGGCGTCCGTGCGGACCCATTTTCGGCCCAAAATTGCGCCTGGAATGCCTCGGCGCAGACGAGAAGCGGTCGCATCGCGCGTCTCCTCGGCGTCCACTGCATCCCCACCTGTAGGCCACCCAACTGCCACTGGTCGTCTTATTTATGACAACCACCGACAGCGGGCCCACTTGTTAGCCTCGGGAAGCGTTCTTTTTTAAGCACGCGTGCAGTGGGGGGGCGTCCTCATCCACTTCTCCCGTCCACATCTGCCCCCAACTCCCTTGCTTCCTCCCCGGCGATAGGAAACCCTAGGCCGCCATGGGCATCTTCGGCAACAATGGCAAGGCCAAGGGCAAGTGCACCCCCGGCGCCTTGTCCTCCCGTGCTCCCCCTCCCCCGCCACCGCCGGTGCATTTCCGTCCGGAACGCCGGCGCCTGCACATCCGGTGCACCAAGCGCGGTTGCACTAGGAGTACAGGCAGCCCCTCTCCTACCCCGACGTGATGTTGCCGGTGCCAGCGGTTCCGCGGAGCCAGCGAGCGCACGATGAGGGGGTGCGCCGGCGCCGCGCGCAGCTCACGATGGAGCAGCGTCGGCTGCCCAAGTAGGCCGCCGACTCTCCCAACTAGGAGGCTTGGTTCGCCCTCGAACACGAGGAGCAACGACGCTCGGGTGTCCATGCCGTCCCGCCACCGTTCCCACCGCCACCGCCAAAGGTACAGCCGGAGGACAAGGTACCAGGCCACCCTCGAGGAGGCCCTGCAGCAGGAGCTGGAGGCTAGCCGCTTCGAGGAGGATGCGCATTGGGATGGGCTGGAGCAAGCCCTCGCCCTATCGGCGGCGGGGGACTCCGTCCACTCCCCGCTGTTCGTGCCGCCACCGCCATCCTCGCCACCCATCCAGCCCAAGCCGGAGCCGGAGCCGACGCGGAAGCGCTCCCCGCCTCCACCCACTTGGCCGGAGGAGGCCTACTCGTGGACGGTCCAGTACCGCGAGTGGGTGAGCGCGCCCCCCGTCCACTTCATCGCGACGCCGGAGCAGGTGGCAGACCACCTCGAGCGCTGGAAGGCGCACTGGTTTCGGCAGGAGCAGGACGACGGGGAGTAGCAGATGCGCTACGAGGCCATGCTCCAACGCGATGCGGAGGCGCTCTGGATCGAGGAGGAGGAGGAGGAGCGTGCGCGGCTGGCCGCAATGCCCCCGCCCCAACAGACGCCGGAGGAGGCTGTCCTGGCAGCATACCAGACGGCGTTCGGGTGGGCAGACCCTGCTCCCGTCTTCATCGACCTCACCGGCGATGGCGACGGCGGTGTCGACGGCAAGGGCAAGGGCAAGACCGACGGCGTCTAGGGCAGCGTGCAGGGCGGCAGAAGGCGGGCGCGGACTTTTTTAATGTTTTAGTTAATGTTTAATTATGTTTAAGTGGACTTTGGCCGGCATTTGATCGGCCACTTATGTTTAATTAAATTTATTTTAAGTTTATTTCTTGCGACCCTTATTTTTG
>NC_041387.1:640814898-640844281 GCF_002162155.2 Triticum dicoccoides
CGGCCAAGCCGACCCATTTCAGAATGCGGACGCGCACGTCCGCCTAGCCGACCCGACCCAAACAGACGAAAAGCGGACAAAAACGATGTCCGTTTGGGTCGGCACGTTGGAGTTGCTCTTAGATGATGTTGTTGTGTAGTACGATTTCCAGGTTTTGAAAACAAGCATGTGCAAACAAAAAAGTTTTGAGATAAACAACCTCAAGTTTGTTTTCTTGATAATGGATTCAGTACATTGGAAAATATGGCACACCTGGAGATATTTCTGTCTACAGCCAGAGAGCAGTTTTTTATTTTTATTTTATATATTTTCTACATTTTACCAAAAAAATTGTTTCATGCATATACTCCCTCCGTCTGAAAATATTTGCCATCAAAATGGACAAAAAAGAATGTATTTAGAACTAAAATACATCTAGATACATCCCTTTTATTCATTTTGATGACAAGTATTTTCAGACAGAGGGAGTACTAATGTACTTCACGCAATTCATCAAGTACAAAATCAAGTGAGAGAGCTGCTAAATGCAATATTACGAGAGCTCAGGAGGCTAGATGTATAATTTGTCATCCAAGCCCACCTCATCATATGTACCATACGACAACCATCTGATGACCCAAGTGCTACTCCCGCCGTTCCTAAATGTAAGTCTTTTTAGAGATTTCACTACAAATACATACGAATGTATATGGACATATTTTAGAGTGTAGATTCACTCATTTTGGTCCGTATCTAGTCCATAGTGAAATCTCTAAAAAGACTTATATTTAGGAACGAAGAGAGTAGATCGCATGATCGCATATGAAGCCCCGATCTCATTTAGTCTTCCCAATGCAAAGAGATGCGAAATTCAATACAAATAGCAAATATGAAGTTCCACCTGTTCGTTCATACTAGCAACTATGGATGCATCCTGCCTAAAATGGGCAATGGAAATTACCATTTCGATTGATAGCATCGTTCAACAAAATGGGGAGAGAGAGTATAAGTGTCTGTTTTTTTCATATAAAAGAGCCTCACACCCACCCATGTAACCCAAATCAACAGCAACGATAACAAGGGAATGTTCAGGTTCTTTCCCCTCACTGCAAAAATACAGGTATCAAAAGTTCACAACAAAAATGTTAACGGCCAGAGGTTATCCCATTGTCTTCACCCCGAAAGTGCTTCTGCTATGGGTCTCCTACTAGATTACCTCCCAACTAACGGTACATCATCTTGATCCCAAGCTACTTGACTGACCCATCCAAAACATCAAAACTACAAGACCTGCCCTATGTGTTTCTGTTACAGCCACAAGCATCAAGTGTCATCGGAACGTTACCATCGCGGCGGAAATCACCTCGGGTACCTTGGTAGAGATCATGAGGGGCGTATCTAGCAGACACGGTCCTGTTGCCGAAGCTGCGCCCTTGTAAGAAATGTGCGGCTACGCATGCAACCTTCAACCCAGCTTCTTTTTCAAATCCTCACGACTTTGCTCGACAACAGCCACGAATTCCTTCAGCTCGTCTTCGATGCGGAGCTTCCTCAAGTCACCCATCAGTTCCTCGACCACCGCCTTCAGCGTCATCCTCGAGGCACTGCTTTGCTCATGCAGCTTCTTCCAGCCGGCGGCCTCCTCGCATTGTCACCCATGAGTTGCACGACGAGGCAGGTCGCCTTCTCAATCGAGACATCGCTAATCTCGAGCAGCTTCACCAAGCCGTCGACCAGCTCCTCAGGGGCGGAGCTACAGTGTTGGGCCGGGGTCAATTGACCCCGATGACCCTGGCCAAACCCAGTTATATATATATACAGCCCACACAGAAGAATGGTGCAGTGAATCTTTTTTGACCCCGGTCCAGAAAGGACCCCTCTCGTAGCAGCCCAAAACTGCTGCACGCAGGCCCATTGCCACTTCAGAGTTCACATCGATCTCCACTACCTGATCGATCCGCTCCTGAAAAAACTTCCTATCGATCAGATCGCTTTCGCTCGTTCTCACGTCACGCGTGCCGTCGATCAGGCCCGTGTTGCCCTTCTTTCTTTCTTCACGTCTCGCCCGACGGTCCCTGTGTTCGCCTGAAGCGCCGCCGCCCGCCGCCGCCGGCCGCTGCTCCCAATCTCCACTCCTCTGTCCTCTACAGCTCTACTCCGTCAAAATTTAAGATTCATTTCACAGAATTGATCTGTAAGTAGTACTAAAGCCAATTTCTTCATCTAATTCCTATTGTACTAGGGTTTGTTTGACGTATTGATTTGTTTAATAACTGCTTGAAGGTTGTGTGGGTAATCTAATCACCTGGATTACAATTTAGATTAGGCCTCAAGTCACATCCCATCATAATGTCAGGTAAGCTAACAAGAAAGATTACAATCTCTTTGTACTGTAAATTTTTTATGTTAGTACTAACTCTGTTTTGTTATTTGTGTGTTTTAAATTGCAGGTAGTAAGAGTATAATGGAGCGTTTTCTGAATTTGAAAAGAAAATCACCACCACCCACAAGCAATGATCCTAGTCATGATGAAAGTCCATCAAACGTTAGACGTACTATACGCCCATGTCCTTTGCCGGCCACTTCAACTCCAAGCAGGATAGGAGGTAAAGTTAGAGCAGACCAGGTAGATTTGGATAAGCTACCCCACGATCCAGCCGATAGGAGGAGAATATCAGAATATATAGGACCAAAGCTACAAGATGAAGTAAGGCGGAGATATTTGATTAGAGGTCCGCATAGGCCACAACCTGGCTTCAAGTATCCACAGAAGAGGATAGGCAATATTTTACGCCGGTTTAATCATAAATGGTTTGGAGACTATCACTGGCTAGAGTACAGTGAGGAGAAGCATGCTGCCTTTTGCTTACATTGCTACTTGTTCAGAGATTCCATTGAAGGACAAGGAGGGAATGACGCATTTGTAGTTGACGGTTTTGATTGTTGGAACAAGCCGGAAAGACTTCGTGACCATGTGGGCAAATCTCCTAATAGTTTTCATAATACGGCAGTCAAAAGATGTGATAATTTGCAGAAACATAACCAATCAGTTGTTATTGCTCTCGACAAGCAAAGCAAAGTCACTGAAAAGGAGTATATGATTCGATTGAACAATTCCATAAGTGCTGCTCGATACTTGCTGCATCAAGGTCTAGCATTCCGTGGTCATGATGAATCAGAAGAGTCTAAGAACAAAGGAAATTTTCGAGAGTTATCAATTCTTTTGGCAGAGCAAAATGAGAACACAAAGAGAGTTGTGTTAAGAGATGCGCTTGGAAATAATAAACTGATAGCTCCAGAAATTCAGAAGGACATTGCTGAATGCTATGCAGAGGTAATGATTGATTACTATTATTATTATATCTTACAAATGATGACATTACCTATAGTACTGTTCAAACTAATTTTTTTATTTGTGCAGATCATAGTCAAATCTATTGTTGCTGAAATTGGTGGTGGAGTTTTCTGTTTATTGGTTGATGAGTCCGCTGATGTTTCAGGCAAGGAACAAATGGCTGTAGTTTTGCGGTATGTCGACGAGTTCGGAGCAGTCCAAGAAAGACTTATTGGTGTTGTTCATGTGAATGAGACATCTGCTTCATGTCTCAAATCCGGCATTGATCAGTTGTTCAAGAAGTATGGATTGAACGTAAAACAAGTTCGAGGCCAAGGGTACGACGGGGCTAGCAACATGAGAGGTGAGTTCAATGGCTTGAGAGCTTTGATCATGAGGGAGAATAGCTCAGCATATTATGTTCACTGCTTCGCTCACCAACTCCAGTTAGTCATTGTGGCAGTAGCTAAAAAGAATGATGATGTTAGTGACTTCTTTGACATGATAGCCCTTCTGCTTAATGTGGCCGGAGCTTCTTGTAAACGAAAAGACTTGATTAGGGAGAGTCAGCAAGAAAGAGTGAAGAAAATTATTGGTTGTGGACAACTTAGTACTGGAACGGGATTAAATCAAGAGCTATCACTTCAAAGAGCTGGAGACACTCGTTGGGGTTCTCACTATAGAACTCTTCGGAGCATACTTAACTTGTTCCCAGATGTTATTGAAGTACTCAAGTATGTTGAAAAAGATGGGCCAAGTGATGCAAAGAAGCGTCAAGCTCGTGGTCTTTTAGATTATGTTACTGATTTTGACTTCGTGTTTCATCTACACTTGATGTTTCTTATCTTGGGACATGCAAATGCTTTATCTCTATCTTTACAGAGGAAAGATAAGGACATCTTGGAGGCTATGGTAGAGGTGAAGTTAACCAAGCAAAAATTTCAGAAAATCAGAGATGACGGTTGGGAGTCCCTATTGGAGAGAACTCACTCATTTTGTGAGCTGTATGATATTCCTAAGTTGGATATGGAAGAAGAGTATATAGACCGGCATAAACCAAGGAAAAAAACCAACCGCACTAACTATCAGCACTACAGATATGATTGCCTCAACCCTGTTATTGACTTGCAGCTTGCAGAGTTCAATGATCGTTTTAATGAAGTAAATTCGAGCCTTCTTACCCGAATGGCTGCATTTTGTCCAAAAGATTCCTTTGAAGCTTTCGATGTTGAGAGCTTAGTTGATTTGGCTAAGTCCTATCCAGATGATTTTGATTCTATCCAGTTGAAGGAACTTGCTCATGAGCTTCCTTTCTACATTGATAATGTGCGAGCAGACGAAAGATTTACAGGCCTGAAAACTATTTCTGAACTTGGTAAGCTGATGGTTAGTACAAATAAGCATCTTGCTTTTCCTTTGGTCTATCAGCTCCTGAAGCTAGTATTAGTGCTGCCTGTCGCAACTGCATCAGTGGAGAGATGTTTCTCTGGAATGAAAATAGTGAAGACTGTGCTACGTAATCGCATTGGTGATGATTTCATGAACTACTGCATCATTTGTTTCTTGGAGCAAAGACTTCTATATTCAACTTCACGTAAGGATGTAATAGATTACTTTTTGAAGATGAAAGAACGTAGAGGTCAAGAAAAATAGAGAGGTAACTACTTTTGTAATCAGTTTTAGGATACATTCGCAACTATTATTATTTTTATTTATGTCAGGTTACTAAAAAAACATTATAGACATGTTATACGAGCTACACATTTTTGGATATAATTTTCTACCTTGTTTTTAATGGGACACATTAGTGTTACTTGTTTGTGTTGACCCCGGCGACCTTTTATCCTGGCTTCGCCCCTGCAGCTCCTGCTGCTTAATTAGGCCAGCGAGACTGTTGTCATCGCTGGCCAAAGACTTCAGCACCGCCAGCTCGTCGCGATCACCGACGCAGCGAGTGCGCTTGTGAGAGCCCTCGCCTTCCGGTGAGAGCTCGTTCGAGGGCTCCGAGGTGCGCCAGGACATCGCTGTTGTGGCTACCGTGTAGCGGCAGGATCTCTCTAGTGCTTCCGCGGCCTTGGTCTTTGCTCCCTAGTTATATGTCGACCTGAAACTCCTCCTACCGATCATGACGGAACGGCTTGACAGGAAAGAGATATTCTTTGGGTGATGAGGAGAGGAATTGTGAAGTAATTTTCAAGTAGGTTGTTTTTATAGTCCAGTACTAAGTGGGAACACGTTTAGGTTTGATCGATGTGAACATATTTGTAATTACTTATTGCATGGTAATCTGGAATGTGACGAGAAACAAGCTCAACATTTATTGATGGTTTTGGGCTCGAAGCCCGAAACAGTTCCCGGATGGCATACATGGGCCCGCGTTTTTGGATGTGTACGTGTCTGTCCATTATCACGCACGGTCCATATATCACCATCGTGTCCGATGGATGGACCGTCGCGCCTCCCACGAGGTGCCAGAAGGTTGATCAGAATTATAATATGCAGGTGTGGTTGCTCGCCGTTCAGGCGGCCGCAACGCGCTTTGGTCGCATCTGTCCGCGCGTTTTGCTCGCCATTGAGGCGGCCACGGTGTGCTCCGCTCTGGCGTCCCTGCGCGCGCTCTGCTCGCCGTTGAGGCAAATTGACAATGGTAACGGTTAATAATTGTCTTATATATTCAGGATAATTTAAATGCCACATATGGCAACGCCCAAAACACAGACGAGCTACATATGCTTAGTGACTTAAAATTTTGATATGCAATATTTGCATACAATTATAATAAAATATAGGCTGAAAGGCTGAGCTGGCGGCCTTTCGACGATGGTTTTCTCGGACCCCATGAGCAGCTTAGCACCCCTCTTAATAGTACGGTGGTTCTATGACTCAATAAAGAGAAGAGAAACAACAAAATAAATGCTTCGTCTTCAAACTTATCGGTTGCAGTCACATCCGTCGGACATGCACCAAACCAATTGCTTCACGTTAGTAATTTTTGAGGGGTCACTCTTGTCATCATAATCTTCTGTGATAACCTTCACTGTCACGCAGGGGATTATCTTTGTCGTTTGAATCAAACTCCTCTTGATTCCAGGAACCTGTTAGTTTGTGTGCACTAGCAAACCACATAAGTCTCATATTGTTTATGTCAACAAACTCCAAAACATAAGAAGGCGAATCACTGCACCAACAGTTGCATTGGTTTTGAACCAACTACATGTGTGAAAATGTGCCAAGTCAAGCCACTTGAATGCTTCATAGGAGGATATCATACTAACATACCACGTCACAACCATTTTAATGCATGTTGAGACTCAAGATAAATCATTATCAACTCCTAGATACTTAAGCATGTCATGAACAACTATAATATCTAATTGTCATCATAAACATGTTTACTCATAATATATTGAATCAGGCCTACTGAGTTAAACATATTTACAAAAATGAAAAACAAGAGGATTTCATACCAGTTTCCCTTCACCACAGCTTCATCAAATCATCGTCATTATTGCCTTTCACTTGCATGAAAGAATAATGTGAAAATGATAATAGTGCAAGTGTGCCATGGGCTAAACTAAAATCTGCAAATAATTTATTCGAAGGAGAAGACAAGAAAATATTGTCTCTTCGTTAGATCAACAACAAAGCATATGAGAGCCACTTAACAATTCTAACATAGTCTTATCCATACGACGACTCAAGAAAAGAATTTGAAAGAAAAACATGCGCATCTAATAATACATTAGAAACCACTTTAAGATAGGACCCCCATATGTGGCGAACGTTCGCCAAGGAGGTGGCACACGCGAGGGTTCGCCAAGGATGTGGCACACACCAACGTTTTAGGTGGAATTTTTAGTTCTTAGAGGGTGTCAGTTTCTTCAGAGAAGACATTTTTCGTTTTAAAACTGTCATCGTTTGATTTTTCTTAACAACTAAAAAAGCTATTCAATGACGTTCACTTGCCACCCCTCTCTCAGCAAACGTCAACTGAATAACATTACAGTTAAGATATTAGTTGGATATTATTTTTAAGAAACCTCTAGCATGATATTTAATAAAACTAAACTATACATGAGTGTATGCCATACATACAAATATATATGTGCATTATATAATTTGTGGAATTGTCACAAAAATCAGTCAAATATAATTTATGTTACATCACTTAATTTAAATTTAGTATAAACAAAGTGATCAGTGATATATGTTACAACCGATAACAAAGAACATTTTTTAACTATGCCACCTAAATTATGTGGTCAAATAAAGCAACAAAATAATAAAATTTATAATGCTTAATATCGTAGTTTGATAAAAAGGAGTATAAAAGTTTGGTATAAAAACTACTTTTTTTTTATTTCGCCCTGGGTCCCAAATTTCTCTAAACCGTCCATCAGACCAACTGCAACAGTAGAGGAACAACTGGAAGGTCTCATATTTCTGAGTGACAGCATCCACAATCGATTCTTTGATAATCTATCATACTTGGCTGGAAGAGAAGCGCGGATACGATTCGTTGTTGTTAACACAACCGGGCTTATTGCGCACTCTGCTCAGATCCCACTGGAACATGGAGTTGACCTGTCATCACTTGACTTTGGCTTGTTTGCTATCAATGACAATGAGAATCATGAAGTTGTAGGCGGGACCCACTGGTCTCTGCTTGTGTTCGACGGTACTCAAGAGCGGTCCGGGTTGGTGCACCATGATAGCACTGGCAGTAGAAACACTCGGGCAGCAAACCGCCTTGTGGCATCTCTTCGGCGCCTCTACCTTGGAATGGAGTAACAAGTCGTTCAAGCGCCGACCCCACAACAAGAGAATGGTTGGGACTATGGAGTTTATGTGATGGCGATTGCAAGAACCATCCTGCGTTGGTGATCAGAGGTGCAGGTGGCAGTTGGATTAACAAATTTTTGATGGAAGTGGACGAGTAAGTGAGCCAACTCATGGCAAATCTTGTGAGGCTGCTGATGGGCGAGATTGCGTTTCAAGATCTTGTGTATGTTGTTGCTCGACAAATTGATTCTTTGCTGATTGCTTTAGGCAGCTACCATCTGAAGATGATGTACTGCTACAATGAAGTACGTATGTCAGGTTTGATCAGATGAAAGAAGGTAGCAGTTTAAGAGACTTTGTTCTCAAGGCGCGATCTTTGGGAAGTTTGCTTCGTTCAATTGATGTGTAGGAATATATCATGACCTCTGAGGAAGGTCTGTAGTTAGGTGACATTGTAGTGAGCGGATGTGCTCTTCGACGCCTTCCTCAGTGAAGGATTTCTCCCCTGCACACGCTCGTTCTATAATTTTCCAAGGTTTTAGTTTACCCGATGAATGGGAGTTATGAAGTGAAAATGTTGAATTTCGTAACTATGTTTTTCTTCTTTTAAGTTCCTCTGTATCGTAAGCTGGCATCCCCAGCCTGAACCTTGTTTGCTTTCTATTACCTCCATCCCAAATTATAAGATGTTTTGATAGGCTATTTTAGCCTACCAAAACATCTTATAATTTGAAACGTAGGAAGTAAAAAGCAGGGCGCTAAGCCTTTTCTCCGTAAAAGCTATGAAACTGAATCTAATCCCCCGCATCAATAGCAGTACTGCACAAACACCTGGTGCTACATTACCTCGCGCTTAACAAGAACAAAATCAATTCAGATCGAGCACACTTTGACATAGAAAATTGGATCACCATCACCCATTTTGGGATGTGACTCGAGCTGATACATGCCCTAAACGTTGCATCTTGTTGATAAATTGTTGGTTAAATTTGTACGCTGTTGTATATTTCCAATCACATGTACGTATTTTCTTACGGACGACACTATCAATCTGTATTTGATTGTAGTCTACTCAAGATTGATGCCTCCGTCTGGCTTAGCCTTTAGTTTTTGTGAAATATGGAAATTGTGAATATGAGTTTAGAGTTAGGTCTCACTTTTGTGGAAGAGTTTGCTGTAAGGAAAGTCCAATAGTCATTCTTATTACTCCCTTCATTTTTATATACAAGGCCACAAACTTAGATTACAGGTACTCCCTCCGTCTTGGTCACGACATAAATTAATTTAGATTAATTTCTACCTCGTTTTTTTATTTCTTGACATATCAACCAATAAGAGATGTGGGGGTGTGCATGCTTCTAATGACTTAGACTACCAAATACGACATGCAGTGGTTAGTTCATTGCATGCAATGCTATTAATTAGCAAATAAACATTAAGTTCTCTCATTTTTTCCTCCTCCTTGGTCACGGTGCACAACCTAAGATGACTTATTCACCTAGACGGAGGAAGTACCAAGATAAAATTTAATGCATATGTTGCAAGATTGCTTTTCTTTTCGTTTACCGGGACCATTAATACGCAATATGCATGCAAGGAAACTGAGTGGAGGAAGTAGTTAGTGTCATTATGATTGCAAGCATGCAAGTAGTAAACATGTTGCTAGTACTCCCTCCGGTCCTCTTTTGTTTGCGTATAACTTTTTTCCGTTTTTCCCTGTTTAGTCTGCGCATCAGCTCTTTGTTGTGCTGCTTTCCCTTGGTGCCCTGCATCTGCCTCAGTAATTAACGGACGCATGCATGGCTGCAGCAGGACTCCAGCCAATCCAGAGCGGCATGCAGATGGGCCCAAGCCATGCGCGTGGGGAAGAGAAAAGGGGACCAAAGGAGCCTCCCAATCACCCGCATGCAGCTATTGACTGGTTGCATTGAGCAATTAAACTACCACATCTCTCCGATGCATGTACAGGGGCAATATAGTCCGAAAAAGATGCATGCAGTCCCTCCTTGGTATCCGGGCTTCTCCTTATACGCAGAGAAAAAAGGACCGGAGGGAGTACGAGGGAATGTCATTAATTCTTACCCCGATTACTATTGATGGTCTTGTATAGATGCAAAACGTATATTTCATAGTGGCCTTCTATAAGTAGATGGAGGGAGTATTAGCCTTTGGACATTTATGTGATGTGTAGCTTGGGTGCTGAAATAAGGCAAAAGACCTGAACAATCACACAAGGGAATAGTCATATTAGCACAATGGCTGGATGCACTTGGTGATGACAGAACTGTTAGAATTAAGGTGCCCATGTATTTTGAAAGACAATTAGTTTCACAAGGCAAAATGAACTGAATTTCCATAAGGATATATACTAGTGTACACATAAAAAAGGTGATAAATAAGTAGTACAACATTTCAATCGATTGTTTTGAAAAGATGGAGCAAGGTGGGGTGGCCTCGGAGCACAAGCGAAAGTAGAGTGCTTGACAAAATGTCCAGAGATTCTGGAGCAAAAATGGGGAGGCCAGGCAGGGAAGCTAGGCTTGCTTTTTGACCAAGTATAAGTATAGGGGATGTGTAAACACAAGGGAGGGAGGAGTTGACAGTGCAACGACATGCGCGTTTGGCAAACAAAAATGCAGTACAAGCCTCTTGCAAATACTTCCTTCGTCCCAAAATTCTTGTCTTAGATTCGTCTAGATATGAATGTATCTAGTACTGCAGTAGGATCGAGGTGATCGATCATCTTGCTCTTGGATGCGCACGTGTCCGTCCGTCATAGTGACGGAGCGATCGTCGAACCGCTTAAATGTGCACCGGCAGGTTCCAACTTGAGGAGGAACTCTTCCAGGGAAGTGGTGACTGACTGACGACATGGTTGCGGCGTAGGCGGCGGAAGCAGTGCCGGAGCACGTTCTCCACCTCAGACGGCGCCATCGGCCACTGCCCAGGCAATGGCGACTGTAGTGTTACAGCCCGCATGCAACGTTGTTGGGAGAAAAGACGCGATCATGCTCTTGCCAAGCCCAAGCGTGCAGTGCAGCAACGGCGGGAACCTCAAGATGAAGGAGGCTGCTCTGCTCTGCTCTGCTTCCAAACCTGACGAAACTGAACAAGAGGAATCAGTTTCTGCCGGCGGTCCCGATCGAGCGCCAAACCCCAGGTGAGCCATGGCGAGCAGGCTTAGGCGATGAAGGCGGAGGGGGGCCTGCCGGTGCCGGCGACGGCTGCCGCCCAGGAAGAGGAGGACGGGCTCCCAGGACGCAAGGGAGAAGCCGGAAGGCAGGTGGCCGGAGCGTCGGCAGGCGTCGGCAGACGGCTCAGCTTCCGTTGTCTCTCCCCACTCCACCATGCCGCCTCCCCTGGTGCGCCTTAAGAAGGCAAGCTAACTGCCGACATGATGACGAGGACGACGACGACGACGACAGGCCAGCTGCTGCACGCGATGGCCGCCGTCGGGACTCGGGAGCGTCGTGGCCTTGTTGGAAATAAGACACGTGGCCATGGTGATCAGCGTGTGCGTGCGCGCTGACTGTGCGGGCGCCATGGCAAAGTATACGTATGTGCGTACGTGTGTGGCGTGCGTGTGCGCGCTGGTGGAGCCGGGCACTGGTTCGTGGCCGTGCCGAGTCTGTAGGAGTGCGTGTGTGCGCGCGTTGGCGAAAGTGACGGGGTGAGCGTGGTGATCCGTTGGAGTGCAGCAGCGTGGGCGCGTAGGAGCGCGTCCTGCGTACACTGCATGCGGATCGTGGCCAGGTGATGCGGAGTTGGGTGCGCGGTGTGTGTGCATCCGTATAAACTCCCCCCTTCCTTTTTTTTGATAAACTAAACTCCCTCCTCCCTTATACTGTTTAGGCCGGTGCTTCAGAAAAATCCGGTTTATTTTTTAAGCATCTCTCTAAGCACCTCCCATTGTACAAGGCCTTAGAGCCTGCTTGTTTAGGCCTTGTACAATGGGAGGTGCTTAGGAGAAGTGCTTAGAGAAACAAACCAGGTTTTTCTTAAGCACCGGTGCCTATTTGTACAGGATAGACGCTTAGTTAAGCGTCTATCCTGTACAAAAAGGCGCCGGTGCTTCAGAAAAACCCGGTTTATTTTTTTAAGCATCTCTCTAAGAACCTCCCATTGTACAAAGCCTTATTAGAGAAAAGAGAAGGCCGTACGTGCGGCTGGGCGTTCGAGCGCCTGTAGAAAATTTCTGTTGTGTTTTGCTCCTTCTTCTACTTCCATCCATCCACGACAGAGAGAGCTAGTGACTAGGGTGCGGGAAACGACCCGCTACCCCCGCGTCGCTCCGCTTGGGCGACTCGGGGGACAGTTCAGGCGCCGCCGCCGGCCCCCTCTCCTCCGCCGCTGCCGCTGGCCTCGCCGCGGTGGAGGTGGCCCCCTGGCTCCGAAGGTGCCTTGGGGAGAGCCCGCGGTGGACGCGTGGGGTGGCTGGTTCGCCGGGGTCATCTCAGGCGCGGCTTCTGCCTAGCTCCACGTCGAGGGCGGGCGGTGCGCGCTCGGGGATGCCGGGTGGCGTCGAGGTGGCGCGGGCCCTGCTCGCAGGCGCATGGTTGTGGCGCATGCGGGCGGCCCCCCGGCGGCAGATCTGGCCAGCGCGCCTGATCTAAACCGTGGCTGGCTGTGGCGTGGGAGCTGCTATCTCGGGCCTCGGTGAGGTGCTCGTGCCTTCTGCGGCCGCTCGGGCGGCGTGGGGGCGGGGCAAGGGTGGTGCCCAACCACTCCCTCTCTTCCGGTCAGATCCAAGTCGGGCGGCAAAGGTATCTCCTGGCTGTCGCGGCCTCCCGCGGATCTGACACCTCCGGCGTGCCTTGCTCAGATCCATCTGTTTGTGCCTGCTTCGGCGGCCTGGTGTTGGACCTGCGAGCGCTCGGTGGCCGCTGTCACTGGGGTTGGCTGCCCCGTGTGGTGCTGCCTCCGGTCTCGGTTGCGACGTGGTTCAGCCTGGGTGGCAAGGGCGATGCAAAAGGGCAAAAGCCCTATGTCGGCTTTGGTCGGCAGCGGCGACAGCGGTGCCTCGTGGCGTCAGATCCCTCCTTGGAGGTGCAGTCGTGTGATGCATTGGTTCCCAGGGCCGGCCCTGAGGGGGGGCAGGGGGGCGGCCGCCCCGGGCCCCCCAACTACAGGGGTCCCCACCCAGGTACGTACGTGGTAGCCTACCGACGTAAAGATCAGCAGATATGTAGCAGTTTCGCAGCTACGCGCTGGCCCTGGGCTAGGCAAGCAGTCACACATGCATCTCTCAATAGCCCACACGCACGCACATATCCCACTCGTTCAGTCAGGGCCCATGTATAGGTCGAACTCTTTGTAGTCGTCGTAGGGTTGTACGAGTTGATCGTGTGATGCCTGTTAAAGTTTACTATAATTCCCTTCCTTAAAAGAAGTATCCTAATTCACATCTATTTTTAAAAGAGTTTCCCTAATTTCATTCCATCGAGGCTTAAAGTCTTCGAGTATCCCAGCCGCGATCGCGATCTCTAAACGGAGTCGCCGTTTCATGGCTGAACTCCGCTCTTCCATCTCTAGTGCTCTACTCCATCAACGCCATCACGGGAATCACCCAGCACACACGTGATCATCACATAGCCAAGCGCTTGCCCCAGACGCATATACACGCCGCGTCAATGCCGAGCACCCGATTAGACAATTATCGACACCGATTCAACCGATCTAAGGTAATATCATATTCATGATTTTGTATGGCGGGCGAAACTGCCAAGATTGTGGCGCAATCCTGCAGGAAAATTTCTCGGCGATTGACATTTAGGCCAACATCACGGGAGATCTTGCTGATTTAGGGTAAAATTTTGTTGTAAATTTGGTCGTGCTGATTTAGGCTAAAATTTTGTTGTAAATTTGGTTGCTGTGTTTTCCTTTCTCCGTCGATTTTAATAATTGGTAAACTATCATTCATTATTCCTTATACGTTAATTGATAATTAAGTAATTATCTTTATCAATATGATGCATTGTTTGTTTGTCATACTCCTTCCGTTTCTAAATATAAGTCTTTTTTTTTTGCGATCTCAATACGGACTATATACATATGTATATAAACATATTTTAGAGTGTAGATTCACTCATTTTGCTCCGTATATAGTCTCTATTTGAATCTCTAAAAAATACTTATATTTAGGAAAAGAGGGAGTACTTTTGATGCAAAATTTCTTTATTTCAACATTGTGTGTATAAACAATTTCATATCAATACTGATTTCAGAATTATTATTAAATTTTTTGTAGGCAAATTTACTGTAATGTTTGTTGGTAATATATATACGCTTATATCTACTATAGTTGCTATGACGATTATATCAATAGGCCTATAGCCTCCGTCGAAACAATATATATTAAGGGCCCCTCATTTTTAGTTTCGCCCCGGGCCCTCAAAATCTCAGGACCGGCCCTGTTGGTTCCTCGCCTACTCTGTTCATTCTCCGGGTGAAAGCCCTTGATCCAGCTCCTGGATCGGACGGCGGCGGCATCCTCGATGTCGTTACCACCTTGGTGGCGTCTATCTTGGAGATGCTGCTCCATGTTGCTCGCCTAAGGTCTGGGATGATGTTTTGCCGGTTTGAGGTTGGTGGTTGTGGGTTGGTGCGGATGGTGGCGGTGGTGTGGCCGGTCTGGGGTCGACGGTGGTGTGTGTCGTGCTTGAGTGCTCCTTGGTGTGTCTCTGCTAGGCGGTGCCCAGCGACTACGTCGGTGGCACACAGGGGCCGTGGCGTCGTCTTGGCCTCACGCAACCTTTCGAATGTACCCCCGACACAGGTGGTGTCGTGGCGTTGTGCAGTCTCGGTTGCGTGGTGGCTTTCAATTGCGTCGACGGTGCAGTGTCATGGGTTGGTTTGCTTGGCGATGCCTTTCGACTACACCGGTGGCACGGAGGTGTTGTGGCGCCGTCTCGGACTCATGTGTCCATTCGAATGCGCCCAACGACACAGGTGGTGTCGGGGCGTTGTGCAGTCTCGGATGTACGGGGCCTTTCGATTGCGTCAACGGTGCAGTGTCGGGGTTTAGTCTCGGTTGGCCGATGCTATTAGATTACACTAACGGTGCTCATCGTTGTGTTTTCCCTCTTGTTCTCCCATGCTCTGTGTAAACTTTTTTTCTTATCTCTTGTCCACGTGCCCCTTGTAATTTTGGTTCACTTGGACCCTATCTTGCGATGGGCTGCAAAGCCCTGTAGGCAAATGAATACAATTCAGGTGGTGAAATCTCCACCCCGGTGAAAATCCAAAAAAAAACAGAGAGAGCTAGTTAGGGATGCCCCAATAATTTAGCATCAGAGCTACGGTTCGGAGGTGATCACCGACGGGCATGTTGCTCGTCCTGTACGGAGGTGGCGGCGCGATGTCGCTGCAGGTACCTCCATTGACGCCGGCGAACTACATGTCCTGGGCCATCAAGGTTGAGGCCATACTTGATGCCCAGGGGTTGTGGTGTGCGGTGGCTCCGACGGAGGGTGCGGCCATCGACGCCGGCAAGAACAAGACATTGCGGGCGATGTTGCTGGGCGTGCTATCGAAGGAGGTGCTGATGCAGGTGGCGACGAAGCCCATCGCGAAGGAGGTATGGGACTACATCAAGGTGCGCTTTGTCGGCCCCGATCGGGTGCGCGCATCGCGGCTCGCGACTCTCAGCAGCGAGTTTGATCGTCTTCGGATGGACGACGCCGATGAGCTGGACACGTACGCCGGCAAGGTCAGCAGCATGGCGGCGAGGTACACGATGCTCGGGGCGACCCTCGACGAAGCGGCCATGGTGAAGAAGCTGCTCGACACCGTGCTGGACCGGCTGTACGCCGAGGTGGCCGGCATCGAGCAGTTCTACGACGTCGAGGAGATGCCCTTCGAGGAGGCTCTCGGGCGTCTAAAAGCGTTCGAGGAACGGACGAGGCGGCGCCTGCAGGCTGGCGGCGAGTGGGCGGGTGACCAGCTCATGCTAACCGCGGCACAGCGGGCGGCGCGCCGGCGCCAATGAAGCGCCGGCTTCGGCAACCATGACGACAACGGCGGCAGCACGGCGGCGAGCGGAGGGCAGCGGCGTGGGCGTTGTTATAACTGCGGCGTACGTGGCCATTTCCGGAGAGACTGTCCGAAGTCGAAGAAGGCGGAGCAGGAGGAGAAGGCGCTGCTTGCCGACGTTGATGAGTCGGCCCTCCTGTAGTCGTGTCTTAGGGGGAGTGTTGGAAATAAGACACGTGGCCATGGTGATCAGTGTGTGTGTGAGCACTGACTGTGCGGGCGCCATGGCAAAGTATACGTATGTGCGTATGTGTGTGGCGTGCGTGTGCGTGCTGGTGGAGCTGGGCACTGGTTTGTGGCCGTGCCGAGTCTGTAGGAGTGCGTGTGTGCGTGCGTTGGCGAAAGTGACAGGGTGAGCGTGGTGATCCGTCGGAGTCTAGGAGCACGTCCTGGGCACAGTGCATCCGGATCGTGGCCATGTGACGCGGAGTTGGGTACGGGGTGTGTGTGCACCCGTATAAACTCCCCCTCCCCCTTGTACTGCTTAGACCCTGCTTATTTATCAGATAAAAGAGAAGGCCGTACGTGCGGCTGGGCGTTCGAGCGCCTGTAGAAAATTTCTGTTGTGTCTTGCTCCTTCTTCTACCTCCATCCATCCATGACAGAGAGAGCTAGTGACTAGGGTGCGGGAAACGACCCGCTACCCCCGCGTCGCTCCGCTTGGGCGACTCGGGGGACAGTTCAGGCGCCACCGCCGGCCCCCTCTCCTCCGCCGCTGCCGCTGGCCTCGCCGCGGTGGCGGCGGCCCCCCAGCTCCGAAGGTGCCTTGGGGAGAGCCCGCGGTGGACGCGTGGGTGGCTGGTTCGCCGGGTTCATCTCAGGCGCGGCTTCTGCCTAGCTCCACGTCGAGGGCGGGCGGTGCGCGCTCGGGGATGCAGGGTGGCGTCGAGGTGGCGTGGGCCCTGCTCGCAGGCGCATGGCTGTGGAGCATGCGGGCGACCCCCCGGCGGCAGATCTGGCCAGCGCGCCTGATCTAAGCCGTGGCTGGCTGTGGCGTGGGAGCTGCTATCTCGGGCCTCGGCGAGGTGCCCGTGCCTTCTGCGGCCGCTCGGGCGGCGTGGGGGCGGGGCAAGGGTGGTGCCCAGCCACTCCCTCTCTTCCGGTCAGATCCAAGTCGGGCGGCAAAGGTATCTCCTGGCTGTCGCGGCCTCCCGCGGATCTGACACCTCCGGCGTGCCTTGATCAGATCCATCTGTTTGTTCCTGCTTCGGCGGCCTGGTGTTGGACCTGCGGGCGCTCGGTGGCCGCTGTCACTGGGGTTGGCTGCCCCGTGCGGTGCTGCCTCCGGTCTCGGTTGCGACGTGGTTCAGCCTGGGTGGCGAGGGCGATGCAAAAGGGTGAAAGCCCTATGTCGGCTTTGGTCGGCAGCGGCGGCAGCGGTGCCTTGTGGCGTCGGATCCCTCCTTGGAGTTGCAGTCGTGTGATGCATTGGTTCCTCGCCTACTCTGTTCATTCTCCGTGTGAAAGCCCTTGATCCAGCTCCTAGATCGGACGGCGGCGGCATCCTCGATGTCGTTACCACCTTGGTGGCGTCTGTCTTGGAGATGCTGCTCCATGTTGCTCGCCTAAGGTCTGGGATGATGTTTTTCCGGTTTGGGGTTGGTGGTTGTGGGTTGGTGCGGATGGTGGCGGTGGTGTGGCCGGTCTGGGGTCGACGGTGGTGTGTGTCGTGCTTGAGTGCTCTTTGGTGTGTCTCTGCTAGGCGGTGCCCAGCGACTACGCCGGTGGCACACAGGGGCCATGGCGTCGTCTTGGCCTCACGCAACCTTTCGAATGTACCCCCGACACAGGTGGTGTCGTGGCGTTGTGCAGTCTCGGTTGCGTGGTGGCTTTCAATTGCGTCGACGGTGCAGTGTCATGGGCTGGTTTGCTTGGCGATGCCCTTCGACTACACCGGTGGCACGGAGGTGCTGTGGCGTCGTGTCGGACTCATGTGTCCCTTCGAATGCGCCCCACGACACAGGTGGTGTCGGGGCGTTGTGTAGTCTCGGATGTACGGGGCCTTTCGATTGCGTCAACGGTGCAGTGTCGGGGTTTAGTCTCGGTTGGCCGATGCTATTAGATTACACTAACGGTGCTCATCGTTGTGTTTTCCCTCTTGTTCTCCCATGCTCTGTGTAAACTTTTTTTCATATCTCTTGTCCACGTGCCCCTTGTAATTCTGGTTCACTTGGACCCTATCTTGCGATGGGCTGCAAAGCCCTGTAGGCAAATGAATACAATTCAGATGGGGAAATCTCCACCCCGGTGAAAATCCAAAAAAAACAGAGAGAGCTAGTTAGGGATGCCCCAATAATTTAGCATCAGAGCTACGGTTCGGAGGTGATCACCGACGGGCATGTTGCTCGTCCTGTACGGAGGTGGCCGCGCGATGTCGCTGCAGGTACCTCCATTGACGCCGGCGAACTACATGTCCTGGGCCATCAAGGTTGAGGCCATACTTGATGCCCAGGGGTTGTGATGTGCGGTGGCTCCGACGGAGGGTGCGGCCATCGACGCCGGCAAGAACAAGACATTGCGGGCGATGTTGCTGGGCGTGCTATCGGAGGAGGTGCTGATGCAGGTGGCGATGAAGCCCATCGCGAAGGAGGTATGGGACTACCTCAAGGTGCGCTTTGTCGGCCCCGATCGGGTGCGCGCATCGCGGCTCGCGACTCTCAGCGGCGAGTTTGATCGTCTTCGGATGGACGACGCCGATGAGCTGGACACGTACGCCGGCAAGGTCAACAGCATGGCGGCGAGGTACACGATGCTCGGGGCGACCCTCGACAAAGTGGCCATGGTGAATAAGCTGCTCGACACCGTGCCGGACCGGTTGTACGCCGAGGTGGCCGGCATCGAGCAGTTCTACGACGTCGAGGAGATGCCCTTCGAGGAGGCTCTCGGGCGTCTAAAAGCGTTCGAGGAACGGACGAGGCGGCGCCCGCAGGCTGGCGGCGAGTGGGCGGGTGACCAGCTCATGCTAACCGCGGCACAGCGGGCGGCGCGCCGGCGCCAAGGAACCGCCCGCTTCGGCAACCACGACGACAATGGCGGCAGCACGGCTTCGAGCGGAGGGCGGCGGGGTGGGCGCTGCTACAACTGCGGCATACGTGGCCGATGAGTCGGCCCTCCTGTAGTCGTGTCTTAGGGGGAGCGTTGGAAATAAGACACGTGGCCATGGTGATCAGTGTGTGCGTGCGCGCTGACTGTGCGGGCGTCGTGGCAAAGTATACGTATGTGCGTATGTGTGTGGCGTGCGTGTGCGTGCTGGTGGAGCCGGGAACTGGTTCGTGGCCGTGCCGAGTCTGTAGGAGTGCGTGTGTGCGCGCGTTGGCGAAAGTGACGAGGTGAGCGTGGTGATCCGTCGTAGTCTAGGAGCACGTCCTGGGCGCAGTGCATCCGGACCGTGGCCATGTGATGCGGAGTTGTTTGCGGGGTGTGTGTGCACCCGTATAAACTCCCTCTCCCCTAGTACTGCTTAGAGCCTACTTGTTTATCACATAAAAGAGAAGGCGTAGGTGCGGCTGGGCGTTCAAGCGCCTGTAGAAAATTTCTATTGTGTCTTGCTCCTCCTTCTACCTCCATCCATCCACGACAGAGAGAGCTAGTTAGGAGGCCTTGGGGATGGCATCGTGGACGCACACAACATCCGCTCGTGCTCCCCTCGCCGCCAGTCGGCTCAGACTACTGATGGAAACATGCCCTAGAGGCAATAATAAAGTTGTTTTTATTATATTTCCTTATTCATGATAAAGGTTTATTATTCATGCTAGAATTGTATTGACTGGAAACTTAAATACAAGTGTGGATATATAAACAAATACCGTGCCCCTAGTGAGCCTCTACTAGACTAGCTCATTGATCAAAAGATGGTTAAGGTTTCCTAACCATAGACATGAGTTGTCATTTGTTAACGGGATCACAACATTAGGAGAATGATGTGATGGACAAAACTCAACCGTTAGCATAGCATATGATCGTTCAATTTATTGCTACTGCTTTCTTAATGTCAAATATATGTTTCTTCGACCATGAGATCATGCAACTTCCGGACTCCGGAAGAATGCCTTGTGTGCCACCAAATGTCACAACGTAACTGGGTGATCATAAAGATGATCTACAGGTATCTCCGAGGTGTTTGTTGGGTTGGCATGGATCAAGACTGGGATTTGTCACCCCGTGTGACGGAGAGGTATCTCTGGGCCCTCTCGGTAACACAGCATCACAAGAAGCTTGCAAGCGAAGTGACTAAGGAGTTAGTTACGGGATGATGTATTACAGAACGATAATGAGACTTACCAGTAACGAGATTGAATTAGGTATGGAGATACCGACGATCGAATCTCGGGCAAGTAACATACCGACGGACAAAGGGAACTATGTATGTTGTCATAGAGGTTCAACCGACAAAGATCTTCGTAGAATATGTAGGAACCAATATGGGCATCCAGGTCCGGCTATTGGTTATTGACCGGAGAAGCGTCTCGGTCATGTCTACATCATTCTCGAACCCGTAGGGTCCGCACGCTTAACGTTCGTTGACGATATAGTATTACATGAGTTATGCATGTTGCTGACTGAATGTTGTTCGGAGTCCCGGATGAGATCATGGATATGATGAGGAGCTCCGGAATGGTCCGGAGATAAAGATTGATATATAAAATTAGGCCAAGGGGTAAGGCCCATGGGGCTTTAGGTCGGTGCAAAAGGAAGATTTATGGAGGTCAGTGACTAGACGTTGGAGACCCTGGCATCTGGCCCTGGGCCAGACGCCGAGGCCAATGGCGTTTGGTCCTGGAAGTCTGAGAAGGACTCTTCCTTGCGGGCTAAACCGATTTTGAGGAGGCTCTTTCTCCAAGAAATGACCCCAGGGCTCAACATATAAATTATGGGGCAGGACTAGCACCCGGAAGACATCAAGATTCACCAAGCCAGGTGCTGGCAACCCCGTCCCCTCTAGTTTATCCTCCATCTAGTTTCTGTTGTGCTTGGCGAAGCCATGTAGAGATTGTTCTTCATCATCACCGTCACCACGCCGTCGTCCTACCGGAACTCATCTACTACTTCGCCCCTCTTGTTGGATCAAGAAGGCGAGGACGTCATCGAGTTGAACGTGTGCTGAACGCGGAGGTGTCGTACAGTTGGTACTTGATCAGGACGGTTCATGAAGGTGTACGACTACATCAGCCACATTGATAAACGCTTCCGCTTAGTGATCTTCAAGGGTACGAAGATGTTTTCCCCTCATAGCTATGCATCTCCATGGATAGATCTTGCGTGTGCGTAGAATTTTTTTTGTTTTCCATGCAACGTTCCCAACAGCTAAAACGGTCGCGAGGCTGGCTCCCGGGCCCGGCGCAAGGCGGTCGATTGAAGCATGCATGCCCTCTAGTCCCGCTTCACAGACGCGCTGCGGGGCCGGGCGGAAGGAAGTCACGACGTGTGGAGGGGAGGGAGGCAGATGACCTCCGTGCGTTGATCCATGCCTCCACCGTGCACGCCTCTCCGACGCACGTCCCGTCCCAGTCAATGTCATCTCATGAGCGTTGTTGAGAGCGGGAGCTGTGGGGCAGGAGCAGGAGCAGCGTGGTTGAACCCAGGCGCATCGTGGCTGCTTGGCGGGCAGCGCAGCAAGCAGAGACACAACCTGCATGCGCTTCAGGTTTTTGCGAGCCCGCCAGAGGTGGAAGCGGTGAGGGGACAAGGAAGGTCGGCAACGCGCCGCCTGGGTGGACGTACGGCGATGATGGGAGGAGCTTTGGTGGTGGCGTCCCCGGTGGTAGAGGCCCCGTGGCGCGCTCAACAAACTCCCGAAGGGTGTGTTAGAGTTTGAGTAGTTTACTTCATGTAATCTCAACTTATCCCTATCCTTCTCTCCCGTATCCTTCTCTGTCTCTTAACCGAACCAGATTGGAGTCCTCTCTGGTTTCTTTCTTGTACGCCACGGCAAGACATTGTTGCCCCATATAAATATACACGATGCGGCTCCCTTGAGGAGTAGGAATGCTTATACCAAATCTTACATGGTATACAGAGCTAGCCTCTTCCCTATCATCTAGCAACACAAAAAATTCAGAATCCTAGCGCCCTTCCATCGTCATCGTCATGAGCTCCAGCGCCGTCGGCCTCAACCTCGGCGCCCCACCAACAGAGAAGCTCGCGAGGGGGAATTATCTCCTATGGAAGGCGCAAGTTCTGCCGGCCCTGCGAGGTGCACAGGTGACCGGTCTTCTCGACGGCAGTGATGCAGCACCGCCGAAAACAGTGGAGGTCGCTAAGGCGGACAAGACCACGGCCGTCGAGCCGAATCCACTGTATGGCCCATGGATTGCCAAGGATCAGTAGGTCCTAAGTTATCTGCTAAATTCGCTCACTCCAGAAATCCTCGCGCAAGTTATCGGTAAGGAAAGTACCCTTGATCTATGGACTGCTCTTACCACAATCTTTGCTGCGCAGTCGCAATCGCGAATAACAAACCTGAGGATCGCCATCTCCAACACCAAGAAGGGCAACATGTCCAGCAACGCTTTCATCACCAAGATGAAGAGCCTCGGAGACGAGCTTGCAGCAGCAGGTCGTCCGGTGACAGATGGAGAGATGGTGGACTACATCCTCGCCGGACTCGATCGGGACTACGATCCCGTCGTTGCAGCAGTTGGCGCCATCAAGAATTCAATCTCTGTTGATGATCTTTTCTCGCAGATTTCCGCTTTTGATCAGAGGATGGAGATGCTTGGCGACGGACCAGGCTTTCGTTCGTCAGCCAATGCCATGTACAGGGGGCGCGGCCAGTCTCGGGGCAGAGGAGGCCGCGGACGTAGAGGACGTGGTCGCTCTGATCGTGCTCCCTCTTCTCCTGTTCGCACCGGTGGGAATAACGGTTATCAGCAGCGTCAACGCCAGCCATCGCAGCAGCAGTATCTGCAGCAGCATGAGGAGGATTACCCCGAGTGTCAGATATGTTACAAATTCCATGCTGGTGGCGCCAGGGACTGCTGGGATCGGTACAAGGAAGATCGTCAGGAAAGGAAGAAGGTCAACCTCGTCACCAACTCGTATGGCATCGACACTAATTGGTATGCAGATTCGGGTGCCACCGAACATATCACAGGAGAGCTTGATAAATTAACAATGCGGGAGAAATACCACGGAGGTGACCAAGTTCACACGGCAAGCGGAGCTGGTATGGATATTACTCACATTGGTAACTCGATTGTTAAAACCCCTCAGAAAAATTTTCACCTCAACAATGTCTTACATATCCCTCATGCATCAAAAAATCTTGTCTCCGTTCATCGTTTTACACGTGACAATAATGTTCTCATCATATTCTATCCTTACTCTTTTGTGATTAAGGACTTGGCAACGAGGAGAGTCATCCTTAGAGGAAGATGCGAGGGAGGTTTCTATCCAATCACATCTTCTTCTTCTTCGTCAGAGTCAAATAAACAAGCTTGCAGTGTCACCAAACCATCTTCAGAAAAGTGGCATCGACGCTTGGGTCATCCTTCTTCAGTTATAGTTCAGCATGTCATTAGCAAGAATAAACTTCCTTTTGTGTCTAGTATTGAGTCAGTTTGTGATGCGTGTCAACAAGCAAAAAGTCATCAATTACCTTATCCCATCTCTACTAGTGTGTCTACTGCTCCGTTACAACTTATTTTTTCAGATGTTTGGGGACCAGCCCCCACTTCAGTCGGTAGATTTTCCTATTATGTAAGCTCTATTGATGACTATAGCAAGTTTACTTGGATTTATTTGCTCAAGAAGCGATCCGATGTCTTTCAAGTTTTTAGCAACTTTCAAAGTCTTGTTGAACGTCAACTGAACTCTAAAATTCTTGCCATGCAAACAGACTGGGGAGGTGAGTATGAGAAACTTAATTCTTTTTTTCAAAAAATTGGAATTTCTCATCATGTATCTTGTCCCCATGCTCACCAACAGAACGGTTCCGCTGAGCGAAAGCATCGTCACATTGTAGAAGTAGGACTAGCATTGCTAGCTCATGCATCTATGCCTCTCAAATTCTGGGATGAAGCCTTTCTCGCTGCAACATATCTCATCAATATTCGCCCTAGTAAAGTCATCAAATTTGAAAATCCTCTCACTCGTCTTTTTGGTATTACTCCTGATTACACATCTCTACGCATATTTGGTTGTGCATGTTGGCCGAATCTTCGGCCATACAACACACGCAAACTTGCATTTCGTTCCAAACAATGTGTTTTCTTGGGTTATAGTCCTATACACAAAGGAGTCAAATGTCTTGATGTCTCTACTGGCAGAGTCTATATATCTAGGGATGTTGTCTTCGATGAATCTGTTTTTCCTTTCAAGTCTCTTCATCCAAATGCCGGTGCCCTTCTTCGAAAAGAAATTCTACTACTTCCGGAGTTTGATCAAAGGGGTGATAACAATTGTTCTAACCAATGTGCTAATATTTCTTCTAGTTCTACTCCTGGTAATATGCCTGTGCAGGTGCATGAAGAAAACGGCATTCACAACGGTCAAGATGATCAAAATCCGGTACAAATTGATGCTATATTTGATGTGTATGAGGAAGAAGCAGCAGGCGTGGAGCGCGAGGAGGATACGGCGGCGCCTGCCACGCCTGTGCGCCGATCCGCCTTGGATCACGGGCGGAGATCCGCGCGGGATCGCGCGCGGCAGGGGGATCAGCCGTCCCCAGCCCGCTCCGCTTCTGCCACGTCAGCACGCATGCAAGGCACAGGAGAGGGCGTGGGCACGCACATGCAGGAGACAGGATCTCCCTCGTCCGGCGCGCACATGCAGGCGACGGGATCGTCAGGCTCGGGATTTTCTGCGCCAAATTGTTCTGTGGACTCGGCCACTGCTAGTTCGGGTCAAGCCACACCGGGTTCTACTGGATCCGGTACACCAGCCCAGTCAGCACACATGGATGGATTGCCAGGATCTTCTGCCACCAGTCAGTCTATGCAATCTCCTGTGCAACAGCAAGAACAGCCTGTCACTACTTCAAGGGTTATGACCCGGCTACAAAAAGGTATTAGAAATCCCAAGATAAGAAAAGATGGCACTATACCATATGGTATGTTATGTGTTTCAGGTGAACCAGCAAGGTTGAGTGATGCAATTGGAGATCCTAAATGGAGAAAGGCCATGGATGAAGAGTATAGTGCACTCATGAAGAATAAAACATGGCACTTGGTGCCAAGTCAGAGAGGTAAAAATATTATTGACTGCAAGTGGGTCTACAGGATTAAAAAGAAGCAGATGGCTCCATTGATAGGTATAAAGCACGTCTAGTTGCAAAAGGATTTAAGCAACGATATGATATTGACTATGAGGACACTTTTAGTCCAGTTGTAAAAGCTGCTACTATAAGACTTGTGCTAGCCATTGCTGTTTCCAGGGGATGGAGTCTTCGACAGCTAGATGTTCAGAACGCGTTTCTGCATGGTGTTCTGGAAGAGGAGGTCTATATGAGGCAACCACCAGGATATGAAAACAAACGAACACCTCATTATGTTTGCAAGCTTGACAAAGCTCTTTATGGTCTGAAACAGTCACCTAGAGCTTGGTTCTCAAGGCTAAGTTCACAGTTGAAATATCTTGGGTTTATTCCATCCAAGGCAGATACATCTCTCTTCATTTATAATAAGGCAAACACAATAATTTTTGTGCTCATATATGTGGATGATATTATAGTTGCAAGCTCTTCACAAGATGCCACTAATGCTCTTTTGCGTGATTTGAGTTCAGAGTTTGCTTTGAAAGATCTTGGTGATTTGCATTTCTTCTTAGGCATTGAAGTTAGGAAGACTCAAGATGGCATAGTATTGAATCAAGAAAAATATGCCACTGAACTTCTAACTCGTATGGGAACGAAGGATTGCAAACCTTCACCTACACCACTTTCTTCTTCAGAACAACTTTCAGCATATCAAGGAGAACCTCTTAATGAAGAGGAGAGCACAAAATATAGAAGTGTTGTTGGAGCCTTACAATACTTAACTTTGACACGGCCAGACATATCATTTGCTGTAAATAAGGTTTGTCAATATTTACATGCTCCTACCTCCACTCATTGGACATCTGTCAAAAGGATTGTACGATACATTAAGCAAACTGTGAGTTTGGGACTTCAGTTCAGACGTTCTAGTTCCACACTTGTCAGTGCTTTTTCTGATACTGATTGGGCAGGATGTGTTGATGACAGAAAGTCAACAGGAGGATTTGCAGTATTTTTTGGTTCAAATCTTATTTCTTGGAGTGCCAGAAAACAAGCCACTGTGTCAAGGTCAAGTACAGAGGCAGAATACAAATCACTAGCAAATGCCACTGCTGAGATAATTTGGGTGGAGTCTTTGCTTCATGAGCTAGGAATCAAGCAACGTCGTATATCTTGCCTATGGTGTGATAACTTGGGGGCAACCTACCTTTCTGCTAATCCAGTGTTTCATGGTAGAACCAAACACATTGAGATTGATTTTCATTTCGTGCGTGAAAGGGTTGCTGAGAAGAAGTTGGATATACGGTTCATTCCATCTAAGGATCAAATAGCTGATGGATTCACCAAAGCTTTGCCGGCCAAACCTTTTGAAGAGTTCAAGAGAAATCTCAATGTAGGATAGTTTAGATTAAGGGAGGGTGTTAGAGTTTGAGTAGTTTACTTCATGTAATCTCAACTTATCCCTATCCTTCTCTCCCGTATCCTTCTCTGTCTCTTAACCGAACCAGATTGGAGTCCTCTCTGGTTTCTTTCTTGTACGCCACGGCAAGACATTGTTGCCCCATATAAATATACACGATGCGGCTCCCTTGAGGAGTAGGAACGCTTATACCAAATCTTACAGGGTGGCCTCCCTCACGAACGACAGATGCATGGCTGTCGTTGGAGGCTGTCGTCGCCATCGTCGGAGGAGAATGGGGCTCGATCTCGTGCGCGTGGAAGTCGAGTTGAGTGAGCATGACGGAGATGAGGTCGTGGCCATGGAGCAGCACTACCATGCCTGGCCGCGGGTGACCATGACCAGAGCGTGCGCGCACGCTAACAAAGTCGCCGGAGCCGACACAACATAGTACTGGTCGAGGGCTAGGGCGGAAACGGAGCCCAGGTGCGTGAAGAAATAGAGTACGTACTTGACACTGTTAGATAATGTCTATACGATAGCTTTTGTGTATATCCTGTATATTGTATTTGTACACTATGTGTACACTGCATCAGCCTTAACTTTATATCTTTTCCTTCTTTTTTTCCTTCTAGACTCTCTGACATCTTTGAAATATATACATATCTCATAACCAGCAATAGCATACCCTACCTGACCAACAATGTGTTGGAAATATGAGCAATTTACCATATGATTTTATTAATGGAAATACTAGATAAAGCATGACTAAAATAGCAGAGATAAAGCAAGTCATGCGATCTAACAGAGAGAAGGTAAATAACATCTGCAAATATGAAAGAGAACCGAACATATCTAGAGCAGACAGTAGAACAAGGAACTGTGACTGGACCTCTAACGGGAAAAGCAAAAACACATACGGGATAGCAGCAGCAACAGTAGCACTAGACTTGGGGTCGGTGTCCTCGATAGCCATGTCACCGAGGAGGTTGTCGACGTTGGGGAAGAAGTCGTCGTCGGGGAAGTAGTCGTCGGAGTCTGGGGCGTCCGTGACGAAGAAGTCAGTAGTCGTGCTGAGCGCTCCCCAAAAACCTTATCACCCTTCTCCCGTACAGGACTCAAAGCAGTGGAGTTTCGGAGGCCTACTATCCCGACCTGCGGTGCACGCCGCAAGCCGGGATGGGGAAGATCGTAGAAGCAGCGCAGTTCTCAGGAACTTTGTGGCGAGAGGAAGAGGATCTTCTGGTGTGCATCTCTGGAGAGGAGCGACCTCTCTTTTATAGGCACAGGAGAGAGAGGTGAGAGGGCAGCGATGGAAGGTGAAACGAAGAGACGGAGATGAAGCGAACAACCAGCAGCCGAAGGGCTGCACCGTTCGCGTTCAAACTCCACTATCGCAAAAATCTTTTCAGCTTCCGTGTGACCTTTCGTATACCCGTAGTGCGTGGCAAAAATTTAGACATCGGCTCATTCCTGCAACCTGCGGCGTGACGTGGCGAGGCAAGGCGAGGCGTGGCATGGCGTGGCGAGGCGGGCGGCGGAGGAGGAGCGCATGTGGATGTCCCTCTTGTTCTCATGCGCATACAAGTGGAGAAAGAACCTCCCTTATAAGGAGGCCCAACTCCCACTAAACTATCAATGTGGGACTAAACTTTAGTAGTATCCCTTGCCTTACACGAATGGACTAAATGTGCCTCTAGGATTTATTAGGAATTTCTGAAATAGTTATTAAACTGTCCCAAAATAGACTAAATTCTAGCACAATGTTGCTCCTGAAGGATAATTGCACATGTATAAAAGTGCAACCTCAAACCACTGAAACTCTGAAAGTGTATCCTACAATACCAACGGTGCTGTTTCTGAACTCCTATTTTCCACTTTCCTGGAGGATACTTTCACATGTATAAACGTGCAAACTCAAACCGCTGGAAGTATATCCTACAATGCCAACAGTGTTGTTTCTAAAGTCCTATTTCTGCTTTCCTGGAGGATACTTTCTCATGTATAAACGTGCAAACTCAAACCACTGGAAGTATATCCTACAATACAAACAATGTTGTTTCTCAACTCCTATTTGCTGCTTTCCTCGAGGATATTCGCACATGTAAATGTGTACAAACTCAAACCATTGGAAGTATACCCTACAATACCAACAGTGTTGTTTCTGAACTCCTAATTGCTGCTTTTCCGCTCCAGTTATCTTGTGCGTTTCCATACTAGTCAATAGTTATTTGTGGATCAGAGTGATGAAAAATAAAAATCTTGGTTGGATCTTTGTTGGTGGTTCCTGCTGCCGTCTGGACTGGACAGACCTCCCTTGAGCTCTCCGCCCGCTCTCCCTTGAGCCCTACGCCGTGCGTCACAGCGACGCCGGCGTCCATCCTCCCGCCGCTCGCGACTCCGGCGACGGCGGCCACCCCGTCCTCTCTCTCGCACTCCCCCGTCCTGCCCATGGCGGAAAGCCTGCACTCCGTCTCCTCTGCGTTTCCGCGGCAGGAGCGCCTCGTCGTCTCGGGCCTCGGCCTCTCCTCCGGCTCAGAGGAGTCGCGGGAGGTGGCTGCGCCTGCGGCGGCGCTGGCGCCGGCGCCCGCGGTGGAGTCGTGCCGCCGGCTGGTTCCTTGGACGGAGGCCCCCCCCCCCTCCAGGAAGACTCTGTGGAAGC
>NC_041387.1:640844507-640853234 GCF_002162155.2 Triticum dicoccoides
CGCGCTCTCGCTCCCCCCCCCTTCCCCCGTCCGTCAAGAGATCTCTCCTGAGATGCGCGACAAGTGTTTCCGGTGCTTGGAGAAAGGGCACTACCAGCGGGACTGCACCAACGACGTCGTCTGCATCCGCTGCGGCCTGCCTGGACATGAGGCTAGGGGCTGCACACGGCCGTGCAGCCCCTCCTCGGAAGACGAGCTCCGGCGGGTGGCTGTGGCCAAGGTGGCTCGCCGTTCGGCTTTGGCTGGTGGGGACGTCGCTGGCTCTTCGGCTGCTGCGGTGGCGCGTGCCAGGCCTGGCGCGGTCTGGTCCCCTCCTCTGCCGGCGGCCCAGCCCCCACCTCCCCCTCCCCAGCCACCGCCCTCTGCCTCGGCAGCGCGGCCTGTCTGGCCTCTTCTCGCGGCTCCCAGGCTTCAAACCAGGGTGGACCTGGAGATGGAGCACCGGCCCGAGGACTTCTTGGTGGTGTTCGTGCGGCAGGACCATCCCTTTCGGCCCGAGGACTTCTTGGTGGTGTTCGTGCGGCAGGACCATCGGTACAAGGTGGGTTTGCGTCCAACGGTGGAGCACCGGGGCGTCCGGCTGTTCTTCCGCCAATGGAACAGGCAGGCTCAGGTTGTTCATGCTATCATGAGATTCAAGGTGCGGATTGTGATGGAAGGTATCCCCCTGCACGCTTGGGACCATGGAGTGGCGGAGGATCTCCTGGGCTCTGCCTGCATTGTTGATTCCGTGGAGCCTGAGACC
This sequence comes from Triticum dicoccoides, assembly GCF_002162155.2. NCBI lineage: Eukaryota > Viridiplantae > Streptophyta > Magnoliopsida > Poales > Poaceae > Triticum > Triticum dicoccoides. The sequence goes on from NC_041387.1 coordinate 640,845,253, forward strand.
AGCTCGTGCTCCGACCTGTCATCGTTCCGGCTGGTGGCATGGACTGCGGACCCTGATTCCATCCCGACCCGGCGATGGCTTGCGGTGCCAGAGCCGGCGGAGCACGTTTTCGAGCCGCAAACGCTGCAATACAAGATCCTCCTCCACCTGGACTCAGTGACTGATTTCTGTGATGCCGAAGAACCTTTCTTCCATGGCGGCTCGTCGGACAGTGGGCAAAGTGGTTTGCCGGAAGAAGATGAGATGGAGCGTGGCGGTGGAGCCCCCTCACGGCGCCGGCCGTGGCAGTTCAGCGTTAGGGACAGTTGGAGCGGCGCAGTTCTGGGGCAGGGTCAGGGCTAGGGCGGTGGCCGGCAGGCGCCAAGATTGGAGGCTGCCTCCGATGACATCAGCAAAAGCCACCTGCTTCTCGCATGCCACGCAGACAGTTCAGGATCGGCTGACGATCCGTCAGTCCGCTTTTGACCGTATCTCTACAACGGCCAGTCAAAGGGTGGCTCAGGGGAGTTTGAACCAGCAGCGCGCCAACACTGCGTGTCGGCAGCTAGCGAGCGCTATTCCGGCCCCGGGATTGGGTGAACCTGGACTAGACGAGGGGGGCCGCTCTGGACCTGGGTCCCAAGGAGTGGGGGCATGCGCGGACAAGACTGGCACTGCTGCGCGGTCGGTGGATAAGGTTGTTGATGCGGGGCCTCCGGCTGAAGGATCGCTGTCTCCTTTGGCGGGGCCTGCGGCAGAGGGAGCGCAGTTTCCGTTGGTGGGGCCTGCCCTGCTGCCATCCTCGGATCCTCTCTGTGCCACGCCTTCCCAAGAGCTGGGTGTGACCGTGGATGATTTGGTGGGCATTTCGGCTAGGAAGGGGACGGGCCCCGCAGAAGATCCTGTAGACCGGCGCGAGTCTGTCCCGGCCTCTGCTTTGGCGGGGCCGACCGGCTGTGGGGAGCCTATGGGTGCACAGATTGCTGAGATGTCATTGGCGATGGCCCCCGCCCCTGATCCTGGATGCTCACAACTGATCCCTAGGCAAATCACAACTACGGCTCCCCATGCTTCCAGATATGTGCTTTGCGATGGACATGTGTCGATCCAGGGCCCTGTGCTGCCATTAGAGGATACTCCGGACGTGAATAGCAACATGCAGATCGCTCTATCCGCATGCAATACCGGTATGAGCCCCAGGAAGCGGCTGCCTTTGAAAAGATGAAGTGGTTTTGCTCCAAGCTGGTCAAGAAGCTCGCCCCACCTCTTCTCTTGGAAGTCCAAGCCTCATCGCTGCGACCTGATGCTTAACCTTTTACCCCTCGGTGCACGACCAGAGCCAACAGGCGTGCCCCATCAACTCAGAAGGGAAAGGCTACCCTGGCGGAAAATGTCCTAATGCGTGCACTCGGGCTTGCACCAGAGGACTTGGAGGTTGATCACGCCCGCATTGAGGAGCTCAACGAGCTTTTCGACTCTCCCTTGCGAGAATAGCACATCAAGGTCATTGTAGCTCTCTTCGGCAAGGAGTTGTCGGCTGGCAGGGACATCATGGAGGAGCTGCCTACGGAGATTAAGGCACGATAAGCTGCCTTGGAGGAGGCACATTTCTGCGCTTGTTAGGAGGAAGGAGCTTCCTTTTCTTTTCATGGATCTAACACAAGTCTTGTGCTGGAACGTGCGAGGATTGAATGACCAGACGAAGAAAAAGGCGGTTAGAGAATTTGTATCGTCATTTAAAGTGAATTTAGTGTGCCTCCAAGAAACCAAACTGGATGTAATTGACAATTTCGGTGTAATGCAATGCCTAGGCCCGTCGTTTGACGGCTACACGTACTTGCCTCCCGTGGACACTAGAGGGGGGGTCCTTCTTGCTTGGGACTCAACCATCATGGAGATTGATAGCATTCATCTGGATAGTAACTTCCTCACATGTTTGGTGCATAACAAAGATGGGGCCTCATGGTGGATTTCGGTGGTTTATGGACCACAAGGAGATGATCTCAAAACCCTGTTTCTGGAAGAATTGCGTGCGAGAAGAGTTGGCTGCCCAGGCCCTTGGATGGTTCTCGGCGACTTCAACATGATCCTTTGGGCATCGGAGAAGAACAACACTAACCTGAAAAGGGCTATGATGCGAAAGTTCCGGGACTTCGTGGACACTCATGAGCTCAAAGAGTTGTACATGCACGGCAGAAACTTCACCTGGACTAACGAACGAGACACTCCTGTTATGACTAAGATAGACATAATCTTGGTCTCGGTGGATTGGGAGTTACACTTTACGGACTGCCTACTCTAAGCCCTATCCACCAATGTGTCTGATCATGCTCCACTGCTTCTATCCACTTCCGCTGCGTTTTGCCCCAAAAAGAGATTCAGATTTGAGCTTTTTTCGACAAAACTTGATGGTTTTCACGATGTGGTTCGGGAAGCTTGGGGAGGTGCCGACGATATCATTGATCCTTTCAAGCGGCTAGATGAGATGTTGCGCAACACGGCCCGTGTGCTCCAAGCGTGGGGACAGCGGAGGGTGGGGAACATCAAGATCCAAATGTCGGTGGTGAACTATGTGATCCTGCGCCTGGACAGAGTGCAGGAGTTTCGTCTGCTCTTCCCTCAGGAATTATGGCTTCGTAGGACTCTCAAGGTGGCCCTGCTGGGGCTGGCGTCCTTTCAGCGCACTATCGAACGGCAGCGGTCCAGACTCAGATGGATCAAGGAGGGAGATGCTAACACAAAACTATTCCAACTCGTGGCTAACGGTCAACGCTCAAAAAATTTCATCCCTCACATTAAAGTTGGCAATGACATTGTCACCAAGCAAGATCGCATTGGAGATGTCTTCACCGAGGCCTTCCAGCACCGTCTTGGGAAGGCAATCCCGAGGGAGACCACCTTGGACCTGGAATTTCTTGGCGTCCAAAGCCATGATCTTCAGGATTTAGAGGCCATCTTCTCAGAAGAAGAGGTGTGGAACACGATTAAGGATATGCCGGTGGACCGCGCACCTGGACCTGACGGTTTCATTGGTGCTTTCTATCTGCATGCTTGGCCGATCATAAAGCATGATCTAATGGCAGTGATGCTTAAGTTGTACGTCGGAGATGGACGTGCCTTTGGAAAGCTGAATCGCGCACACGTTGTGTTAATCCCTAAGAAACCGGATGCGATGGAGGTGAATGATTCCAGGCCGATCAGCCTGACACACAGCGCTGCAAAAATCTTTGCGAAAATGCTAGCCAACAGAGCTAGGATGAAGATGGCACATGTTGTCGCGGTTAACCAGTCCGCTTTCATCAAAACCAGGACATTGCATGACAACTTCTTGCTTGTGAGACAAGTTGCCAGGAAGATTCACAATCGCAGAAAGGCCGGACTCCTTCTCAAGCTTGACATTGCAAGGGCTTTCGACTCACTATCGTGGCCCTTTCTCTTAGAGGTTTTGAGAGCCAAAGGCTTTGGAAGAAAGTGGATGGAGTGGATATCCTGCTTAGAACGGCGACAACGCGAGTGGTGGTCAATGGAACCCCTGGAAAGGCGTTTGCGAATGCATGTGGGATGAGATAGGGTGATCCAATCTCGCCACTCCTCTTCGTTATAGCTATGGATGTGCTCACACAGATGTTTATCAAGGCTACAGAGGAGAACGTCGTCAGCTCTTTTCAGGGCATTAAAGTAGTGCAAAGGATTTCCATCTACGCTGATGACGTAGCGTTGTTCATCAAACCCTCGAGTGAGGACTTGTACCTTGTGCGCTCTGTGCTTCAGGCTTTTGGTGAGGCATCTGGTCTCCGAGTCAACTACAACAAATCCTCGGTCATTCTGATTAGAGGTGATGATCTGGACAAGGACAGGGTGGCCTCCATGCTTCATTGCGACATGACGAACTTTCCGTGTAGGTATCTGGGCTTGCAGCTGGCGATCAAGCAATTAACCAAGAATGAATGGCAGCCGATGCTGGACAGTGCAAAGAAATTGGTCCCAGCTTGGCAGAGGGACCTGATCACTAGACCTGGGAGGCTCATCCTCGTGAAATCTATCATGTCTGCTCGGCCTATACATCACTTTCTGGTGATGGATTCTCCCCTTTGGGTGTATGAAGACCTGAACAAGTGGACGAGAGCATTCTTTTGGACAGCCAAGATTAGACACTGAAAGACCCTGGCAAGGCATTCCCATGATGATTGACAAGGAGGCTAGACAAGTTTTTGACAACTTAGTCAGGATCAAGGTTGGCGATGGCTCGAGGGTCCTGTTCTGGCACGATCATTGGATCCATGGTTTTGTGGCATCTGACATTGCCCCTCTGGTGGTTAACATGGTTGATAAGCACACGAGGAACAGACGGACAGTTCAGCAAGCAATCGGTAATGCTTCATGGCCGCATGACATGCAGGGCGAGCTCTCCTTTACAGCCCACATCCAATTCCTTCACCTGCAGCAGGCGATCGCCACGGTTCAGAGAGACACAACCGGGCCTGATGGATTCTCGTGGTCGTGTGATGCTTCGAGATCCTACACAGCTCGCTCAGTTTACGATAGGCTGTGCCAAGGGTCTCTACGCGTGCCCTTTGCCATTTGCATCTGGCGGAACTGGGCTCCGTTAAAGTGCAAGATTCACATGTGGCTAACGGTGCAGCATAGAATCTGGACGTTCGATCGTAGAGCGAGACATGGGCTTCAGGATGCCCCCTCTCCATGCTACACTTGCCTCCAAGATGAAGACAACGCTGAGGACATCCACATCCAATGCTGCTATGCGAGAGAAATCTGGCACCGATGCCTCACGGACCTAAATATCAATGTTCAGTGCCCGGATAGAGAGAATACCCTTCTGGATTGGTGGCTTAGGACCAGGGTGAGCTTTCACGGTGCGGACAAGCGAGGTTTCGACACCCTTGTCACTGCGGTTGCTTGGGCTCTTTGGAAGCAAAGAAAAGCTAGAGTGTTTAATCGCGCGGAGCAAGTCAAGATGGCTGCACAACTCCATTTGCATATCTTCGACGAGATCAAGGAATGGAAACTCGCAGGATTGGGTGTAGGTGTTTTGCATAGATTTGTGAAAGAGTAACCTACGTTGTTTGGGTGTAGGTGTGGGTTGTACACTTGTGGGGATGTTCGCATCCGCGCAAGTTCTTGTAACTATTTCTCTCCCTTCTATAAAAGTAAGGTATGCCATTGGCGTACTCTCGAAAAAAATAGTTATTTGTGAGCAAACCTCATGTTGCAATATGATCTTGCTTATTCACAACGCAATTCTATCTCAAAGGCACACTGTGACATTACTGAAAGAGAAAATCAATTCTATCATATCTGGGCAATTTAAGTTCAAGAGGAAACTGTAAAAAAATGTATACAAGAGAGAAGCACTCACGCCAAGACTCATGTGAAGCTCCAGCTGATTAACTGTCGCAAACCGACTTAGAAACCTTGCACAAATATGAGCCATCTGAAATTCCTGCAATCGAAGTGTGAAGATTGGAGGGGCTCTGAGCCTCCAGAGTCAAGGAATCTCTCCAAAGTGAACAAACTCTGGATCATAAGGCCCATCCCAGCTGAGAACCTCTAAGTTGTGTGCAGTAATGTTGGCAACTATTATAGGCGCATCATAGAAGCAGCACAACACCTCTAGCTGCTGGAGGCCTGGAGCCATGATAGCAAGCTGCTGTAGCAGCATGAAGTAGGAGAGGTTAACAGATACCAGCGTGTTGGAGTTGATGAGCACGTTCAAGCAATAGGCCTGTTCATGGTCAGATGTTGCAAGCAAGGAAGCATCATATCACTGAAGATGATCTCGCCTTGGCATCGAAAGTTATGCAGGAACATCGACCTAAGCGCCTCTAAGATGCCAATCGGTGGTAGCACCGGGGCAAGAAACGCCAGGTCAAGCCGAATCTCGGTGGCTCTAACGAAGCAGGGGAGCTCCAATGCCTCATGGTCATCGTCCTCTTCCTTGTCCTCCATGAGCAGCCCATCCAATGCCTCCTCCGAAAGAGCACGGTTGATGTCCAAGTTTAGCGGGCCGGTGAGGCGGGGCGCCGCGAGGGCAAGCCAGGCGGAGGTCTCCTGTGTGTGCACCTGATTGGGGGTGACGGCGAAGCTCTGGATGTCAAACGCGGTGTAGTCCTGGTATGAAGCTAGGGCACGGGCCGGTGCGGAGGGGTCGACACCGGGAGCCCAACCCATACGGCCTGTCATCGTGTGGAGAAGACGGTCATCGCGACGGCTTCCTTGGTACAGAGACGGAGGAGGATGTCGATGAGGAGGTGGTCGGGGTGGTCGGGAGGGTGGTTTTGTGTAGCTCGAGCTACGTGGTACCCCTTATCTTAGACATCCATTTTTACATCGTGATCCGTGCAGCCACATTTGTCATTTCTGTTTCTCTCAAACGAAACAACGTATAAACTTCAAACTTTGCATCTTGATACGTCTCCAATGTATCTATAATTTTTAATTGTTCCATGCTATTATATTATCTGTTTTGGATGTTTATGGGCTTTACTCTACACTTTTATATCATTTTTGGGATTAACCTACTAACCGGAGGCCCAGCCCGAATTGCTGTTTTTTTGCCTATTTCAGTATGTCAAAGGAGAACAATATTAAACGGAGTCCAAACGGAATGAAACCTTCGGGAGCGATCTTTTTGGAACAAACACAATCTAGGAGACTTGGAGTGGACGTCAAGAAGCAGCCAAGGAGGCCACGAGGGTGGTCGGCGCGCCCAGTAAGGGTGGGCGCCCCCCCTGCCTCGTGGGCCCCTCGTGGCTCCCCTGACCGACTTCCTTCGCCTATATATATCTACCTACCCCGAAAACATCCAGGAGCACCACGAAAAACTATTTCCCCAGCCACAACCTTCTGTATCCGCGAGATCCCGTCTTGGAGCCTTCGTTGACGCTCCACCGGAGGGGGAATCGACAACGGAGGGCCTCTCCATTGAAGGAAATATGCCCTAGAGGCAATAATAAAGTTATTATTTATTTCCTTATTTCATGATAAATGTTTATTATTCATGCTAGAATTGTATTAACCGGAAACATAATACATGTGTGAATAAATAGACAAACATAGTGTCACTAGTATGCCTCTACTTGACTAGCTCGTTTATCAAAGATGGTTATGTTTCCTAGCCATGGACAAAAGAGTTGTCATTTGATTAACGGGATCACATCATTAGGAGAATGATGTGGTTGACTTGACCCATTCCGTTAGCCTTAGCACTTGATCGTTTAGTATGTTGCTATTGCTTTCTTCATGACTTATACATGTTCCTATGACTATGAGATTATGCAACTCCCGTTTACCGGAGGAACACTTTGTGTGCTACCAAACGTCACAACGTAACTGGATGATTATAAAGGAGCTCTACAGGTGTCTCCGAAGGTACATGTTGGGTTGGCGTATTTCGAGATTAGGATTTGTCACTCCGATTGTCGGAGAGGTATCTCTGGGCCCACTCGGTAATGCACATCACTATAAGCCTTGCAAGCATTGCAACTAATTAGTTAGTTGCGGGATGATGTATTATGGAACGAGTAAAGAGACTTGCCGGTAACGAGATTGAACTAGGTATTGAGATACCGACGATCGAATCTCGGGCAAGTTACATACCAATGACAAAGGGAACAACGTATGTTGTTATGCGGTTTGACCGATAAAGATCTTCGTACAATATGTGGGAGCCAATATGAGCATCCAGGTTCTGCTATTAGTTATTGACCGGAGACGTGTCTCGGTCATGTCTACATTGTTCTCGAACCCGTAGGGTCCGCACGCTTAAGGTTTCGATGACAGTTATATTATGAGTTTATGAGTTTTGATGTACCGAAGGAGTTCGGAGTCCCGGATGAGATCGGAGACATGACGAGGAGTCTCGAAATGGTCGAGACATAAAGATCGATATATTGGACGACTATATTCGGACTTCGGAAAGGTTCCGAGTGATTCGGGTATTTTTCGGAGTACCGGAGAGTTACGGAAATTCGCCGGGGAGTATA
>NC_041387.1:640853636-640868614 GCF_002162155.2 Triticum dicoccoides
CCCCCTCTTTCCCCTTCTCCTACTCTAACAAGGAAGGAGGGAGTCCTACTCCCGGTGGGAGTAGGACTCCCCTTGGAGCGCCCCCTTCTAGGCCGGCCGCCCCGTCCCCCCTTGCTCCTTTATATACGGGGGCAGGGGGGCACCTCTAGGCACAACAACAATTGATCCCTTGGATCTCTTAGCCGTGTGCGGTGCCCCCCTCCATCATAGTCCACCTCGATAATATCGTAGCGGTGCTTAGGCGAAGCCCTGCGACGGTAGAACATCAAGATCGTCACCACGCCGTCGTGCTGACAGAACTCTCCCTCGACACTCGGCTGGATCGGAGTTCGAGGGACGTCATCGAGCTGAATGTGTGCTAGAAATCAGAGGTGCCGTAGTTTCGGTGCTTGATCGGTCGGGCCGTGAAGACGTACGACTACATCAACCGCGTTGTGCTAACGCTTCCGCTTTCGGTCTACGAGGGTACGTGGACACACTCTCCCCTCTTGTTGCTATGCATCACCATGATCTTGCGTGTGCGTAGGGATTTTTTTGAAATTACTACGTTCCCCAACAGTGGTATCAGAGCCAGGTTTTATGCGTAGATGTTATATGCACGAGTAGAACACAAGTGAGTTATGGGCGATACAAGTCATACTGCTTACCAGCATGTCATACTTCGGTTCGGCGGTATTGTTGGATGAAGCGGCCCGGACCGACATTACGCGTACACTTACGCGAGACTGGTTCTACCGACGTGCTTTGCACACAGGTGGCTGGCGGGTGTCAGTTTCTCCAACTTTAGTTGAACCGAGTGTGGCTACACCCGGTCCTTGTGAAGGTTAAAACAACACTAACTTGACGAACTATCGTTGTGGTTTTGATGCGTAGGTAAGAACGGTTCTTGCTCAGCCCGTAGCAGCCATGTAAAATTTGCAACAACAAAGTAGAGGACGTCTAACTTGTTTTTGCAGGGCATGTTGTGATGTGATATGGTCAAGACGTGATAAGATATAAGTTGTTGTATGAGATGATCATGTTTTGTTGAAGTTATCGGCAACTGGCAGTAGCCCTATGGTTGTCTCTTTGTTGCATAAGATGCAAGTGCCAAATAATTGCTTTATTTATCGCTATGCGATAGCAATAGTTGCAAGAGCAATAGTTGGTGAGACGACCATGTGACGACACATTGATATAGATCAAGATGATGAAGATCATGGTGTCATGCCGGTGACGATAGAGATCATGACAATACTTTGGAGATGGAGATCAAAGGCGCAAGATGATCATGGCCATATCATGTCACATATTTTGATTGCATATGATGTTTATCTTTTATACATCTTATTCTTGCTTTGATTGACGGTAGAATTTTAAGATGATCTCTCACTAATTATCAAGAAGTGTTCTCCCTGAGTATGCACCGTTGCGAAAGTTCTTCGTGCTGAGACACCACGTGATGATCGGGTGTGATAGGCTCTACGTTCAAATACAACGGGTGCAAAACAGTTGCGCACGCGGAATAATCAGGTTAAACTTGACGAGCCTAGCATATAACAGATATGGCCTCGGAACACGGAGACGAAAGGTCGAGCGTGAATCATATAGTAGATATGATCAACATATTGATGTTCACCGTTGAAACTACTCCATCTCACGTGATGATCGGACATGGTGTAGTTGATATGGATCACGTAATCACTTAGAGGATTAGAGGGATGTCTATCTAAGTGGGATTTCTTAAGTAATATGATTAATTGAACTTAAATTTATCATGAACTTAGTCCTGGTAGTATTTTGTAAATTATGTTGTAGATCAATAGCTTGCGTTGTTGCTTTCATGTGTTTATTTTGATATTTTCCTAGAGAAAATTGTGTTGAAAGATGTTAGTAGCAATGATGCGGATTGGATCTGTGATCTTAGGTTTATCCTCATTGCTGCACAGAAGAATTATGTTCTTAATGCACCACTAGGTGACAGACCTATTGCAAGAGCAGATGCAGACGTTATGAACGTTTGACTAGCTCAATATGATGACTACTTGATAGTTTAGTGCACCATGCTTAACGGCTTAGAATCGGGACTTCAAAGACGTTTTGAACGTCATGGACCATATGAGATGTTCCAAGAGTTGAAGTTAATATTTCAAGCAAATACCCGAGTTGAGAGATATGAAGTCTCCAACAAGTTCTATAGCTAAAAGATGGAGGAGAATCGCTCAACTAGTGAGCATGTGCTCAGATTGTCTGGGTACTACAATCGCTTGAATCAAGTGGGAGTTAATCTTCCAGAATAAGATAGTGATTGACAGAGTTCTCTAGTCACCATCACCAAGTTAGTAGAACTTTGTGATGAACTATAGTATGCAAGGGATGACGAAAATGATTCCCGAGCTCTTCGTGATGTTGAAATCAACGAAGGTAGAAATCAAGAAAGAGCATCAAGTGTTGATGATTGACAAGACCACTAGTTTCAAGAAAAGGGCAAAGGGAAAGAGAGGGAACTTCAAGTAGAATGACAAGCAAGTTGTCACTCCCACGAAGAAGCCCAAAGCTGAACCAAAGCCTGAAACTGAGTGCTTACACTGCAAAGGAAATGGTCACTGGAAACGGAAATACCCTGAATATTTGGTGGATAAGAAGGATGGCAGAGTGAGCAAGGGTATATTTGATATACAGATTATTGATGTGTACCTTACTCGTGTTTATAGTAGCCCATGAGTATTTGATACTTGTTCGGTTGCTAAAAATTAGTGACTCGAAATAAGAGTTACAGAATAAACAGAGACTAGTTGAGGGTGAAGTGACGATGAGTGTTGGAAGTAGTTCCAAGATTGATATGATCAGCATCGCACACTCCCTATAATTTCGGGATTAGTGTTAAACCTAAATAAATGTTATTTGGCGTTTGCGTTGAGCATGAATATGATTTGATCATGTTTATTGCAATACGGTTATTCATTTAAAATCAGAGAATAATTGTTGTTCTGTTTACATGAATAAAACCTTCAATGGTCATACACCCAATGAAAATAGTTTGTTGGATCTCGGTCGTAGTGATACACATATTCATAATATTGATGCCAAAAGATGCAAAGTTGATAATGATAGTGCAACTTATTTGTGGCCCTGCCGTTTGGGTCATATCGGTGTAAAGTGCATGAAGAAACTCCATAAAGATGGATTTTTGGAATCGCATGGTTGTGAATCAGTTGATGCTTGCGAACCATGCCTTTTGGGCAAGATGACTAAAACTCCATTCTTCGGAACAATGGAACGAGCTACTGATTTATTGGAAATAATACATACCGATGTATGCGATCCAATGAGTATTGATGCTCGTGGCGAGTATCGTTATTTTCTGACCTTCACAGATGATTTGAGCAGATATGGGTATATCTACTTAATGAAACACAAGTCTGAAACATTTGAGAAGTTCAAAGAATTTCAGAGTGAAGTGGAGAATCATCGTAACAAGAAAATAAATTTTCTATGATATGATCGTGGAGGAGAATATTTGAGTTATGAGTTTGGCCTTCATATAAAACAATGTGGAATAGTTTCACAGCTCACGCCACATGGAACACCACAGTGTAATGGTATGTCCGAACGTCATAACCGCACTTTATTGAATATGGTGCGATCTATGATGTATCTTACCGATTTACCACTATCGTTTTGGGGTTATGCATTAGAGACAGTTGCATTCACTTTAAAAAGGGCACCATCAAAATCCGTTGAGACGACGCCTTATGAACTGTGGTTTGGCAAGAAACCAAAGTTGTCGTTTCTTAAAAGTTTGGGGATGCGATGCTTATGTAAAAAAATTTCAACCTGATAAGCTCGAACCCAAATCGGAGAAGTGCGTCTTCATAGAATACCCAAAGGTAACTATTGGGTACACCTTCTATCACAGATCCGAAGGCAAGTTATTTGTTGCTAAGATGGATCCTTTCTAGAGAAGAAGTTTCTCTCGAAAGAAGTGAGTGGGAGGAAAGTAGAACTTGATGAGGTAATTGTACCTTCTCCTGAATTGGAAAGTAGTTCATCACAGAAATCAGTTCCAGTGATTCCTACACCAATTAGTGAGGAAGCTAATGATGATGATCATGAAACTTCAGATCAAGTTACTACAAAGCCTCGTAGGTCTTATAGAGTAAGATCCGCACCAGAGTGGTACGGTAATCCTGTTCTGGAAGTTATGTTACTAGACCATGATAAACTTACGAACTATGAGGAAGCGATGATGAGCCCAGATTTCGCGAAATGGCTTGAGGCCATGAAATCTGAGATGGGATCCATGTATGAGAACAAAGTATGGACTTTGATTGACTTGCTCGATGATCAGCAAGCCATGTTAAATAAATGGATCTTCAAGAGGAAGACAGACATTGATAGTAGTGTTACTATCTACTAAGCTCGACTTGTTGCGAAAGGTTTTCGACAAGTTCAAAGTGTTGAATACGATGAGATTTTCTCACTCGTATCGATGCTTAAGTCTGTCCGAATCATATTAGCAATTGCCACATTTTATGAAATCTGGCAAATGGTGTCAAAACTGCATTCCTCAATGGATTCTTTAAAGAAGAGTTGTATATGATGCAACCAAAAGGTTTTGTCAATCCTAAAGGTGCTAACAAAATGTGCAAGCTCCAGTGATCCATCAATGGACTAGTGCAAGCATCTCGGAGTTGGAATATACGCTTTGATGAGTTGATCAAAGCATATGGTTTTATACAGACTTTTGGAAAGGTCTGTATTTACAAGAAAGTGAGTGGGAGCTCTGTAGCATTTCTAATATTATATGTGCAAGACATATGGTTGATTGGAAATGATATAGAATTTCTGGATAGCATAAAAGGATACTTTAATAAAAGGTTTTCAATGAAAGACCCCGGTGAAGCTGCTTACACATTGAGCATCAAGATCTATAGAGATAGATCAAGACGCTTGATGAGATTTTTCAATGAATACATACCTTGATAAAATATTGAAGTAGTTCAAAATAGAACAGTCAAAGAAGGAGTTCTTGCCTGTGTTGTAAGGTGTGAAGTTGAGTAAGACTCAAAACCCGACTATGGCAGAAAATAGAAAGAGAATGAAAAGTCATTCCCTATGCCTCAGTCATAGGTCCTATAAATTATGCTATGCTGTGTACCAGACCTATTGTATACCTTGCTCTGAGTTTGGCAAAGGAATATAATTTTGATCTAATAGTAGATCACAGGACAACGGTCAAGAATATCCTTAGTGAGGACTAAGGAGATGTTTCTCGATTATGGAGGTAATAAAAGAATTCATTGTAAAAGTTACATCGGTGCAAACTTTTACACTGATCCAGATGACTCTAAGTCTCAATCTGGATACATATTGAAAGTCGGAGCAATTAGCTAGAGTAGCTCCATGCAGAACATTGAAGACATAGAATATTTGCAAAATACATACGGCTCTGTATGTGACAGACCCGTTAACTAAGTTTCTCTGACGAACAAAACATGATCATACCTTTGTACTCTTTGGGTGTTAATCACATAGCGATGTGAGCTAGATTATTGACTCTAGTAAACCCTTTGGGTGTTGGTCACATGATGATGTGAACTATTGGGTATTAATCACATACAGATGTGAATATTGGTGTTAAATCACATGGCGATGTGAACTAGATTATTGACTCTAGTGCAAGTGGGAGACTGAAGGAAATATGCCCTAGAGGCAATAATAAAGTTATTATTTATTTCCTTATTTCATGATAAATGTTTATTATTCATGCTAGAATTGTATTAACCGGAAACATAATACATGTGTGAATACATAGACAAACATAGTGTCACTAGTATGCCTCTACTTGACTAGCTCGTTTATCAAAGATGGTTATGTTTCCTAGCCATGGACAAAAGAGTTGTCATTTGATTAACGGGATCACATCATTAGGAGAATGATGTGGTTGACTTGACCCATTCCGTTAGCCTTAGCACTTGATCGTTTAGTATGTTGCTATTGCTTTCTTCATGACTTATACATGTTCCTATGACTATGAGATTATGCAACTCCCGTTTACCGGAGGAACACTTTGTGTGCTACCAAACGTCACAACGTAACTGGGTGATTATAAATGAGCTCTATAGGTGTCTCCGAAGGTACATGTTGGGTTGGCGTATTTCGAGATTAGGATTTGTCACTCCGATTGTCGGAGAGGTATCTCTGGGCCCACTCAGTAATGCACATCACTATAAGCCTTGCAAGCATTGCAACTAATTAGTTAGTTGCGGGATGATGTATTATGGAACGAGTAAAGAGACTTGCCGGTAACGAGATTGAACTAGGTATTGAGATACCGACGATCGAATCTCGGGCAAGTTACATACCGATGACAAAGGGAACAACGTATGTTGTTATGTGGTTTGACCGATAAAGATCTTCGTACAATATGTGGGAGCCAATATGAGCATCCAGGTTCTGCTATTGGTTATTGACCGGAGACGTGTCTCGGTCATGTCTACATTGTTCTCGAACCCATAGGTTCCGCACGCTTAAGGTTTCGATGACAGTTATATTATGAGTTTATGAGTTTTGATGTACCGAAGGAGTTCGGAGTCCCGGATGAGATCGGGGACATGACGAGGAGTCTCGAAATGGTCGAGACGTAAAGATCGATATATTGGACGACTATATTCGGACTTCGGAAAGGTTCCGAGTGATTCGGGTATTTTTCGGAGTACCGGAGAGTTACGGGAATTTGGCGGGGAGTATATGGGCCTTATTGGGCCATACGGGAATAGAGGAGAGAGGCCAAAAGGAAGGAGGTCTGCGCCCCCCTTCTGGTTCGAATTGGATAAGGGGCGCAGCCCCCTTTTCCTTATTCCTCTCCCCCTCTTTCCCCTTCTCCTACTCCAACAAGGAAGGAGGGAGTCCTACTCCCCGTGGGAGTAGGACTCCCCTTAGTGCGCCCCCTTCTAGGCCGGCCGCCCCCTCCCCCGTTGCTCCTTTATATGCGGGGGCAGGGGGGCACCTCTAGGCACAACAACAATTGATCCCTTGGATCTCTTAGCCGTGTGCGGTGCCCCCCTCCATCATAGTCAACCTCGATAATATCGTAGCGGTGCTTAGGCGAAGCCCTGTGACGGTAGAACATCAAGATCGTCACCACGCCGTCATGCTGACAGAACTCTCCCTCGACAATCGGCTGGATCGGAGTTCGAGGGACGTCATCGAGCTGAACGTGTGCTAGAACTCGGAGGTGTCGTAGTTTCGATGCTTGATCGGTCGGGCCGTGAAGATGTACGACTACATCACCGCGTTGTGGTAACGCTTCCGCTTTCGGTCTACGAGGGTACGTGGACACACTCTCCCCTCTTGTTGCTATGCATCACCATGATCTTGCGTGTGCGTAGGATTTTTTTTTTGAAATTACTACGTTCCCCAACATCCATCACCACCAAGGCCTCTCCGATGAGTTGTGAGTAGTTCCACAGACCTTTGGGTCCATAGTTATTAGCTAGATGGCTTCTTCTCTCTCTTTGAATCTCAATACAAAGTTCTGCTTCCTCTTCTTGGAGATCTATTCGATGTAACTCTTTTTGCGATGTGTTTGTCGAGATCCGATGAATTGTGGGTTTATGATCAAGCTTATCGATGAGAAATATTTGAATCTCCTCCGAATTCTTTTATGTATGATTGGTTATCTTTGAAAGTCTCTTTGAATTATCAGTTTGGTTTGGCCTACTAGATTGATCTTTCTTGCCATGGGAGAAGTGCTTAGCTTTGGGTTAAATCTTGCGGTGTCCTTTCCCAGTGACAGCAGGGGCAGCAAGGCACATATTGTATTGTTGCCATCGAGGATAAAAAGATGGGGTTTATATCATATTGCATGAGTTTATCCCTCTACATCATGTCATCTTGCTTAATGCGTTACTCTGTTCTTCATGAACTTAATACTCTAGATGCAGGCAGGAGTCGGTCGATGTGTGGAGTAATAGTAGTAGATGCAGGCAGGAGTCGGTCTACTTGTTGCGGACGTGATGCCTATATACATGATCATGCCTAGATAATCTCATAACTATGCACTTTTCTATCAATTGCTCGACAGTAATTTGTTCACCCACCGTAATACTTATGCTATATTCAGAGAACCCACTAGTGAAACCTATGGCCCCCGGGTCTATCTTTTATCATATAAGTTTCCTATCTAATTTTATTTGCATCTTTTACTTTCCAATCTATATCATAAAAATACCAAAAATATTTATCTTATCATATTATCTCTATCAGATCTGACTTTCGCAAGTTTCCGTGAAGGGATTGACAACCCCTTTATCGCGTTGGTTGCGAGGTTCTTGTTTGTTTGTGTAGGCGCATGGGACTTGGGAGGAGCCTCCTACTGGATTGATACCTTGGTTCTCAAAACTGAGGGAAATACTTACGCTACTTTCTGCATCACCCTTTCCTCTTAAAGGGAAAAACCAACGCATGCTCAAGAGGTAGCAAAAAGGATTTCTGGTGCTGTTGCCGGGGAGGTCTTCGCTCAAGTCAAGACATACCAAGTACCCATCACAAACTCATCTCCCTCGCATGACAGTATTTGCCATTTGCCTCTCGTTTTCCTCTCCCCCACTTCACCCTTGCCATTTTGTTCGCCCTTCTTTTGTTCGTCTTTTCATTTGCTTTGATGTCTTACTTGGCTCGTTTGCTCGTTTGGTTGGAATAGTTGTTTATTTATTGCTAAACAGAGGACCTAAGATTTATGGATCCTCATCCGCTTGCTAATCTTTTTAAGAGATCCAATTATGATGAACCAATTGCTAGTGAGTTTTGTGCACTAGATTATCTTTATGAAGCTTTGCTTGAAATTCGTGAATCTGGAAATTGTGATGAAGAAATTTATGAAGAGATTCACGATAGCTCCCTGAATAAAAAGCATGATTGCAATGATTTTATTATAAATTCTATTAATGTGAATTGTGTTAATGATATGCAAAACCCTGAGCTTGGGGATGCTAGTTTTGCTATGTCCATTACTTGTTGCAATGATCATGATTGGGGTGATTCTTCTTATAATTTTGAAATTTTATTTAAGCCCCATGATGAATATGAGATTGATAATAATTTTTGCAATAATACTGAAAGTGGGTTTAGAAGAGTGTCAACTTTAGCTCCCACATATTTGGATTTTGATCAATCTTATGAATTTTTTTATAAAAGTGGGCTTGGAGAAGTCATGACTTTAGTTAATGTTAATCCCACTATTTCAGAAGAGTGTCAACTTTGCATGCATGTGGATCGTGTTGAAAATATTTTATGTGATAGCTATTTTGTTGAATTTGCTTATGATCCTACATGTAATTATTATGAGAGAGGAAAATATGGTTGTAGAAATTTTCATGTTACTAAATTATCTCTCTTCATGTTGAGATTGCTATCATCTTCTTCCTTGCATATGCTAGTTTTTGCTTGCCTTGATAATTTGTTTACTTATAAAAAAACCTATGCATAGGAAGTACGTTAGACTTAAGTGCGTTTGTCACATGTTTTATGATGCTCTATTTATGCTTATTCTGCTGAAAAACAGAAATTTTGCACGCACGAGAAAAAATTCAATAAATCACAGAAATGTGCTTTTGCGTTGATTATTTTTGCTGTAGATCAATAGATAGATTACCTAGGATGTCCTATTTTGGTAGGATTTTTGGAGTTCCAGAAGTATTCAAAAGTTACAGATTGCTATAGACTGTTCTGTTTTTGACAGATTCTGTTTTTCGTGTGTTGTTTGCTTATGTTGATGCATCTATGGCTAGTATTGGGGGTATGAATCATAGAGAAGTTGGAATACAGTAGGTTTAACACCATATAAATAAAGAATGAGTTCATTACAGTACCTTATGTGGTGGTTTTTCTTTCTTGCACTAACGGAGCTTATGAGATTTCCTGTTGAGTTTTGTGTTGTGAAGTTTTCAAGTTTTGGGTAAAGATTTGATGGACTATGGAATAAGGCTTGGAAAAAGCCTAAGCTTGGGGATGCCCATGGCACCCCAAGATATTCAAGGACAACCAAAAGCCTAAGCTTGGGGATGCCCCGGAAGGCATCCCCTCTTTCGTCTTCGTCTATCGGTAACTTTACTTGGAGCTATATTTTTATTTACCACATGATATGTGTTTTGCTTGGAGCATCTTGTATGATATGAGTATTTGCTTTTTAGTTTACCACAATCATCCTTGATGTACACACCTTTTGGGAGAGACCCACATGATTTAAAATTTATTAGAATACTCTATGTGCTTCACTTATATCTTTTGAGCTAGATAGTTTTGCTCTATGTGCTTCACTTATATCTTTTGAGCTAGATAGTTTTGCTCTATGTGCTTCACTTATATTTTCTAGAGCACGGGCGGTGGCTTTATTTTGAAGAAATTGTTGATCTCTCATGCTTCACTTTATTATTTTGAGAGTCTTTTAGAACAGCATGGTATTTGCTATGGTTATAAATTTGGTTCTAGAATGATGAGCATCCAAGTTGGGTATAATAAAAAACTATCATAGAAGTGCATTAAAAACTATGATCAGTTTGATGCTTGATAATTGTTTTGAGATATAAAGGTAGTAATGTTATAGTCATGCTAATTGGGTAATTATGAAATTGAGAAATACTTGTGTTGAAGTTGGCAAGTCCCGTAGCATGCACGTATGGTAAAAGTTGTGTGACAAACTTGTTGCATGGGATGCTCTTTTAATTGCTTTCCTTATGAGTGGAGGTCGGGATCGTGCGATGGTTAACTCCTACCAACCTTTCCCCTAGGAGCATGCGTAGTAGTACTTTGCTTCGAGGGCAAGTAGATTTTTGCAATATGTATATGAGTTCTTTATGACTAATGTGAGTCCATGGATATACGCACACTTACCCTTCCATTTAGCTAGCCTCTATTATGCCGCGCAACTTTCGCCGGTATCATGAACCCATTATTTACCTTCCTCAAAACAGCCACCATACCTACCTATTATGGTATTTCCATAGCCATTTCGAGATATATTGCCATGCAACTTTCCACCGTTCTGTTTATTATGACACGCTCCATCATTGTCATATTGCTCTTTGCATGATCATGTAGTTGACATCGTATTTGTGGCAAGGCCACCTTCATAATTTTTCATACATGTCACTCTTGATTCATTGCATATGCCGGTACATCGCCGGAGGCATTCACATAGAGTCATATTTTGTTCTAAGTATTGAGTTGTAATTCTTGAGTTGTAAATCAATAGAAGTGTGATGATCTTCATTATTAGAGCATTATCCCAAGTGAGGAAAGTATGATGAAGACTATGATTCCCCCACAAGTCGGGATGAGACTTCGGACTTTATAAAAATTAAAGAGGCAAAGAAGCCCATACAAAAAAAGAGGCAAAAGAAGCCCACCAAAATAAAAAAAAGTGAGGGAAAAAAGAGAGAAGGGACAATGCTACTATCTCTTTTTCCACACTTGTGCTTCAAAGTAGCACCATGATCTTCATGATAGAGAGTCTATTATGTTGTCACTTTCATATACTAGTGGGAAATTTTCATTATAGAACTTGGCTTGTATATTCCAATTATGGGCTTCCTCAAAACGCCCTAGGTCTTCGTGAGCAAGCAATTTAGATGCACACCCACTTAGTTTCTTTTGTTGAGCTTTCATATATTTATAGCTCTAGTGCATCTGTTACATGGCAATCCCTACTCACTCACATTGATATCTATTAATGGGCATCTCCATAGCCCGTTGATATGCCTAGTTGATGTGAGACTATCTTCTGCATTTTTTCCTCACAACCACCATATACCACATATAGTGCTATGTACATGGCTTGTGCTCATGTATTCTGTAAGAGTTGAAAAAGCTGAAGCGTGTTAAAAAGTATGAACCAATTGCTTGGCTGAAATCGGGGTTGTGCATGATGGGAGTATTTTATGTGATAAAGATGAAGCATGGCCTAACTATATGATTTTGTAGGGATAAGCTTTCTTTGGCTATGTTATTTTGATCTCACATGATTATTTGTTAGTATGCTTCAAAGTATTACTATTTTTATGTTTTATAAGTTTTTATCTTGAATCACTGGATCTGAACAATCATGCCACAATAGAGAAAATTACATTGAGAATTATGCTAGGTAGCATTCCACATCAAAAATTCTGTTTTTATCATTTACCTACTCGAGGACGAGAAGGAATTAAGATTGGGGATGCTTGATACGTCTCCAACGTATCTATAATTTTTTATTGTTCCATGCTATTATATTACCTGTTTTGGATGTTTATGGGCTTTACTCTACACTTTTATATCATTTTTGGGACCAACCTACTAACCGGAGGCCCAGCCCGAAATTGCTGTTTTTTGTCTATTTCAGTATATCGCAGGAAAGGAATATCAAACGGAGTCCAAACGGAATGAAACCTTCGGGAGCGATCTTTTTGGAACAAACGCAATCCACGAGACTTGGAGTGGACGTCAAGAAGCAGCCGAGGAGGCCACAAGGGTGGCCGGCGCGCCTAGTAAGGGTGGGTGCGCCCCCTGCCTCGTGGGTCTCTCGTGGCTCCCCTGACCGACTTCCTTCGCCTATATATATCTACGTACCCCGAAAACATCCAGGAGCACCACGAAAAACTATTTCCACCGCCGCAACCTTCTGTATCCATGAGATCCCATCTTGGAGCCTTCGTCGGCACTCCGTCGGAGGGGGAATCGACCATGGAGGGCCTCTCCGTCACCACCAAGGCCTGTCCGATGAGTTGTGAGTAGTTTACCACAGACCTTCGGGTCCATAGTTATTAGCTAGATGGCTTCTTCTCTCTCTTTGAATCTCAATACAAAGTTCTCCTTCCTCTTCTTGGAGATCTATTCGATGTAACTCTTTTTGCGGCGTGTTTGTCAAGATATGATGAATTGTGGGTTTATGATCAAGTTTATCTATGAGAAATATTTGAATCTCCTCTGAATTCTTTTATGTATGATTGGTTATCTTTGCAAGTCTCTTCGAATTATCAGTTTGGTTTGGCCTACTAGATTGATCTTTCTTGCCATGGGAGAAGTGCTTAGCTTTGGGTTAAATCTTGTGGTGTCCTTTCCCAGTGACAGCAGGGGCAGCAAGGCACGTATTGTATTGTTGCCATCGAGGATAAAAAGATGCGGTTTATATCATATTGCATGAGTTTATCCCTCTACATCATGTCATCTTGTTTAATGCGTTACTCTGTTCTTCATGAACTTAATACTCTAGATGCAGGCAGGAGTCGTTCGATGTGTGGAGTAACAGTAGTAGATGCAGGCAGGAGTTGGTCTACTTGTTGCGGACGTGATACCTATATACATGATCATGCCTAGATAATCTCATAACTATGCACTTTTCTATCAATTGCTCGACAGTAATTTGTTCACCCACCGTAATACTTATGTTATCTTGAGAGAAGTCACTAGTGAAACATATGGCCCCCGGATCTACCTTTTATCATATAAGTTTCCTATCTACTTTTATTTGCATCTTTTACTTTCCAATCTATATCATAAAAATACCAAAAATATTTATCTTATCATATTATCTCTATCAGATCTCACTTTTGCAAGTTTCCGTGAAGGGGTTGACAACCCCTTTATCGCGTTAGTTGCGAGGTTCTTGTTTGTTTGTGTAGGCGCGTGGGACTTGGGAGGAGCCTCCTACTGGATTGATACCTTGATTCTCAAAACTGAGGGAAATACTTATGCTACTTTGCTGCATCACCCTTTCCTCTTCAAGGGAAAAACGAACGCATGCTCAAGAGGTAGCACAGCACAACAAAACATTCTAATTACTACGTGGGAAAAAACTTTCAGATTTTTTCATGCATTTTAAATGCTAAAAATTATTTTTTAATTAAAAAATCCGCATTTTCTATATTTATGTTGGTCCAAAAAATCTGAAAGTTTTTTCACACATTAAAGTTGTAAAGTTTGCTATATCCGCAAAGTTTGAAGTCTATATGTTCTTCTATTCCAGAGAAACAAAAAAGAGAAATCTTCTTGTTGTAAGTTAGTTCGAGAGTACGGATGTCAAAGCAATGTTGGAGGGATGAAGATAAGAGGTTCCATGTAGCTCAACCTACAGAGGGACTTTGTGCTCAAGAAATCCCTGCCGCCGCCTCCGGGGACGTCCCCGAGGGAGCGTGCGGCGGCCTCCTCGGTCTCCATGGGAGGGAGCTCGGGATTTGGGGATTTCCCCCCTCTTGGTTCTTGCTTGGTTCAGGTTTGAGCGGGCGGACTCCGGGTCAAATGTTTAAGGGGGCGGGAGGCGGATGAAACCTGCCGCTTTCCTTTTTCCTTTTTTTCTGTAGGGAGAAAAATCAATGGAAAACTATTTTAGATATGTTTTGCTGGGGATTTAAGCTAATTCAGCCTGTACATAGCATACACAGCTTGCTACAAATTCAATTAGTACAAAAAATAATTGATTTTAAAGAGAGATTCAAAAATCACCGCCCGCCGCCCATCCTCCTCCGCTCTCGACCTCGCCCCTCCGCGCCATCGTGGCTATGCTCCGTGCATACCAGCATCACCCCTCCTCACAACATCGATACCATCGATACTCTTCACATCACGTACATGTACGCTAATGCATGCCGCACAACAGCACATGCTCGTCTATAATCGGCGGCAAAACTCCACATTAGCGAAGGCTAGGAGTGTGGTATACCGATAGGCCGACTAGAAAGTGTAACCAGCCCGACCATGGTGGCGAGTCGTGCTTGAGTAGGCACGTGCGTACACGGCCGGTTTCACGCGCTCCGATTGAGCAGGTAGAAACCCCGGATGAGCATGAGGAGCCGAAGTCGGAGGGTGCCTATCGGTCAGTAAGGGTACCTGTCCGGAGGGTGCCTATCGGTGAATAAGGGTACCTGCCGGGAGGGTGCCTTAGAGGCGAACCCAAATTGTACTATTGAACCGAGTGCCTAGAAGAGTCACGCCCAACCGCCCGAGTAGGCGCTCATAAGAGC
>NC_041387.1:640868836-640884188 GCF_002162155.2 Triticum dicoccoides
GTCGAATTGGGCAAAAAATTCATCTGGCGTACCCAGGCCGAACCCGACGCACCGGGGGGGCGTTTGGGGGCTCCGGCGCAAGGAAAAGGTCACGTGGGTCGGCTCTGTCGGGAGCCAGCTCCAGATTCGCCCTCTACCGCCACCACCCGTCTGCCCTCCACGACTAGAAACCGGCGCTCCCCCATGTCGAAATTAGCATTGGCACCCCCCCCCCCCCCAGGCGGCGCTATTTACCGTCGAAAAACGGTCTGGGGGGACGCCAACGGATGGAGATGCCCTAAGGGGATGTGACCACTATTTCAAAGATCCTGTGGTTATGAGAGATACACTCCCCTAATATATGGGAGCATCTGATTGTATTGTATCCCTTGAAGATGACAACCAAACTATCAGCCTATGTCTATCTTTATAAAGTTCAAATGAAGTCCCTCGAAGGAGGGCATGTCAACATACAAGTAACCTAGCTCATTAGGTAGAAGAGACACCAGCGTAATATCGCAATTGATCAATAAGGGCATCTTCGACAAAGTACTCGCTCCCCTAAATCATCAACAACATATACGTCATTCTTGATTTTGATATGATGCTTAATATAATGGATGTGCTACACTGTGTCACATGGTTGGATCTATAGAATCATAAAAAAATCATATGCAAAGTTTCGTGCGTGTAGCAACACTCTGTCATCAAGTACTCTTCCCAACTTCTATCACCAGTAGAAAACGGCTCATTTGGGCCGGTTCCAGAGGCCCTTTAGCCCTGCTTCAGGACCGCAGGACTAAAGTCCACAACTTTTAGTCCCGGTTCACTTACGAACCGGGACAAATGAGGCTCCACGTGGCCGCTGCGGGTACCAATCGGGACCAAAAGGCCTCCACACGCCAGCAGCTGGCAGGAGCTGTGGTTTTTTTTGAAAGAGGGAGGAGTTAGGGGTTTTCGAGGGTTAATTTAGGGGTTTGGTCATATTATGTTAGGTAGCTAATAGAGAGAAGTGACCTCTTTTTATCTTCGTGCTTGGTCGACGCTACCTACTATACATATAGAGAGAACTCGACACGCTAGCTAGTAAGCAAATGAAGAAACCATTAAGTACACAAGATCGTCATGAACATATATAGAGAGAAGTGACCTCTCTTTCTCCGCGAGATTGGTCGAACAATAAGTTTTCGTATATCTATCCGACGCTACTAGCTACAATATACAATATAAGATCTCTTACAAACCCTAACATCTAAGGTCTGTATCAATTTCCACATGGTATTCTCCGGCTTTATTTATGACGTGGTCAAGAAAGAATCCGGGTAATTCCTCTTGAATAGCTCGTATGCGATCATGTGGTAGGAGTTGATCCCGCATCTGTCACATCTAATTTAAAGAAGTGGGTCGATACATATATATGAATGAAATTCAACACAAATGATGGAAATAAAATAAAATTATGAATTCTTTTGTTTACGTACATCATATTGTTTTTCAGAGTAGCCCCGCTTAGAGGTCGTCGAGTTGTAGATGAACTCGCAAACGTAGTATCCACAAAAATCATTCCCGGCTTCCTGCCACAAGCACTTTACGAGAAATAGAGTTCAATCAAACTGATAATCAAGCATGCTTAATGGTTTTTTGATGAAACTAGCTAGAATCAATGGGAGATGCGCGAAACTAGCTGGTAGTACTTACTTTCGGGTGTGTAAATCGCAGCTCCATCGGCAATGCCGGAACAATGGCGGTGAACTCTTTCCAAACCCTCCCAGACAAAGAGAATTATTACTTGATATCAGGAAATGAACAAATTTGCCGATATGGTGCGATAATGATCGATTGAACTTACTTCTGGAGCATATCAGTCATGCATGTCCGCATACTCCTGGGGATCTTTTCGTCTCGAGTCTAAGACAGTTACTATTCCTTGTTCAAACTTAATCTCTAGCAGAATATAGTGGAATCTGCGCACGCATGCATAACTCCTCAATTACATTACTATAATTAACCTAGAGTAAGGGAAACCGAATATGCACAAGATAGTAAAACTCACTTGAAGTTGTAAGGAAAGAGTATTTTATCATTGTTTTGATTTTTAATCAACGTTTGTATCAAGTTGTCCTCTGTGACATTGTGTTTGACGTCCATTCATGTATGATATTGGGTTAATGAACCCAATGTCATAGATATATGCTTTTCTGCATTCGACGATCTTCAACCTGCATAATATAGTGAGGATAATTATATATCATAGATATCTGCTTTTCTGTGTCGTGGGCATTTGAGAAAGAGGTGTTCTATAATTTCGTTCTGATCATAGAAGCAACATCATTTACTACCCTCTCATCTACGCTTTGACCATTTATCCTTAGTGAGAATCACTTCCTTGTGTAGAAACCACATGAAAATTTTGATTTTTAATGGTACTTTAATCTTCCAAACATGAAAATTATGTTTCTCTTGAAGATAACCCCCTCTAGTATGTATCGTCCTGGCATTAAAGCCGTCTGAGTCGGTTGTACCACACTATGGGCAATCCGCGTCACCCAATTTGTACCAACTTTTCTAAAAAAAATTGAAGCTCACATTAAGCAGATCAATACAAACTGCTCAATACAAACTGCCTCCTCCTTCTTTGGCAACAATGTTATCATTCCAAAGTTTAGGTGGAATAACTGTAGTTGGCCATTGAACAGATCATGGAACATGGGCATAAGGTCTCCCTTTATGATACTCTAGCATCTCTTATACAACTCTGTTGGAAAGCCATCCAGTCCTAGTGCTCTATTATTTTTCATCTATGTTATCGCCTCAAATACCTCTTTCTCTGTGAAGGGCGCGGACAAAATCTCATTCTTGCCAGTCCCAAGTTGAGGTAGATTCCCAACCAAGTGATCATTGAGCGACACAAAATTCTCCTCTGGTGCTCCAAAAAGGGTTTTTTATAGAAGTTAGAGATATACAATTTTAGGTTATCATGGCCTAATTGTACCATTATCCTATTCTAACTAAACAGTTTTCTTCTTTTTGTGTTTTCCATTCGCAATCATATGGAGAATTTTTGTGTTATTATCACCCTGCCGCACTTTAGCTCTAAGTGCCCATTTCATCTCTTCTTCTTGAAGTAGGTTTCGTAATTTCTCCTCGGCTTCTATCTTAGTAGTTTGAACACTCACATCTAGCAAGCTGGATTCACCTTTAGATCCAACTCATTAATAAGTTGTAGAAGCCTTTCCTCTTCCACTTTATATATACCACTTTCATTTTTTTTCCAGCCACTCAAGAACTGACACAAATGTCTAATCTTATGTTGCCATCTTTCTATGTCCGACTGGCCTCTGATCTCCTTAACCCATTCCTGGGCTTAAAGGTCAATGAAACCCTCCCTCTCGAACCACGATAGTTCGAAAGAGAAGATATTCTTGTTTCCTACATGGGTCGCATCCCCTAAGTCAACAAGTAAATGAGTGTGAAGGATATATTAAGGATCCTATGGGTTTCCATCCGCATGACATGGTTCAGGCAAGTGACAATAATATTCTGGTGAGCTATATATTCACGGGAGAGGTGTGATGGCTGACTCAAAGGATTTGAAGCCACTCTATGATACCCTGCACCGCATCTACTGCTCCATTCTCATTCCAAGGTGGGCATCCGGGACCAGATTCATGGCTATCTTGTTGATATCATGCTTGACACTCACAAGAGGAAGGGAAAAGGTGTGCCACTTGATGTCCCACATTTTTATGGAATGAGATGTTCTATTTGGTGATGAACAGGAAATGCACCTTATATCATGGCATTTCTGAATGCAAAGTGGGTTCTGCGTAGGCCCAATGTGCCTTTGACCTCTCCTGAGAGACTTGTGGTCGATGAGGCCAAGAAGCTGGAGAAGAAGAACAACAACTCTGAGCCCCATATTACTAAGGATGAGCAGGAGGTGTTTGTTGAACCTAGTGATAGTGACTTTGAGTTTCCCCTAGGGAGGAGCCTAGCTGGGCTGCCAAACTGAAGAACATGATCAAGAATTCTTTTTGCAGGCTAACATTTAGCACAGGTTGTATCATTTTCTTTTGCGCAAGCTCGTTATATTGTGTTTACTCTTTAGCTTGCACTCGTGGTTCGTTGTGCTTGTCATATAGGTTGTCCACCTAGTTGCATATCTAGATAACCTACTTTATTGTTGAGCCTAAAATTTATAAAAGAAGTTAGTTAGCTTTCTAGCTCTCTCTCTCTCTCCTTCTGATGAACGTCCTGCAAGTTATGCTGAAACTATGCAAATTAGGTTTTTATGTTTAACTCATATAGAACATTTTTTATTTTAGAAACACGCAAGAGCTCTTGTATACAATAGATACCAGATGAAACCAAACATCTAGATGAGTGTACCAAATAAACAAACGGTATGTAATCATAACTAAATTGGTTATATGATTACGTTCATGGAGGATCAGTGATATCTCAGTACCATGCATATGTTGAACTTGCTATAGAATCTAGCATGCGACACATTTGCAAATGATACAAATTACACGAAGGTTCTATAAACGTGCACATCTAGTAATACACTAAAAACCACTTTAAGATAGGACGCTCATAATTGACGAACGTTCGCCAGGGAGGTGGCACATGCGAACGCTTTAGGTGGCATTTTTAGTTTTGTGGAGGTGGCAGTCTCTTCAGAGAAGACATTTTTCGTTTAAAAACTGTCGTCGTTTGATTTTTCTTCACAGCGAAAACAGCTATGAAATATTGTTTGCTTGCCACCCCTCTCCCAACGAACAACTGGGTAACATCACCGTTAAGATATTAGTTGGATATTATTCTTTAGAAACCTCTAGCATGATATTTTATAAAACTAAATTATACATTAACATATGGGCATACATAGAAATACACATATGTGCACTATATAATTTGTGGAATTTTCACAAAAATCATTCAAATATAATTTTTGTTACATCACTTAAATTAAATTTAGTATAAACAAAGTGATTAGTGATATATGTTACAACCGATAACAAACAACATTGGTTAACTATGTCGACTAAACTATGTGGTTAAATATACCAACTAAATAATAAACTTTATAATGCTTATTAATACTGTTGTATGATAAAAAATAAGTACAAAATTTTGGTATAAAAACTATTTATTTGACCTCCAGCAACAACATTGACTGACATATGATGATCGTTACATTGTCTTCCTGATTGTGCCCAGGCTATATTGGCTCGTTCGCTTTCACAATGAGCAAGTTTATTTTCAGATGATGTTCGAAAATGATAGGTTGTACATGGACGACACAAACATCAATAGATTCTTCTGTCATTTGTCAAACTTGGTCGAAGGAGATGCGTCAATACAGTTTGTTGATGTTGCGACTACTCAGTTTATTGCGCACTGCCCCTTCCTCTCGCATGAAGGGATTGGTTTGACCTCACTTGATATTGCGTTGTTTGCGGTCAGATAATGAGAACCACGAAGCTATAGGTGGAACCCACTGGTGCCTACTTGTTTTTGATGGAACTCAACAACCACCCAGGTTTGTGCATCATGACAGCTCTGGTGGTAGAAACATCGAGGCAGCAAACCGCCTTGCCGCATCTCTTCGACGCCTATACCCTGGGACAGAAGAAGACGTTGTTCAAGCGCCGACCCCACAACAGAAGAATGGTTGGGACTGCAGAGTGTATGTGATGGCGATTGCACGGGCCATCATGCGTTGGTGGTCGGAAGGTGTAGTTGACAGTTCGGTGGGCGGTTCGGAGGACAGGTTGTTCATGGAAGTGGACCCGGAGAAGGTGAGCCAACTCAGGGAAGATCTTGTGAGGCTACTGATGGGCGAGATTGAGTTTGATGATCTTGTTTGAGTGGTTCATTTGCTGCTTTTAAATGGGTGTGTGTGATTATGTCATGATGTTGCCGCATGTAGTCAGTGCTTGAGATGCCATTGCTCATTGTTCATCTTGTTATGACCAAGATAGTCAACTTAAGGGTTTGGCAAGACAGACAACCCCCTTTATATGCATCTACATTTGTTTGGAACACCTTATAATTGCCGCATTCCCATGTTCCTTGAGCTCTGAATTCAGGTAGACCTGCTTTGTTAGCCCATGAGTTGTTTAAAGTTGAGTTTTCAAATCTTCCTTGCTTATTTGATTTGTTCCTTGTGAAAGAGGTCCTAAACAATAGAGGCGGTGCTCTTTGCTGCAATCTTTGCACATGATTGTGTTGGAAAATGTCAGTGCTCCTCTGCATTCAGGAACTGGGCATTTCTTTTTCTTTGTTACTCTCTG
Source organism: Triticum dicoccoides (assembly GCF_002162155.2). Taxonomy (NCBI): domain Eukaryota; kingdom Viridiplantae; phylum Streptophyta; class Magnoliopsida; order Poales; family Poaceae; genus Triticum; species Triticum dicoccoides. The sequence continues at coordinate 640,875,115 of NC_041387.1, forward strand.
GTAATTTGATGGATCGCAATCGGTATTAACATGAGGCTGCTCCCAAGTGATGTTTGCCAGTAGGCGTTGAGCTGCTTGATGACTGTACCTAGTGCTTTGCAGAGGAATGGCCATGTTACTGATGCCATCCAGCTAATTTTTCACATCAATATATAGGTAAAGTATCAAAACTCGTCGTTTTAATATGAAATGAAGTAGAATCTTTCTTATTATCTGCACCTGTGATTATCTATCAGAGAGAGCCACATCATATGGCAGAGAGAACTTTAGGTGTGTGGAAGTATTTACTATAGGGAAGCCTTGATATTTTCGTGCATATGATTTCTTTTAGTATATTTATTTGACAAGTGATATAAACAACAGTCGGAGAGGGTCTAGACAGCTGTGACTTGAAGTGGTGCAGTGCTAGGTGAAGAGATAGGAAAGGAACATGTCTGAAACAGCTTGTCAAAATGAAAAATTCAGAAGATGATGTTTAAGAAGTATGATATACTTATCTTAATTCATGTTTAGTTTAAAGAGGAGGAGGAGAAGATGCAATATAATCCCTATCATATGGATGAGTTGACTTGACTCTTGAGAATATCTAACATGAATGAAACAATCTACCGAAGACATCCAAACTACATGTTTAGTTTTGGGTGCTAAGCCTTTTCTCTGCAAAAGCTATATGCCCTAAACGTTGCATCTTGTTGACAATGAAGGAGGCTGCTCTGCTTCCAAACCTGACGAAACTGAACAAGAGGAAGGTTGTTCTGTTTCGCGGGGCAGGGCAACCAAACCATCAGTTTCAGCCTGCGGTCCCGATCGAGCAGCCACGACGACGCAGGTGAGCCATGGCGAGCAGGTTTAGGCCATGAGAGCGGAGGTGAACCTGCCGACGACTGCCGCCCAGGAGGAGGACGCAGGGGGAGAAGCCGGAAGGCAGGCGGCTGCGGCTGCTGAGTTGGGCGGCAGGTGGCCGGATTGGGTCGCCGCGGCAGTGCCCCCTCGCCTGCTGCGCCTTCGCCTTAACAAGGCAAGCTAGCTGCCGACACGATGACGACGACGACGGGCCAGCTGCTGCACGCGCACGCGATGGCCGCCGTCGGGAGCACGCCGCCAGTCAGGCTACAACAGTGCCGAGGCTGGCTCCCGGGCCCGGCGCAAAGCGGACGATAGAGGCATGCCATGCATGGCCTCCAGTCCAGCTTCGCAGACGCGCTCCGGAAGTCACGACTACGTGAGGAGGGGAGGGAACTCTCGGCAGATGACCTCCGTGCGCTGATCCATGCCTCCGCCGTGCACATCTATCTCTACGACGCACGTCCCGTCCCGTCCCGTCCCGGTCAATGTGTTCATCTCGTGAGCGTCGTTGAGAGCGGGATGGCGGCACGAGAGGAGCAGGCGCAACGTGGTTGAACCCAGCCACGTCGTGGCCGCTGGGGGGCGCAGCGCAGCAAGCGGGAGACAGACACAACCTGCGCATCAGGCTGTTGCGAGCCCGCCAGAGGTGGAAGCGGCGAGGGGACAAGGAAGGCCGGCAGCGCGCCGCCACCGCCAGGATGGACGTACGGCCATGATGGGAGGAGCTTTGTCAGCACAGCACTCACTTCCATGCTGCCCAAGTGGAAGTGAGTGCTGTGCTGACAAAGATGCAGTGCGATCCGAACCACATGGGCCGCGCGCATGCCGCCGTCGTCGGCAGCGGCGGATGAAGCAGAGGCGGTGTGGGTGCCGGTTGTGTTTGTGTGCGCCGCTGAGAGCGTCTCCAACAGCCGATCAACGCGCGGTGCGCTAAAAAAGCATTTGCAGCGCGTCGATCGCCTTGCGTGGCGCGGAACGCTAGCTCCAGCGGCCGCTAAAAGTTTAGGGTGTGCAAGTAGCTCCAGCAGGTGCTGCAAATAAACGGTGTGCGAGCTCTCGCACAAGCAACATATGCACTCCAAACACAACGAAAAAGATCAAACACAAACAAAATAAATCAACAATAAATAGTTCGATTTCGTTATTACAACTCAAACAAATAGTTTATCTTTAAATACAACAAATAGTTCAACAATACAACATCAAATGCATAAATCATGATGCTCTTTGTCGGCCATTCCATGCCCACCACTCCTTGATGAGATCCTTCTGAAGATCATCATGCGTTTCGGCACGTCGAATGGCATGATAAGAGGCAACAAAACGGGCCACCCTGGCAGCCCTCCGCCGCACTCGCACGTGATGTCCCAAGAGCTCATAGTAAGAGTAGTCTACATCTTGACCACGCTCATTCTCGATGATCATGTTGTACATGATCACACAAGCTTGCATTGCAAGATCCTCGTCCTCTTCCATATCAAATTCTTCTTCGGAAGAATCATATGATGAACTCATTTACAATGTTCAATTTAAACTAGGCTATAAAAACTATAAACAACATGCACCAAATTGATGTAAAAAATGTGAAGTTCAAGCAATACATACCTTGCAAGCGTTTTGTCGAACACCCTGCGAACGCCGAGCGACAGTGGGCGGCCGGGCGCTGTTCGTCGGAGGACTGCCGCACACGAGGGGCAACGGTGACTAGAGGGAGACAGAGGAAGCAGCGGCGGCACGGGGATAGGTCGGGGAAGCGCCGAAACGGTCGCCGAAAGAAATGGGGTGGCGCGGGCGGCGGCGGCACCAGCGGCTGGATGGGGTACGTGGAAGTTGCGAGCGTGTGCTCGAGTGTCCAGCGCACAGGGGCGGGTGCAGCAAATAAACGGTGCGCGATGGCGTTTCGGCCGCGCTGAACTGCGCACACGGTTTTTGTGCCTTCGCTGGAACGACCGAAGCGGTAGCGCGCGCAAAAACCACTAATTTTTTAGCGTGACGCTTATATAGCGTGTCTATTGGAGATGCTCTCAGAAGAAAGGCCGGCCCCGGCCGGGTTAGCATAGCATGCAGCTGGGGTTTTTTCGATCAAAGGGGAGCTCCATTTCATAGAAACGAAACCACACCAACCATACAAAGCATCTGGACTAAGCCCAGGTTTCAAAAGTCAACCAAATATCTATGCAGTTTCGCTAAGAGCATCTGCCTTTTGCATCTAAAAAAGTCAACTCCAACAGAAGATGCAAAACGAAGATGTAAAAGAGCAACTCAATAGAAGATGCAAAACCGGCCGTCGGCCCGTTGTAGCTGTTGTACAACCACTGTTTCAGCCGCACAAATTGAAATAAAACATCCGATAATCAATTTAAAAATTGCACATGTCCATAATATCAAATTATTACATAGCTCATCAAATCCACAAGATCAAATGCAACACACATACAACATTGCTTTGCACAATACATCAAACAAATAAATGAAACTAGGCGCCTCTTTCGCCATGATGTTTCAAATACTCATCCAACAAATCCTTCTGAAGTTGATCGTGCGCATCGGAGTCTCTAATTTTATTGTACACCTTCATGAAGCATTTGATTCGCTCCTCTCTTCTTATCGGCATAACTGTATGCCCATCAACTGATAGAAGGTGTAATCTAAACCCTGCCCACGCTCATTCTCAATGATCATATTATGCATGATCACGCAAGTAGTCATGATATACCAAAAGGTTTTTTTATCCCAGAATCTATATGGTCCTCGCACAATAGCAAATTGGGATTGCAAAAGCCCTCTCAACATCTTTCCTAGCTGCCGCTTGTGCATTGTGAAAGATGAGTTCTTTCTTACCTTAGGGTTTTGCAGTTGGCTTGACAAAAGTACTCCACCTTGGGTGGATGCCATCCGCAAGAAAGTACCCATAGTTATATGTGCGGCCATTTGCTTCAAAGGTCAACTGTGGTGCTTCTCCATTTGCTAACTTGGCAAAAATAGGTGAACGGTCGAGCACATTGATGTCATTGCAAGATTCAGGCATCCCAAAATATGAATGTCAAAACCATATTTCTTGATCTGCAACGGCCTCAAGAATGATAGTGGCATCCTTCCCACGGCCCTTGAACTGTCCATGCCATGCTCTTAGGAATCTAGCGGCAGAAATCACATATTTGACCTGAGGCCGAAATCAAATCACAAACTGACCTACTTTAAAAAAAATCGCTCTGCTGACCCTTTCGTGTGGCGCCGGACAGCTGGGTGCCGCACACTACTATGCAGCGCCTCTGCCCTAGGCGTCGCACCTCCTGCCCTCGTGGCAACCCTGGTCCAGTTGCGGCCCCACAGACAGCACTGCAGCGCCTAAGGCTTAGGCGCCGCACGGTGTATAGTTCAGCGCCCGTGCTTTAGGCGCTGCACGTTGACTTAGGCTACATCGGGCCAGCCCCTCCCAGGTAGTTCTTCCACCTCAGAGAAGTTGCTCTCTGTACACAGAGCGGCGGCGGCGCCCCCTTCGGATCCCCCCCACACCCCCTCTCAGATCTGAAGTTTTGAGTCCTGGATTCGATCTCCAATCCCTCCTAGTATGTAAACTCCTCCGTTCCCTTTCTTTTCCTCCGTAAAATCGTTGCAATTTTAGGGATTTGCCCAAGATTAGGTGGAACCTTAGATTTGCTTGGTTTGGATCTTTGTTTGTCGAAGATTGTGTGTTGTGACGGAGGATGTGTAGTCATATCCGGTAGTATATGATTCTTGTTAGTGAAACCTAGATAGTTTTTTTTAGATATATATGAGATGCCTAGTTTTGTAGATAATTATGAGATGTTGAGTTTTGTAGCTATATGTGAGATGTTGAGTTTATTTAAAATATGAGATGTTGAGTTTATTTGAACACATATGTCATACGAGATATATATGAGAATTTACAATCATTTATTCATTGTGTGAGAAGGAGATGTTGAGATTCTTGTAGATGAATACATATGAGATGTTTAGATGAACACATATGAAATGTTGAGTGTTTACCGATATTTGAGATGAACTCTTATATGTTTATTGTTTGAAATTGTAAGGATGGTTTGGCTTCTGGACGATGTCTACGACGTGCAACACCGGGCCTACATGATGCGCGAGAAGGATAAGGTAATAATGAGTAATCTAAATATTTTGCAAATTTGCCTTTAGTTGAAATTTACATGCCCTAATATTTGTCATTACTTGTTTTTTGCAGAAGCTTGAACCTCTGAATATTCGGTATCACGGGGTCTCTGGTCCTGCCATGCCTTACGATGAGCAGTACACACCGTACATCAAGCAGGCAGGACTACTCCCGTGGATTCTGTTGGTCAGCCGGTCCACGCCGAATCTGAACGCTCCACTGGTGTCCGCTCTTGTTGATCGGTGGAGGCCGGAGACCCACAGTTTCCATCTTCGGACCGGGGAGATGACCGTGACGCTCGAGGATGTCTCGTTGATCACCGGTCTTGCTATCGACGGGAGGCCTCTCTGTATGAGCACCGATTCTGATGGGTGGCGCGAGCAGATGATTTCTCTTATCAGTATGGCTCCTACCGAGGCTGAGGATGATGTAGAGGAGGGAGAAGAGAAGAAGAAGAGGGAAAGGAAAGCAGCCGGAGCTGCTTTCACGTGGATTCAAAATAACTTTGCGACGTGCCCTCTGGATGCCACTAATGATGTGATCTAGACACATGCTCGTGTGTATATGTGGTACGTTGTGTCGAGGACTTTGTTTCCTGACTCCACTGGCAAGAACGCTCCATGGATGTGGCTGAAGGCGTTGACCGTCTTCGATAGCAAATGGAGCTGGGGTTCAGCGACTCTTGCCTACTTGTACCGACAGGTAGTTGGTCTGTTTTGTGATCAACTCATTTCTTCATTAGCAATGCAAGCTTGCTGTCAAGTTAACATTGTTTTTCTTTCATATGTAACTGGACGATGCGTGTTGCAGGATCACACCTAGTGCAGGCATTGGTGGTAATCTGCTTCTACTTTCTGTATGGAGCTGGGAGCATCTGCCTGTTGGACGCCCGAAGAGCGTCAGGTTTGATCCTTGGTATGCAGATGAACATGACGAATTACGGCGCCCCACGTGGGCTTACAAGTGGGATATCGTTTCCGAGATGACGAACGATGTCAATCTCATGTACCAAAAGTACATTGCCGAGTTGGACACGATTACGCCTGAGCAGGTAAGGAGGTCATTACTTCAGTCCTTTCTCATGCTTGCTTGAAAAATAGTCATTAAATTTGCATTGTTGCCCTGTTTCATAGGTGGAATGGCAGCCATATGGCGCGGGTGAGAGCTTGGGGTACACCGCGGAGTTCCGCCTCAACCCGATGTGCTTGCGGGATAAGGATCTCTACCTTATGCAGTGCCCACTGATATGCAACTGGGCGGTTGAGTTTCATTTGCCGCATCGCGTGTATAGTCAGTTTGGTCTTTTCCAGCCTCACCCGCCGGATTGGGTGGACACGGACAAAGCACTTCATAGGTAAGAGAGCATGTCTGCGTATTGTCTAATCATCGGGACTCCTTTTGATTGTGCTAATGTTTGGTTTTATACCACGCAGGTTGGACAGGAGAAGGCAGCGGAAGATAAAGGACTGGGACAAGCATCATTCTGCGTATGCTACCCGCTTCCAGCTTTGTGTGGAGCAAGCTCGTAGCACTGCACGCGCCCCGCTTCGTGAGCACAACCCACTTGCTTTTGATAACTACGTACGATGGTTTATTGGAACTACTCGAGTTGAGATATGCCCGCCGGCATATAATGAGGATATTCTTGAAGAACCCGTAAACTTTGAGGATCTAGTAAAGGGGAAGTACAACAGAGATGTCAGGCAAGGGCAAGGAGTCCCTGCTGTTCCGGTGATTAACTATGTGGTAAAGTGTTCCCATCTTTACTTTCCCGTTGACCGTATTACACATGTTTGAATGGCTAATGCATTCATTCTTTCTCATCCGCAGCGCACCGAGATCAAGAAAGCAGCTGATGAGAGCCAGTCTATTCTAGAGAAGACACCGGTTGGAACTGGCAATGATGATGGTTCACTACGAGCATTCCTCAAGGTACATATCGCATTCACTATGAGAGCCAGTCTATGTTGCGAAGTTTGATATCTTACACACTTGTTCATGTTACAGCGTCAGGCCAAGAAATTAAGGCAGTTATCGAACCTTCTCGGTTGCCGTGATCCTGAATATGATGAACCATCTGCCTCTAGGTCTGGTACACCATCAGACCCCGCATCTCACCATGAGGGGTACGATGTTAGTTCCTCATATGCTTATATGGATGATGAGGGTGGGATCACCCAAGAGGTATGACTAATCCTTTAGATGTGATTCTCACTTGATTACGACACCGGCCTTCACCATATTGTTTCGTTGTGTGATAGGGCCATGAGCTTGATGATGACATGACTTTGGCGGACGCTCAAGCTCGGTCCGCATATGTGTTCAAGCCTAGGCAGCCCAGACGCCGGTACACGCCCAACGACTATGACAACAGAGGCAACCCAAAGGTGGTCGTAGGGACCTCGCGGATGGCTAGCTTGGATGATGAGGCGGAGGAGGAGGCGGAGGCAGAGGCGGAGGCGGAGGAGGAAGTGCACGAAGAGGAGGCTCGTGCTTCTAGGAGGAAGAAGATTGCCTGCAAGCGTGGCACCAGGAACACGCGCGGAAGGCATTAGTGCTTGTTCATGTTACTTGTAGCCGTTTAATTAGGTTGATGAACTTGTGAGGTTATGTTTAATTAGGTTGATGAACTTGTGAGGTTATGTTTAATTAGGTTATTAGTTCTCTTTGTTTAGTATGTGCAGTTTACAGTACTTTTATTGATGTTCTAGTTATGTGAGTGCTGCTGCAGGAGGCCAAAATGGCATCTGTTTCTGCAGTTTTGCTTATAGTAGCACTGCAGCGCCCAACAGTTAGGCGCTGCACTGTACTGTCTGGTGCCCAACAGTTAGGCGCTGCACTGTACAGTGCAGCGCCCTGCCCTTAGGCGCTGCACTACTTCCATGGCTATCCAAAGAGCCACAGTTGGCTTGCATCACATCCATAATACTTACAATGACTGCAGCATCACAACAATTTGAACAAACACAAATTTTATGCCGACGAGTTCATAACTTAAGACAATTCAAACATTACTACGACATGGTTCACGACACATTCATTAGAAATGACAAATGGCAGCTTGCCCTAGAAGATAGTTCACCAACATCTCACATGCCCTCACAACTTCACGACACATTCATTAGAAGATAGTTGACGACGTGTGCACCGAAGCGAAGTCCCTACTGAGTAGATCGAGGCCATCTCCCCTTCTTGTCACGTGCCGAGTCCTCCTCTTGCGCCTCGCGAGCCTTTGCAAGCTTTCTTGCCCTCTCCTCCTCACGAGCAAGTTTCGCTTGGCGTGCCCTATCCTCCTCTCGTTTCTTCCGCTCCATCCTCTCCTTCTGACGACGCTCTTCCTCCAAGCCTCTTCGAAACGATTCTTCGAACCGCCGTTGCCGCCTAAGACAATCTGCGTATTGGTCCTTTTTCACATCTTCTGGCACTTCAAGATCTATCCACGTGAAGTACTTGCATAGAGGAGGCGGTGACTGCATAAAAATTTGTTGTTAGTGTTGACACACATTTGAGAGTAACATTTTACTTCTCGAGCTTACCGGTGGTTGGTCATAGGCGTTAGTTGGAAGTGCACGATCATAAGCATAGTTCGGGCATACAAAATATCTCCGCCCTTCCGTCCATGCTTTCTTTCGGTCGGTGGACACCTTCACCTTGCAAACATCTCCACACCAACATGGCGGGATGTTGACATCTTTCTCCTTCACCTTGTCCAAAGATGCGTCCTCCCACTTGTTCGGCATGTCTTCTTGGTTACCACACGGTGGCCTCGTCATGGAACCGGATGAAGCCATGCCTACAAAACCGAGAATTATTGGTCAACCCTAACCCCCACTTAACAATAACCACAACCCTAACACCAACATAACCCTAACACCAACATCAAACACACATAACCCTAACCCTACCATACTATGAAAGCCTAACCATACCAAATTAGCAAAGAAACACAAATTTCCAAATCCTATCAAAAACTAGGGTTTCCCCCAAACTAGCAAGATTTGAGCAAATGTGACAACTCCTATGGATGAAAACGAGGGGATCGGAGGAGATTACCTTAAGAGAGGGGTTGGCTTCGAAATCCACG
>NC_041387.1:640884383-640936581 GCF_002162155.2 Triticum dicoccoides
GATTTGAGAGGGGGGGAGAGGGGAAGAGAGGAGGGCCGCAAGCCTAAGGGTTTGGGTGGGGTGGGGGTGTGTGGGGTGGGGGTGGGAGGGGAGAGAGGGTGGGGCCAGCCCAAGTGGAACACAGACTGTGCAGCGCCCAAGAGCTAGGCGCTGCACATTACATGTGTGGCGCCTAAGGCTTAGGCACTGTAGTGCTGTCTGTGGGGCCGCAACTGGACTAGGGCTGCCACGCTGGCAGGAAGTGTGACGCCTAAGTGATGGGCGCTGCACAGTAGGGTGCGGCGCCCAGCTGTCGGGCGCCACACCAAAGGGTCGGCAGAGTGAAATTTTTTCGTGACCAGGTCAGTTTGTGATTTGATTTCATCCTCGGGTCAAATATGTGATTTCTGCCGACTCTAGCATACCTGGAAACCCATGAGTTTTGTTCATCTCCAATAGCCTCTGAGTGTCCTGAGCACTGGGAGCTCTCAAGTACTCTGCACCAAACACTTCTACCATAGTCTTTCAAGATTGTTTGACATAGAAGATAGAAGTGCTCCATGCCATCGCCAAGTTGTCATCAATGTAGTCTGTTGAAACATCGTAGGCCATCATGCGCAATGCGGCAGTGACCTTCTGATCGGTGCTATGTCCAAGCAACCCTGCACAATTCCTCCTCTACTTGAAGGATCGAGCATGCTGCCTCACGGAATTGCAAATTTGGATGAAGAAGTCTTTGTACATTTTGAACCGGCGTCAGAAGTACCTCTTCAGAAAAATGGATAGGGAACCGAAATAGTTGCGCATCAACCCATTCTCTCTGAGAGCCGCCTCCTCCACCTAAAAGCAACTCCAACGCCGGTGGTACTGCCGCCGCGTCGGCCAGGCCGCCTCCTAAGTGCCAGTTCTTTTGGTGGCTTCTAGAATAAGCTGAAATAAGTTGCCCCTTACCCAGCTTATTCTAGAAGCCCAACCAAAATTTTTTATTTTAGAAGGGCTTCTAGAATAAGCTGGGTAGGGGGCAGCTTATTCTGGAAGCCCAAAAAAGTCAGGAAAAGAACTGGCCCTAAGCCGGTTGCCCTGTCCACAATGCCCAAGCCCAATGACGTCAACATCGTCCCCCAGCCAGAGAAACCGCCGTGCACCCGCTTGCTGCTGTTGAGACAAGACGCACCACCTCTGCTTCGCCATGAACGCTCGGTCGCTCTTGCATGTCGTCCATCTCCATTGTCGTCGCTTCGCCGGACTCGAGCTGGAAGAGCGGTAGGAAGGCCGGAGCTGCACCGGCGACGGGCGGGGAAGGAGCGTTGCTACTGCGGCGCCGGAACGTCGGGCTAGAGAAGTAGGTGGCGCTCCTACGGGCGATGGAGGAGGCCGGGGAACGGGTGTGCGTGTAGCTCGGTCGCGCGTCCGTACTAGGGTCACGTCTAGGAGCTAGCGCGGGAGCTCTCCGCCACACGCGGCAGATAGCAGAGCACCTAGACCCGATAGAGATGGACAGATCATAGGCGGGTTGTTGTCGTTGCGTTCTCAACCTGCCGCCTCTCATTGGCTTCGGTGATGGTTTGCGGAGGTACTCTAGTTCTGCCACGCATCACGAGGATTATGGCAGCGGTGGTCATCTCCTCCATCGGAGGTTGTCGGATCTTGAGATCTGTCATCTAGTCCCGGCTGCAAGTCTGAGAGACATAGTTGCCGGTGAAAACCTAGACGGCGGCTGGCGGCGTTTTGCAACGTTACCTTGATGAAGGCATCGTCATGTAACTATTGTCGACACACTCGTGCTGCTTGGGGGAAATGCCTAGGATATGGTCTTCCAGATCGGACGGTGACGACACTGCAGTGGCATTTCTCTCTTGGGAGCATTGTTTGTGGAGCAGCGCTGAAAGATAGAGGCAGGAGGTGGAGCGGCTTCATCTTGCACGAAGCTTCGGTGAAGATGTCAAGTTATGCCTGGCCGACAGGTGCTACACTATGTCATGCCTATTCGGTAGGTGCTACGTACGACAGATCTTCCATAGACTTCAAGCTGTGTCGGTTGGTAGTATTTGATGGCATGGTGTTGCGGTATACCTGTGACGACCATGACGTGTTGCACAGAGAGATGGTGCCGTTGGGCGACGTGGTGGCATCGACGAACCGGCCGGACTGGCAAGGATGATGCGGACATGTAAAAAGAAACGAGGTTAATTAGTTTCTTGCCCGAGCAAGATTGCCGTGGTTGTAACTTGCACGCCTACAGTTGAATTGTACTAGTGGTACGTAGTACTGATGCTGAAGCGGCAGTCGCATCTCTACAGCAAACATTGCTTCGGCCGCTCTTGCATGCCTTGCTCCCGCGCGCCGGCGCCGGGTTCTACGGCAACTGCTACTGCATCATGCGCCAGATGCCGTCGCCCGCGCGCGCTCGTGCAGAGCTCCGTGGACCGCGGGAGGACGCCGCATTCGCACGAGGACTCGTCGGGGACGCACGAGCTAGGGAGAATCGCGGGCAACGGCGCTGTCACCGCCAGCCGCATTGTCCGCCGCCGACGAGGTCGACGACCAGCACAACACGGTGAAGTTGGTGGTGACGAGGCCGCACATAAGGTTGCCGCCGACGAAGAGGAACACGAACTCCGTCCCATAGGCGAGGCTCCAGCACATTGTGGTGTGGTTACGCCGCTGGAGCCCGCACACGTGTGAGTCGCCGACGGTGAGCCCGTGGGGATCGCGCCTGAGCTGGAGCAGAGCACAGACACCACATCGCACGCTCGGCAGGGGCCCCCCCGCGGCAAGTGACGAGACAGAGGCGTTGGCGAAGGCCGCCTGCACGGCGCTGCCACGCGTCCCCAGCAGCAGACCGCGGAGGAGGAGCCGGTCCCGACTCCCGAGCGCGCAGGTGAAGCCGTCGCCGAGACGAGGGAGCCGAACGCGCCCTGGACCAGGTCCGTCGGGAACCGCCCGGGCCCCCTCCATCGTCGGATCCCGCGCGCCTACCCGTTGTAGGCCCCGACGGCGAGGTCCAGGAGCGGGGCGGGGTGGGGTCTATCCACCTGAGCTGACCCGGCACGGTACAGGCACCCGCCGTAGCCGGCGGCAATGAATCCCGCGAGCTCGCCGATGCTCTGCTCCTTCCTCCGCAGCTCCTCCTTGGACATCTCCTGCTCCATCGTCGCCGCTCAAAGAGGGCGTGTCGAGCGCGTGCACCGGTGGGGAACCAGATCCTCTACCGTGCCAGAAGGCACGTCAGAGGTGCCGTGCCTTCGTGCTTTGCAGCAAAACAGCGCACCGGGCCTGTAGCCTACCAGCAGAACGGCCCAATTAATGAGCATGCTATTTTGATTGAGTTTTCTGTTTATTTTCAGCAGCTTGACAACGTTCCCACCAAAAAAACAACTTGATAACGTTTGTTAAAATAACAGCTTGAGAACGGGAGCATCACTAGTTTGTTGAACGGGAGCAAGAGTTGTTTTTATGGGGAAAATTTCCAACCTATTCATCATTTGTCATGCCTGTATAAGGAATACTAGAACAGAATAAATTCATGTCCTAAGACCACCCAACAACGACTACAAGCAACAGAGCGAGCCGAAGGCACACCACCGTCATCGCCGCTCCCTTGTTGGAGCCAAACAAAACTTGTTGTCGTAGTAGTGAAAAAATTGGCGTACTAAGGACCCAAACCAGTGCACCGAACAGCGATGGCTGCTAATGAAGAGAAGCGTAGATTGAAACGCCGCGTGAAGGACGAGCATCGCCACCGACGTACAGCCGGAACGTGTGCATTAACGGGCCCGACTCGCTGTCCCGTCGCATCCGCCGCCAAGCCGTCGCGGAACTGCCATCAGCCATAAGGAAGGCGTGGCTGCACCCATACCTTAGAGGCGGCGGTGTTGCCATGCGTACGAGGTTGTTGTCTCGTATAGAGTTTATGATTTATTTTTAATTTATTAGTTAAACTGTCGAAATATTGACCTTTTATATAAGTTATGTCTAAATTTTAATGCAATCCGTCGTGTTTGCATGAATTTCGTCCTGTTAGTTCAAAAGGTCGTTGAAATGTATGCGGACAACGTTAGATGGACGGCTCCCACATCTGTGTCCGCAGACTGGTCCCCTATCCATGGACAGAAGATGCCGGAGCGAATTTGAGGGTCAGTGTTGAAGATGCCCTTATACGACAACATTACTGCATAGAGGATATGGGCGCACCCGAGCAGCGGATCTGACTGGGGTGTCATCCCGTGCGGGTTGCAGGCAATGCCGATACACATTGCACTCCACCGCTCCCGGGAGGACAGCGCCCAGTCGATGCACGGATCTGTCTGGCGCGACTCCATAGCGTCGGCTCAAGGGGCACTTGGGTCCTGTGGGTCAGGATCATCGCGGTCCCAGCAACGGATCTGTCTGGGCAGATTATGAGTTCCATCGGGAACGGGCAGCCCGCCATGGGAGGGAGAGGATAAGGGCCGTCGAGGCCCGTATCGTGGCGGAAATGGTGGCTGATGAGGCGACGCGGGTGGCCGCAAAGGAGGAGCCATCGGCGCCCGCATTATGAAGAAACGACAGTGGAGCAACACGCGCCCCCTTGCCCGAGAGCAGAATTGGGCGGTCCGTGCCATGCCCGGACTGCCACCAAAGGAGGACAGCTTCGGCTCGATCCGTACTACGTCTTTAACCAGTCCTTCCGTGAGAAGGACGGCAAGGGCAGTTGTGCATGATCTGCTCGTCATTCAACAACCAAAATAATGAATAGGATGGAAATTTTCCTCATAAAAAGGACTTGCTCCCGTTCAACAAACTAGTGATGCTCCCGTTCTCAAGTTGTTGTTTTAGACAAACGTTGTCAAGTTGCTTTTTTTAGGGGAAACGTTGTCAAGCTGCTGAAAATAAACAGAAACTCATTCAAAATAGCAGGCTGATTAGATGGGCCGTTCTGCTCCTAGGCTACAGGCCCGGTCCGCTCTTTTGCTGGAAAGCACGAAGGCACGGCACCTCTGACGTGCCTTCTGGCACGGTAGAGGATCTGGTTCCCACCGGTGGGGGGTTGCGCCAGGGCAGGAGCGGCCCGGCCACGGGCAGGTTCTGCAGCAGGGGGGCGCCTCCATGACGGACAGCAGCAGCCAGCCCCTCGATGGCAGCGGCTTCTTTGCGGTGAGCATGTCGAGCACGGCGTCGGCCCCGCATTGCTGCTGCTTTGCCGGCGCCGGGCTAGAAAAAGAACATGGGAGGATCCGGCTTGCCTGCTCCCTCCTCATGCTTCCATCCGTGCTCCCACTTCATCATTGATTGTTTTTTTAATCTAATCATCTCCTCTTCCCCCCTGATGTTAAGGGATGAAGCCGGGCATTTTTTTTTGTTTTAATCAAATCAAGCCACGTACGCGCGAGGATGGATGGACACACGCGTGGGGAGAAGGCAAGTCTCGTCCAACATGGGAACCTGCGTATTCCAGTGATAAGACGACGTGGCCGTCAGCGTGCAAGTGGATCTATTTGACCATTGTCAAATCAGCCGATACATAGAGAAAATCGTATTTTGGACCATATGTGAACCCCATGACAAATTAAGACCATATTTCGGGTATAAGGTACCAGAGTGAGCACGGATTTAAGTTTAGGGGCCGTGAGTGAATTTTTCTCTTTTCAAAACACCCCCACACACCACACTGGCTAGGCGCGCGAGCTTGCACATGGGAGACATGTGTTTGAATCCCAGCCCCTCTGACGGGGTTTTTTTTTTTCACCATTGATTGATTTATGTGTATTTTTTCCTCAGGCACAAGGCAATATTTTATTTACATGGCATTTTATAAATTTTCGAAAGATGTCTCATTGCGATTTAAATATACTTTTTGCACATGTCAAGTTTGGTATCGTACATGGCATTTTTATTATTAAGATATGGCAATTTTTATTATTAAGAGATGGCATTTTTTTTAATTATGAGATGGAATTTTTTTTATTATTAAGATATGGCATTTTTTATTATGAAGAGATAGCATTTTGATATTTCCAAAGCATGGCATTTATGAATTTATGTTCATTTTTTGTTCATGGAATTTTATATTTAGAGGATGGCGGTTTTAAAGTTTAGCATGGCAATTTCATTTTTCTAGATCACACTTCAAAAAAAAATTAAGCATGGCAAAAAGAAATTAAAGTTAACTGGGCCTTTGGGTGAATGGAGGAGGGTCCGCGCTAGCTTGCTTGCCCCCTGGCGAACTGGCTGAAACGGTCGCTGGGAGCTGCCAGATATTTTCTTTTTCTTTTTGCGGGGTGTATTTGGGTCCTAAGTTATTCGTCGCCTACGCTGACCCAGGGTCGGAAGCTTGTATTCTTGGTTTATCATAGCATCCATCCAGGCCACATGTTCTTGTCACTCGACATCAGTAAAGCTCTCATTTTCTCTCATCAACCTATGTAATACGATATTTGAAGTCCGTTGGCGTGTATGTATATTTTGACATTCTTCACAAGTGATATTTCAGTCAAGTTGAATGAGCTGCCTACTATCCAAAAAAATTGAAGACTGCAATTAACGGGCTCACAAAACTCGACGCGTGCATTGAGATGCGCAAATTCAATACAAATAGCAAATATGAAGTTCCACCTGTTCAATACAAATACCAAGGATGCATCCTGCCTAAAATGGGCAATGGAAATTACCATTTCGATTGATAACATTGCTGAACAAAATGGATGGGGGAGGGGGAGTATAAGTGTCTGTTTTTTCATATATAATTATAAAAGAGCCTCACACCCACCCATGTAATGTAACCCAAATCAACAGCAACGATAACAAGGGAATGATGTTCAGGTTCTTTCCCCTCGCTGCAAAAATATAGGTATCAAAAGTTCACAACAAAAATGCTAACGGCCAGTGGTTATCCCATTGTCTTCAGCCCAAAAGTGCTTCTGCTATGGGTCTCCTACTAGATTACCTCCCAACTAACGGTACATCATCTTGATCCCAAGCTACTTGACTGACCCATCCAAAACATCAAAACTACAAGACCTGCCCTATGTGTTTCTGTTACAGCCACAAGCATCAGGTGTCATCGGATCGGAACATCACCGTCGTGGCGGAAATCACCTCGGGTACCTCTGCAGGTAGAGATCATGAGGGGCGTATCCAGCAGACACGGTCCTGTCGCCGAAGCTGCGCCCATGCAAGGAATGTGCGGCCATGCATGCAGCCTCCTTCCGCATGAACTCCACCAGTATAGAGCCAGCTTCCAGCACGACGGTGTCTGAAACTGGAGCAACGTCTCTGGTGTCAGCCACAGGTTGTTTTTCTGCACCACTTTCACTCACATCATCAGCGCTTTGTTGCTCCTTCTCAGTTTCGGATGTCACCACCACATCTCCGGGTGTAGTAGAAGCACAGGCCTCCAAAGTTGTTGGGCCTGCATGTCCTTCTCCTAAACTATCTTCACCCACTGCAGAAGCATCTTGATCAGTTTGTGTAGAATCCATGTCAGCAGCCCTACCTTGGATGTAGTCCACTGCAGTACCATCTTGATCAGCCTGCGTAGAATCCATATGATCAGCCTCCATTTCTTGATCCACTGTGGGGCCAGCAGCTTTAGCATTGATGTCACCCACTGCAGTAGCATCTTGCTCAGCCTGCAAAGAATCCACATGATCAGCCTCCGTTTGTTGATCCACTCTGGGGCCAGCAGCCCTAGCTTGGATGTCGCCCACTGAAGTAGCATCTTGATCGGCCTGCAGAGGATCCATATGATCAGCCTCTGTTTGTTGATCCACTGTGGGGTCAGCAGCTCTAGCATGGATGTCATCCACTGCAATAGCATCTTGATCAGCCTGCGTAAAATCCATATGATCGGCTTCTGTTTGTTGATCCACTGTGGGGCCAGCAGCTCTAGCATGGATGTCACCCACTGCAGCAGCATCTTGATCAGCCTGCACAGAATCCATATGATCGGTCTTTGTTTGTTGATCCACTGTGGGGCCAGCAGCTCTAGCATGGAAGTCACCCACTGCAGTAGCATCTTGATCAGCCTGCACAGAATCCATATGGTCGGTCTCTGTTTGTTGATCCACTGTGGGGCCAGCAGCTCTAGCATGGATGTCATCTAGGTCGGTATACTGATCTGCCGCCGCAGACCCATCACATTCACGAAGTGTGTCAAGCTCTTTGTGATCCTGGCACTCAGCACCTGTAATTTCCATAGGGTTGGACGGAACTACTATGCTCCTACTTGGTAAAGAGCAATCTGTTCCAGTCTCCACACAGTTATCATTAACACGACATTCAGTGGGCTCAAGCTTTACAGGCTCATCTTTGGGCTCAAGGACATCCTCAGTAATGCTGTCACTGCTAGCAGGATACTCTACAATATTTATGGATTTGACTGCTCCAAACCTGCCAATCTCGTGCATAATGTAAGCTACTAGCCACGACAATGAGTAAAACATGAAAGTAACAGAATGGTATACCTTGCACACTCCATGCGTACGTCTTCCAATATTTCCTCCAGCTCAGGTTTTGAAAGTGCCAAAAACTCTTCTTGGTCAAACTACATAAATAGCACGTTCATCAACACTTCACAAGTGTACAACCTTCAGGATGTGAAAAATGGGTTGATACTCGTGTTTTTTAACTACAACAATATCACAGATTAGTGAGAGAATAGAGTACTGCTGTATTATTTTAATTCATTCATGGCTTGTTGAATAGCTCACAGGTGGAAACAAATTTTTTGGTTGGTATGATAGCGGCAGTGTCAATCTAGTAGGGAGAAAAATAGGTAACCAATGGTTTTGATGTGAAAAGAGCAATTTATTTTACAGGAACCATAATCAAGCAGGGACATAACTGTGGCATACCACATTTTTTAGCTGCAGGACATTTGTTGGTTCTTCAAGAAGCGCTTTGGCACTATCAGGAATACCATAAAATGGGGAAGCTTCATTGCGAACCTGGAATTCAATGGAGCAGCATATGACTCGATACAAATAATGAAATGGATACATGACACTATATGAATGGGCATGAAAATGGTTGCACCTCGAGAGGATTGGGAAAAACCTGAACAGCAGTTAGGATGCACCCACCAAGCTTCATCCCATTGAGGCCAGCACATGCCTTGTTTGTAATGGAGTGATCAATATACTGTTCCACCAAATTGGTCACAGATAAGTATGATGATTTTATATTCATATCACAAGCCTTAGTTTGGATGCAACAGGAGTTCCATACCTCAAGAAATGCACATCGCCCACCAAGGTCCTCATTACAAACAAAGTGGTATGCAGCTAACTGGCCAAATGAACTAACAATTTCCACGAGCTGAAAGAATGGGAAAGGCATACTAAATGTCAGGAACATATGCTTCAACGGACGGCTCTTTGCAGAGCAACATATGACGGACAATATACTGATGGACACAATTGTATTACCATCTCAGATGAAAGAACACCAGAAATACCAGCAATGAAAATCTGCAAAATTAAAGGTAGACCAGCACATGAGAAGGCTAAATAATTATTGGTCGAATCTTCTTGTGCTCAACGAATTTGAACAAGCCACCCTACTTTTATCATATATATCTGGGGATGGGAGTATGATATCAACAAGGAAAAAATATGAAAACATTTCTAGCCACATTTCTCTTTGTAAATACAATCGCTCATATTCTGATGAGTTGAAAATAGAAAGAAGCATCTCTAACCCTGCAAGTTACCTTGTGTGGTGAATCTGCAACAACATCAGATGCTTCTTTAATCTCTTCTTCCACGGGCTTCTTTTGAGCAACATGCTGCAGAGAACAAACAGTGTGTTATAACATTAAAAGTGCAATAAACAAAGGTCTCAGAAACCATAATCTACTTCAAAGCTATAGAAATCATATACAATAGCCAATTCACACTAAAAACACGATAGCAAAAACACAGCGGTTTATAGCATTCAAATAAAAACAGATGTGGTTTCTCGTTAAATACTCTCAGGGTCGCTTTTATGTAAGAGTGATGTTTTGCATTCAGTGATATAATTCTGCTGTCCAGTTCAACAAGCCAGACTTAACTTGTGGGCCAACCAATATATATAATTTTCTCAAATATACTCAATGAAATCTAAAAAAAGTATGCCAGCAATAGTCTTGGACAAGGAAAGCAGAAACTCATATTATAACACAATTGTTGTTGATCAAATTTGGTTCCTTTGTACGTTAATGGCAAACATATCGCTAAATGAGTAGATAGTAATGTCATTATTGACACCATGGACAGTTTGCCCTTCCCAATACTCAAATAGGTCAAATGGTGCAAACAGCAAGTATACCAAAGAATGTCCACGCAGAAAACTTAAAAATGTGAATATAACCATTGCAACAATTCAACTTTATAGACATCTGAATTCATAAGCATAGTAGAAAAGTGCATTAGAAAACAAGATTAACCGAGACCCTCTGAACAACAAAATCACAGGTGCGGCTATAACATCAAAATCACACTGGATGCAGGTTAAATTCCATTAGACAAATGTTTTTACATCTTACTACATAGTTTTCTAACAATGAGACGGCTAAAAGGGAATTTAAAAATAAGGGGATTATGGCATATTTAGTCTCTTTAGTTGCCTCTGGGTCCTGGGCTCACCTTGCTCCCTGTATTCTACATAGGCCAAACAGATCAGTTTCTTATTAACTTGGGTATATTTGGTCCTTCTATAACTCAGTCCTTAGAAGGACTATTCACCTGATTGTATCCCCCAGTTCAATTCAAGCTGGCATTAGCAAATGCTGATACGGTTTTGTAATCTACCATCAGGCTAAAAAACACATCGCATGGCATCTAGCCACAAAACCTCTGTGGGCTGACATAACTGATCCTCGACCCCACGAAATTAAACTTGGAGAAAAACCATGCCCAAGCAGCCAATCATTGCAATTAGGGTGACGGGTGACCCTATGCAGCAGAATGGGAAGAGTTCTAAAGTGTGATGGCTAAGTTTTCAAGAGAAACATTTGGTATTCGTCACATGGTTCCAGGTGCTCAAAAGTAGTCCAGCTTGAACTTTGAGTTTGATTCTGGATTTATTAGTTTCCTTTCTCTTCTTGCTTACATGTCATCCAGATAGATTGGAGTTTCCTTTTTGTATCTACCCTTCTTGCACTGTAGTGTTGGACAAGACTTATATTAGTGAGGAGCAGAGAAGGCATTAGGGAGAAATGAGAAGGCCAACAACCTACCCAAAGCCAAATTGCACTTGCATGTAACCTACAAACTATCCCACCACTTACATCTCAGTTGCAGCAGTTTGCCATAAAAACTTTCAGTCGTGATTATGAGAACTAACTATATCAGTTATACTGATTAAGAGAAAGAGATCGGTCTCAAGTGGGTGCCATTGTTGCTGAAATCAAGTCGTTGTCGAAACGTTTTAGTTCTATAGTTTTGTTCATGTTAGTCGTTCTGCAAATAAGGTGGCTCATTTGTTGGCAAGGTTGAGCAAGCTCTCTGATCTTTGGTCTACCGGCTTTAGTGTTCCTGGATGTATCCAGGATATTGTCAGCTTAATCATTGTTTCAAATAAAGGGCAGCTTATCTAAAAAACTAAATCAGTTGTACAAACAGAGAGTTATTGGGTCCTTTTGAGAGTAAAGATTCCAAACTAAACCGGACAAAGTAGAGGGGCTAAATATGCCATCATCTGGGCCAGGAAATATGCTGAGCAGAAACATGGTACGGTGAACAAGAGCATAGCAAGTTTAAATGTCACACTAAACTATATGCAGAGTAATTAAAATATTGACAGCTCATGATACCACAATCCATTCATATTGTCATGAATTAAGATCATAAATGTTTGGAACCAGGATTGGATGATTATGATTAACGATCATCATGCTCAAATCTTCGCTAAGAATATATTTACTTCAACCATGCTGTACAAACTGTCTTCCTATTTTTCCATGAACTGACCACCATAGGCATTCTGCCAGCACTGTAATCAGCAACCAATGGATTTTGAAAGAAGTGGCAGTCACGCAATACAGGCACTATATCTGGAAGCCTGCTTTACAATTCCTTTGCTTCACGATCCTGAACGTGAATTATGACACACCCAATTAAAATACCCTATTTAAGAGATTCCAACATGCCCATCAGACAAAAACTTCCCAAAGGATACAAATATATGTGATGAGTAAATCCAAACCAGCAACTATAAATAATTTCTGCACCATGAGTAAATCTGAAATAACTACTCTCAGCTACTTTTGCATACAAGAGATATAAGAAAACATGCATATCTAAGGGTTAAACATGCAAAAAGAAATGAATATGATACTCAATAACCATATTAATCAGTAATTCTTACTTGGAATAGTTGATAAGAGCACTGGATCAGGAGTTCACCATAACAACATTAATCATAGCATTCTGATAATACACAAATTACTGACAAGGCACTACAATGTTGAAATTGCAAAAAACTGAAAGCAAAGAGCAACTACGAAATGGCATGATGTTGTTTTTGCTATGATTTCATTACTGAGCCATTTGGTGGTTAGACAATTCTTGAGTGATAGAATGTACGAGAGGATCAAAGAGCTTCTTCCCTATGAATTATGATATTATATCATTTAGTACAAGGGTGGTGCTTGAAATGCTAGTGCTTAGCAATTAAGAAAGGTATCCAAGCATAAAATGGAAAGAGCATGTGCAAGTTGAGGCAAGTCATTTAGCTGCAAAATAAATTCCAAACATGCAGGAAGCCTCTGAAATGTTAAAAACTGCCAACACTTGAAGGAATCAGATATGGCATGTATTAAATATAAAACTAGGAGAACACGTAGAAGGTTTGAATATAAACTAATTCAAGCAATCAGTAGCCTGCCCGTATGAGGGCGAGTAGAATCAGGAACATAAACAATAACACACCTAATCATTTACATGCAGAATGAATTCTTCAATCCAAAGCTCATAGGTCATGCAGCACAAGCAAGAAACAGAACCACAGTAGAACAACAATGATGGTCTTGTATCCTAAAAATATGTTCAGTATGTTATACTGTACATAACCAGATTCATAATCATTTAGAGCACCAACGGCCCAGTATGAAGAATGGTTACTATTAAATCGTAATAGTAATAAGATGTTTCCTCAGCCCACACGACAGTATATATTAAAGGAAGAAGTAATTATTGAAAGATAATCTAGAACAGAAGCAATAAATGCCTTGCCAAGTCGCAATTTTCTAAACTAATAGGTTCCAAGTGGAAGGGGGAAATGAAACAGCTGGCAAATTCTTGCAGCAGATACCACTTGAAACATTTAAAATAGAGAATCATCTAGATCAAACTAACACCCAAGCAATTAATGGAAAAGGTAAAACCATCAATTGAGAAGAAGAGATGCGAAAGGTATGGAGATCTTACTGCCATTTCAATATATTCTTTGGGGCGTCTAATTCTCAGAGTAGACCCATTGAAAGATCTTCCATCGAAAGAAAGAGCTGCTGTTGCATCCTCTGGTGTAAGAAATTCAACAAATGCCTGGCGTTTTTCCTTATTTATCTGCATTGAAGGAGCATAGGATGTGGATAAATGTTACAAAGAAAATGTGGCAAAGTAGTATGAACAACCAGATGGTAGATCACTCACCGTGCAACTGAGGCATGGTTGTTTAGACCTCTGGATACGGTTAACACCCGATGACAGCAAGAAGTCATTCAAGCAACCAAGCAACATATCCTCTGAAGCTGAACTAGTTAAATTCTCTATGTGCAACCTCCTAAGTGGGCGTGTTGCTTGTGTTAGCTGGACAGAATCAATAGACGAACTATTCCCCGACAATATAGTGTCAAGCGCAGTAGCAGGGTTCTGCTTTGGTGCGCTAAAACTGACTGAAACAGAAGAGGTTTGACTAACAATTGGCTGCAAATTGGTGAGGAAATTAGATTGGTCTGCTGCTGTGGGAGGCTGATCCCACGTGGCTGGTTTCTTTTCTGGTGATCGAATGACTGGTGGGGTAATCGTGGTAGTCAATTGTTCGTCTTGTGGCACTGTTTTCCTTTTCCTTGGTGAGTAGCCACCAAGCCGACTTTCATATCTCTGGTAAGACCCACCACCTTGTCCAACATTATCAGATGTTCTGTACCTGTCGTTTTCAGCATACTTCCTTCCAGGAGGATAATTGTCATGATCATTTCCATGGTAGCTACGCCTTTGTTCCCTTGGGGATAATGAGAGAGATCTGTCACGTCTTCCTTGATCATGATCCCTGCTTCTTGACCTTCTCCTTTTTGACCTGGGCTCTTCACGGTATGGTTTTCCGTACTCTCTCCTTGCATCATTTATGTCATAGTGTTTGGAAACTCGGAATCGCGCGGAATCATGTTTCTTGAGCACCGGTCGATCAACATATGAAGGCTTTTCCTCATCAAAACTATGGATTTTCCTTTTTGCTTCATTCCGGAGCTTGTCGCTCCTCTCCATGATTCTATCATTGTGAACAGGTTCGCCATTCCATCTCTTCCCCGGTCCCTTTAGAGACTCAGATCTTGTCGCATCACCATTTCTTGCTCTGATTTCACCATGGTTTCCATCCTTGCTTTCAGCAGGCCGGCCTCTCATGCTTGTGCTATGTTTAAGTGAATTATGAGCATCTTTGTCTTTGCCAGCTGACTGACTATCATCTCTTACAGAGGACCTCTCTTTCTTGGAGCCCTTGTTTGGTGCATCTCTGTGGTCATCCTTCCTTGGAACCTTTGGTGTATCTTTCAATTCATCCAGCTTGGAGCCATGTTTTGGCCTCTCTTTCAAGTTTTCCTTCTTGGAGACATCCTTTGGTGCGTCTCTAATGCTCTCCTTTTTGGAACCCTCCTTAGATGCATGCCTCACATCATCCTTCTTGGAGGGTGCATCTCTAATGCTCTCCTTTCTGGAACCCTCCTTAGACGCACGTCGCACATCATCCTTCTTGGAGTCCTCCCTTGTCGCATCTCTAACACTCTCCTCCTTTTTGGAACCCTCGGCAGGCATATCCTTGAGATCCTTTCTGCTCTTGTGCCCTCTTCCCGGCTCCGAGTGGTTAGGTTTACCCTTATCCTTGCCCTGGAGCTCTTCCCTGGCCTTCTTAGCTTCCGCGGCGGCCTTCTTAGCCTCTGCGAGGGCCTTCTTCTCCCGCCGCAGCAAGATCTCATGGATGCTCAGAGGCCGCGTGCGGGCGGCTGACTCGGAGGAGCCCTTTTCGCCCTGCTGCGCTCTGCTGCTCATCCTGCCCCTCGGAGCAGCAACCTCGTCGGAAACAGCGAGATCCTAAATTATCAGGAGCATAATCAGAGGAGCGGGGCGCGGAGAGCGGTCGGTGCCACCATGCGTGGATGTCAGAATGGCGTGAGATAACCACGCGCGCCCGCCCCGAGCCTTGCCCTGGCGGCGGGAGGCCCGCGCCGCGTCGAGCGTCGAGCGCGGTTGGCGGAGAGGAACGAGGTTACGGGGAGGGGCCGAGGGAGGGAGTGGGGAGGAATCTGTGAGGGGCGGGCGGAAGCAACCTGGAGGAGCGGCGAATCCGGGCGGGGCGGGGCGGGGCGGGGGCGGGACTCCGGCGGCGGCGGTGGCGGTGGGTGGCTCGCCGGGGTGGTGGCTGCGGCGTGCGGGGATTGGGGTTTTGGATGATCTCTCTCTCTCTCTCTCCTCCACGCCGTCTCTCCGGCTCGTGGTGAGACGAGAGACACACCGAGATGGTTGCTCGAGTTGGGCTATGCCAAGGCCTCGGGCCGGAAATGTTAGGATGCGACGGCCGACCCATACAAGATCCATGTATTAAGAAAATAGAAAACATGAAAGAAAATATAAAAATGAGAAAAACAAAAAGAAACAAGTAAAATTGGAAAGTAGAAGAAAAAACACGTCATGTGCCGACCCATACAGGGAACACTTCATTTCGTTTCTCGCAAAAAAAACTTCATGTCGTTAGGGACAATTCCACAATAACGGTGTTTTAAGTCCTCGTATGTTGCCAAAATTGAAACTGCCACTTAAAAGTTTCAAAAGGTTCCAAAAAAAACTGCAAAAGCAAATTCATGTTCTCTAGGTATAGTTGAGTTTAATAAAATAATAAAGTAAATTTTAGGCTAGACAAACAAGACATAATTCCGGCCCAAAAACAACAAAATACAGGCCCATTTTGCTTCATGCAATAGTCTTTTTTTATATATGCCGTGTATAGATCCATATTCTTCTAAAAATTTGCAACACATCAACACATCTGTATATACCTGTACACAAAATTCAGAACTCACTTATTTAGATACAAAAAGTACCATTTTCCAAAGAAAAAAAATACCGGGCTCCACGGAGCCCGGCCACCAAAATGCATTATCACACTTGCACACACTCGTGGCTTAGCATGGAATAGGATTTACTGATATTCTCAAAAAAAAAGGCAATGACGTAAAAATTTGTGTGCTAGCTATCTCTGGCAGCTCTCAAGTAATAACAAAAATCATGCACACTACAACGGTACTACGATTGCACAGCAATTTGTGAATATCCAATTCTTCACTGGGGAGCATTTGTCTCTATCATGAGTACATTTTAAAAATCTAAGATTAAATTATTATTATTATTTACCATTTTCGTGTTAGTGTCTAAAAGAGTAGTATTTGGCAACATTCACTTGAAATGGAACAGTAGTGTTCAGCGCACACTAAAGCTCCTAGGGGAAAGGGGCATTTCGAAACAGGTTACCACAAACTAATACTACAAGTTCATTTTGATGCGAACCAACATGTGGTTGGATGGTTCGAGGGACGTGAAGTTTTTGCACCCGAGCTCACAAACTATCCCATGAACAGTAAAATCTAAAAAATAGTAAAAAGATCCAAAAAAAAATATGAATTATTTTGTGATAAACATTGATGAATGTTTTTCGTTGCACGCAAAAAATTGTGACGAAATGACATTCGTGGAAATGTTGGAAAAAACAAAATCGATGCTTCGAATTTGGATTGATTTTTTTCCCACATTTCCACAAATGTCATTTTATCACAATTTTTTGCACGCAATGAAAACTTTCATCAATGTTTATCACAAAAAAAATCTGATTTTTTTTATTTTTTTTACTGTTTTTTCGATTTTACTATTCATGAGGGAGCATGTGCGCTTGGGATCAAAAGAGCACTTTCTTGGTTAGAGCATCTCTAACAATAGCCCTATAATAGGGCACGGAACATTTTTAGGACATGAAACAACAGCCCAATATCTATCCAGTAGGAGAACTAAGCAACACTATGTAAACGGTACATGCACACAAAGAACAAATACTTGTAACCCGACGCTTATGAGGGGTTGGCAATCCCTCTTACGGGTAACGGCGCCAAAAATTGTCAAGTTGACGGGATAAAAATGTGATAGATTGGATAAATAGATCTTGATAAAATGCGAAATAAAAGATGCAAATAAAAAGTGCAGCAAGGTATTTTTGGGTTTTTGAAATAACAGATCTAAAAATAAAAGTGACAAATAATAAATCGAAAAGCAAATATGATGAAGATTAGACCCGGGGGCCGTAGATTTCACTAGTGGCTTCTCTCAAGAAATAGCACACGGTGGATAAACAAATTACTGTTGGGCTACTGATAAAACCTCAAATAATTATGACGATATCCAGACAATGATCATTATATAGGCATCACGTCCAAGATTAGTAAACTGAATCATGTCTGCATCTACTACTATTACTCCACACATTGACCGCTATCCAGCTTGCATCTAGTGTATTAAGTTCATGGAGAAATGGAGTAATGCAATAAGAACGATGACATGATGTAGACAAGATCTATTCATGTAGGAATAGACCCCATCTTGTTATCCTTAATAGCAACGATACATGCGTGTCTTGCTGCCCTTCTGTCACGGGAAAGAACACCGCACGATCGAACCCATCACAAAGCACCTCTTCCCATGGCAAGAAAAATCGATCTAGTCGGCCTAACTAAACAAAATATTCGAACAAAAAATATGAGGCTATAAGTAATCATGCATAAAAGAGATCCAAAAACTCAAATAACTTTCATGGATATAGATCTGATCATAAACTCAAAGTTCATCATATCCCAACAAACACACCGCAAAAAGAGTTACATCAAATAGATCTCCAAAAGACCATTGTATTGAGAATCAAAAAGAGAGAAGAAGCCATCTAGCTACTGCCTACGGACCCATAGGTCTACAATGAACTACTCACACATCATCGGGGAGGCACCAATGAGGATGATGAAACCCCTCTGTGATGGTGTCTAGATTGGATCTCGTGGTTCTGGAACTTGCGGCGACTGGAATTGTGTTTCATCGACTCCCCTAGGGTTTTTGGAACATTAAGGTATTTATAGGGCGAAGAAGCGGTACGGGAGGCCACCGAGGTGGGCACAACCCAGCAAGTGTTGGAAATATGCCCTAGAGGCAATAATAAAATGATTGTTATTATATTTCCTTGTTCATGATAATTTTCTGTTATTCATGCTATAATTGTATTAACCGGAAACAGTGATACATGTGTGAATACATAGACCACAACATGTCCCTAGTGAGCCTCTAGTTGACTAGCTCGTTGATCAACAGATGGTCATGGTTTCCTGACTATGGACATTGGATGTCATTGATAACGAGATCACATCATTAGGAGAATGATGTGATGGACAAGACCCAATCCTAAGCATAGCACAAGATCGTGTAGTTCGTTTGCTAAAGCTTTTCTAAATGTCAAGTATCAGTTCCTTAGACCATGAGATTGTGTAACTCCCGGATACCGTAGGAGTGCTTTGGGTGTACCAAACGTCACAACGTAACTGGGTGACTATTAAAGGTGCACTACAGGTATCTCTGAAAGTGTATGTTGGGTTGGCACGAATCGAGACTGGGATTTGTCACTCTGTATGACGGAGAGGTATCTCTGGGCCCACTCGGTAATGCATCATCATAATAAGCTCAATGTGACTAAGTGGTTAGTCACGGGATCATGCATTATATAACGAGTAAAGTGACTTGCCGGTAACAAGATTGAACAAGGTATTGGGATACCGACGATCGGATCTCGGGCAAGTAACGTACCGATTGACAAAGGGAATTGTATACGGGATTACTTGAATCCTCGACATCCTGGTTCATCCGATGAGATCATCGTGGAACATGTGGGAGCCAACATGGGTATCCAGATTCCGCTGTTGGTTATTGGCCGGAGAGATGTCTCGGTCATGTCTTCGTGAATCCTGAACCCGTAGGGTCTACACACTTAAGGTTTGATGCCACTAGGGTTATTAGGAAGACTTGTAAGTGATTACCGAATGTTGTTCGGAGTCGCGGATGAGATCCTAGACATCACGAGGAGTTCTGGAATGGTCCGGAGGTGAAGATTTATATATGGGAAGTTGTCATACGGTCATCGGAAAAGTTCGGGGGCATACCGGTATTGTATCGGGGCCACCGGAGGGGTTCCGGGGGTCCACCGGGAGGGGCCACCTCTCTCGAAGGGCCTCATGGGCTGTAGTGGGAAGGGAACCAGCACTTGGAGGGTTGGGCGCATACCCCCTTGGGCCCATGCGCCTAGGGTTGGGGGGGAACCCTAGAGGGGGCGCCCCCCTTGCTTGGGGGGCAAGCCTGTCGGTGTCAAAACCGGCGGATCTCGGGTAGGGGTCCCGATCTGTGCGTCTAGGATGATGGTTACAGGAAGCGAGGGACACGATGTTTACCCAGGTTCGGGCCCTCTCGATGGAGGTAAAACCCTACTTCCTGCTTGATTAATATTGAAGATATGGGTAGTACAAGAGTAGATCTACCACGAGATCGTAGAGGCTAAACCCTAAGAGCTAGCTTATGATGGTATGATTGTAATTGTGATCGTCCTTCTAAGGACCAACCTCTCCGGTTTATATAGACACCGGAGAGGGCTAGGGTTTACACGGAGTCGGTTACAAGGAAGGAAACACAATATCTGGATCGCCAAGCTTGCCTTCCACGCAAAGGAGAGTCCCATCCAGCACGGGGCCGAAGTCTTGAGTCTCGTATCTTCACGCTTCAATAGTCCAGACGATGTATACAGTCCAGTTGTCCGGATACCCCCTAATCCAGGACTCCCTCAGTAGCCCCTGAGCCAGGCTTCAATGACGATGAGTCCGGCGCGCAGTCTTGTCTACGGCATTGCAAGGCGGGTTCCTTCTCCGAATACTCCAAGGTAATTATCGAACACTTCAACCGTGTCCGGATCCGCAAAATGATCCTCACATATCACCATAGAGAGAATGATATTTCACAAATGCAATCTGCTAGCAACTTTCTAGACAGCTTGACATGTCATCAAGGTCGGGTCATTATCCGAACCGTTTTCCCACATCCAGCCTCAGTGTATATTGGGAGGCGGTTTCCTTGGCACGTCTTGTCGAAGCAAAGATCGTGTCCCCTTATCACGGGATTCTCATCAATACGGGTATGGCTAATCCAACCGCATCGCTAATCGCGGCGAGTGGGAGTCGAACGGGTTCCACCAGGCAAGTGGGGAGGCGCAAAAAGCATTTACCGCCCCTATAAAGAGATAAGGTCTCTTTCTCTTTACCCACGCCTTCTCCTTCCGCTAGCTCATTCCCCTCTGTTCGAGCCCTAACGCCCAAACACTCTTCTTTTCCATCGAAGAGAAGTTTTCCAAAGATGTCCGGATCCGGAGCAGGAGGCAGATGGATGGCCTCTACCGTCCGGGAGAAGGATATCAAGAAGCTCCGGGAAGCCGGGTATCTGGCCAAGAAGATCGGCCACCATCTCCCACCAGCGGGACAGGTCGTCCCCACTCCGGAGCCTCACGAGAGAGTCGTGTTCCTTCCCCACTTCGTCCGCGGGCTCGGGTTTCCCCTCCACCCATTTTGTTCGTGGAGTCATGTATTACTATGGGATTGATTTTCATGATCTTTCCCCCAACTCTTTTCTCAATATCTCGACGTTCAACATCGTGTGTGAGGCCTTTCTCCGGATTCCGCCTCACTTCGGCCTGTGGCTGAAGATTTTCAATGTGAAGCTCAAGGTGGTGAGTGGCGAACACTCTGAGTGCGGCGGCGCCATGGTGAGCAAGATGCCCAAGGCCGTTTGGCCGAAGGGCACCTTGAATGACTCCGTCAAGGAGTGGCAGCAGCAGTGGTTTTATATCACCGAACCACGCGGCAAAAAGTGGGTTGCAGCTCCTGAGTTTAGATCCGGAGCTCCACTGCGGCTCACGTCCTAGCCCAAGAAGGGCTCGAACTGGTCCTTGTCCGATGAGCTGTCACTGCTCCAGACGCGCATTCAGAGCGTGGTTGACAAGGACGTCAAACTCATCGACGTAGTCCAGGTGATGCTAGTTTGCCTGACTCTCCCTTGCCAGCGTCGAGCCTGCACTTTGTGGGAGTTCGACCCGACCGAGCACCAAACCCTTCGGGAGCTCTATGATTCCTCCCACAAGGATATCTGGAAGGTGTTCTTCAAGTCCGGCAAATCGTGGCCGGACTCCGCCGAGGACCGGGGGTATCAATTATCCCATTCTGCAAGCCCGATAAGTTACAACCATGCCCTGTCCATCCATGCTTCAGTTGTCATGTCATGAGGGAGACATTTTAATCGTGTTTCGTCGTGACCTCAGGGATGGATAAAGAAGGTGGAGCGGACACATTGTCTGGCCCTGCTGTTGGAGGAACCGGCCGGACCTGTTCTAACGAAGATGCTGGTCCCTGCGCCTTACGAGGCACCAAAGAAGTGAAGGAAATATGACCTAGAGGCAATAATAAAGTTATTATTTATTTCCTCATATCATGATAAATGTTTATTATTCATGCTAGAATTGTATTAACCGGAAACATGATACATGTGTGAATACATAGACAAACATAATGTCACTAGTATGCCTCTACTTGACTAGCTCATTGATCAAAGGTGGTTATGTTTCCTAACCATAGACATGTGTTGTCATTTGATCAATGGGATCACATCATTAGGAGAATGATGTGATTGACTTGACCCATTCCGTTAGCATAGCACTTGATCGTTTAGTATGTTGCTATTGCTTTCTTCATGACTTATACAAAGTTCCTGCAACTATGAGATTATGCAACTCCCGTTTACCGGAAGAACACTTTGTGTGCTACCAAACGTCACAACGTAACTGGGTGATTATAAAGGTACTCTACAGGTGTCTCCAAAAGTATATGTTGAGTTGGCATAATTCGAGATTATAAAGGTACACACAAATTGATCTACGGATCGTTCCTTAGCCGTGTGCGGTGCCCCCCTCCACCATATTCCACCTCGGTCGTATCGTCGCGGAGTTTAGGCAAAGCCCTGCGCCGGTAGAGCATCATCATCGTCACCACGCCGTCGTGCTGACGGAACTCATCCCCGACACCCTGCTGGATCGGAGTCCGGGGATCGTCATCGAGCTGAACGTGTGCAGAACACGGAGGTGCCGTACGTTCGGTACTTGGATCGGTCGGATCGTGAAGACATACGACTACATCAACCGCGTTGTCATAACGCTTACGCTTTCGGTCTACGAGGGTACGTGGACACACTCTCCCCTCTCGTTGCTATGCATCACCATGATCTCGCGTGTGCGTAGGAAAAAATTTGAAATTACTACGTTCCCCAACAGTGGCATCCAAGCCAGGTTTTATGCGTCGATGTTATATGCACGAGTAGAACACAAGTGAGTTGTGGGTGATACAAGTCATACTGCTTACCAGCATGTCATACTTTGGTTCAGCGGTATTGTGAGATGAAGCGGCCCGGACCGACATTACGGGTACGCTTACGCGAGACTGGTTTCACCGCTGCGAGCACTCGTTGCTTAAAGGTGACTGGCCGGTGTCTGTCTCTCTCACTTTAGTTGAACCGAGTATGGCTACGCCCGGTCCTTTCAAAGGTTAAAATAGCACCAACTTGACAAACTATCGTTGTGGTTTTGATGCGTAGGTAAGAACGGTTCTTGCTCAGCCCGTAGCAGCCACGTAAAACTTGCAACAACAAAGTAGAGGACGTCTAACTTGTTTTTGCAGGGCATGTTGTGATATGATATGGTTAAGACGTGATGCTATATTTTATTGTATGAGATGATCATGTTTTGTAACCGAGTTATCGGCAACTGGCAGGAGCCATATGGTTGTCGCTTTATTGTATGAAATGCAAACGCCATGTAATTGCTTTACTTTATCACTAAGCGGTAGCGATAGTCGTAGAAGCAATAGTTAGCGAGACGACAACGATGCTACGATGGAGATCAAGGTGTCGCGCCGGTGACGATGGTGATCATGATGGTGCTTCGGAGATGGAGATCACAAGCACAAGATGATGATGGCCATATCATATCACTTATATTGATTGCATGTGATGTTTATCCTTTATGCATCTTATCTTGATTTGATTGACGGTAGCATTTTAAGATGATCTCTCACTAAAAATTATCAAGAAGTGTTCTCCCTGAGTATGCACCGTTGCGAAAAGTTCGTAGTGCCCAGACACCACGTGATGATCGGGTGTGATAAGCTCTACGTCCATCTACAACGGGTGCAAGCCAGTTTTGCACACGCAGAATACTCAGGTTAAACTTGACGAGCCTAGCATATGCAGATATGGCCTTAGAGCACGGAGAGCGAAAGGTCGAGCATGAATCATATAGTAGATATGATCAACATAGTGATGTTCACCATTGAAAACTACTCCATCTCACGTGATGATCGGTTATGGTTTAGTTGATTTGGATCACGTGTTCACTTAGATGACTAGAGAGATGTCTGTCTAAGTGGGAGTTCTTAAATAATATGATTAATTGAACTTAAATTTATCATGAACTTAGCACCTGATAGTATTTTGCTTATCTATGTTTGTTGTAGATAGATGGCTCATGCTGTTGTTCCGTTGAATTTCAATGCGTTCCTTGAGAAAACAAAGTTGAAAGATGATGGTAGCAATTACACGGACTGGGTCCATAACTTGAGGATTATCCTCATTGCTGCACAGAAGAATTACGTCCTGGAAGCACCGCTGGGTGCCAGGCCTGCTGCAGGAGCAACGCCAGAAGTTGTGAACGTCTGGCAGAGCAAAGCTGATGACTACTCTATAGTTCAGTGTGCCATGCTTTACGGCTTAGAACCGGGTCTTCAACGATGTTTTGAATGTCATGGAGCATATGAGATGTTCCAGGAGTTGAAGTTGATATTTCAAGCAAATGCCCAGATTGAGAGTATTGAAGTCTCCAATAAGTTCTATAGCTGCAAGATGGAGGAGAATAGTTCTGTCAGTGAGCATATACTCAAAATGTCTGGGTATAATAATCACTTGATTCAACTGGGAGTTAATCTTCCGGATGATAGTGTCATTGACAGAATTCTCCAATCACTGCCACCAAGCTATAAGAGCTTCGTGATGAACTATAATATGCAAGGGATGAACAAGACACTTCCCGAGCTCTTCGCAATGCTAAAAGCTGCGGAGGTAGAAATCAAGAAGGAGCATCAAGTGTTGATGGTCAACAAGACCACTAGTTTCAAGAAAAAGGGCAAAGGGAAGAAGAAGGGGAACTTTAAGAAGAACAGCAAGCAAGTTGCTGCTCAAGAGAAGAAACCCAAGTCTGGACCTAATCCTGAAACTGAGTGCTTCTACTGCAAGCAAGCTGGTCACTGGAAGTGGAACTGCCCCAAGTATTTGGCGGATAAGAAGGATGGCAAGGTGAACAAAGGTATATATGATATACATGTTATTGATGTGTACCTTACTAGAGCTCGCAGTAGCACCTGGGTATTTGATACTGGTTCTGTTGCTAATATTTGCAACTCGAAACAGGGACTACGGAATAAGCGAGCACTGGCCAAGGACGAGGTGATGATGCGCGTGGGAAACGGTTCCAAAGTTAATGTGATCGCGGTCGGCACGCTACCTCTACATCTATCTTCGAGATTAGTTTTAGACCTAAATAATTGTTATTTGGTGCCAGCGTTGAGCATGAATATTATATCTGGATCTTGTTTGATGCGAGACGGTTATTCATTTAAATCAGAGAATAATGGTTGTTCTATTTATATGAGTAATATCTTTTATGGTCATGCACCCTTGAAGAGTGGTCTATTCTTATTAAATCTCGACAGTAGTGATACACATATTCATAATGTCGAAGCCAAAAGATGCAGAGTTGATAATGATAGTGCAACTTATTTGTGGCACTGCCGTTTAGGTCATATCGGTGTAAAGCACGTGAAGAAACTCCATACAGATGGACTTTTGGAACCACTTGATTATGAATCACTTGGTATTTGCGAACCGTGCCTCATGGGCAAGATGACTAAAACACCATTCTCCGGTTCTATGGAGAGAGCAACAGATTTGTTGGAAATCATACATACAGATGTATGTGGTCCGATGAATGTTGAAGCTCGTGGCGGATATCGTTATTTTCTCACCTTCATAGATGATTTAAGCAGATACGGGTATATCTACTTAATGAAGCATAAATCTGAAACATTTGAAAAGTTCAAAGAATTTCAGAGTGAAGTTGAAAATCATCGTAACAAGTGTCACGACCGGTTTTCCGGGTAATAAATTTCCAGAAAAGACCTTCGTGCTCATCAGCCCCAGGATTACTGTTAGCTGATGAGGCTCCAACTTGATACAGAAATTCCAAGCAGAAAACAAAATATCTAGTACAAGACCATTCTGGCCTGTGAGTACAACAAATGGTTTCTAGTGGTTGATGGCGGAAGCGGTTTGTGGATCATCAGTGTCTATGGGACTCCAATTCCCACAGGAACAACTGACCAGGTTAACTCCTATCTTCGCGAGGCTGCCATCTCCATTGTGTGGGTTCCGGGGCTGGCATCGCGTCGCTCCTCTCCGTGCAAGAAAATGTGGCCAAGACAATAGCCAGGGACAAGCCAGTGAGTACTTTGAATGTACTCGCAAACATTATGAACACAGGTATAATATAACAATGATGTGCTGAAAATATTTTATGCTCATGACGTCAGTCACAAAAGATAAATGAAACTCTGATGCGTGCAAGCAAGTTATTTATAAAAAATGCAATAACATAGTAGTATTAAGATTTATGAAATTAAATAACAAGCAATGCCACAGTCGGGCGTCTTAGCGACACCACATAAAGGGCTTTAAAAGAAATGCCACAGTCGGGCGTCTGAGCGACACCACATAAAGGGCTTTAAAAGAAATGCCACAGTCGGGCGTCTGAGCGACACCACATAAAGGGCTTTAAAAGAAATGCCACAGTCGGGCGTCTGAGCGACACCACATAAAGGGCTTTAAAAGAAATGCCACAGTCGGGCATCTGAGCGACACCACATAAAGGGCTTTAAAATAAATAATCATAGTGAATATCCCGGAGGTAGAACCATCCCAGAGATACTCGATAATAACAATAATATCACGGGTTAGTCAACAATAATAATAATCATAATTTTCAAAATTCACAAGTAGTAATTCCATTTCTGGTTAACAGTTTCACCTCCGAAGACCGACACTAAGACCGACACCTGACCCATCCCAGACTGTAATCCTTAACCATGGACACGGCTATTCGAATAGGTTTAATCTGCAGAGGATGTACTCTTTACCCACGAGTAACGGATTTCTTTAGTCCATCGGGGCTAATTCCGTCTACGGTCTTTTTGTTGAAAACACACCTAACTTGCACACACCAGCTTAACTCACACGTGTCTGGAATCACCCA
Source organism: Triticum dicoccoides (assembly GCF_002162155.2). Classification (NCBI taxonomy): domain Eukaryota; kingdom Viridiplantae; phylum Streptophyta; class Magnoliopsida; order Poales; family Poaceae; genus Triticum; species Triticum dicoccoides. Next base: position 640,911,066 of record NC_041387.1, read on the forward strand.
CGACACCTGTTAAGCAAACTCTAAGTGGGGAGGCTACAACCTCGCGTAGCATGGGATCAAATTTATATCGCGCGCTCTAAGGGGTGGCCTCCCCTCTCGGTCCCAACCGGAAACACCCATGCCCCCGGACCAGGTGGCCTGCCTACCAGCTACAACCGGTATCTTCCACCATGGCCTCTCTGTACGGTGTGTGCTAGAAAGAGGTCGACAACATACTGAACCGTACTCTACTTGCTGTAGAGACGAGTGGTAGTACGAAACAAGTATGGGGGTTACTGGAACAAGACTCGATCTACGGTCGACTCAGGAGGTTTAAGTATTCCCTGCATGATTAGTATAACGAATATATTTCATCCAACAGAGTCACCGCCCATATCACCTTACCATGCCATACCAGACATAATCGTCCCGACGGAGACCGGCGACAAACTCATGCCTACCCAAGGCAGAGGTTTTCCCAGGTTCCTGCCGGTATGCATGCAAGGCACATGAGGGTGATTATCATCACAAGTGTGTTCATTTCCAACAGCCTGGAAATCACTAATATGCACTCATGCATATGATCATACCACATGAAATAACAAGTCCTTCGAAATGCGCTGGTGTTATAAATGTATCAACGATCACACCAAAAACATTATGCCGGGATTCAGAATGCTTGCCTTCAATGTGTGGAAAGGCAGGGTGCACTCCCAAAACTTGAAACATTTCTCCTCTCTTCAAAAATCCTATTTTAGCAATATAAAAGAATTAACACACAAAATAAAAACGGCACCAAAAGTTGTTCTGATTTTTTTTTTAAAAATCTTAAAATAAACTAGGTGAAATTTGAGAGAGGTGGGAAAAGGAATCATTTCATTTGGAGTTGTATTTAAAAATATAGAGCCAGTCAAAGATTTGGTCAAATCTGATTTTAAATAAAACAGAAAAAGAAAAACGTTTCAGATAGAAATACGCTTTCGGTCATAGGAGGCGTACTCGAGGTTTTACGCCTCCACTTAAAACACATGGACCGGTGCGGGGGTCACTGACAGTGGGTCCAGGGGGCCCACTGGTCAGGTTTGACTAGTCTTCTCCCTCCTCTTCCTCTGTCCCGAGCCGAGGCGGGGCGTCCGGCGATCGTCGTCGGCGAACGGCGTTTCTTCGCGGGCATCTGAGCGCAGGGATGGATCCGCCACTCCTAGGCGGTCCTTCCGGTGGTCGCAGGGTCGCCGGGGGTGGAGGGAGTCGCCGGCGGCGAGCTCCGTGGCGGAGGGGGCTTCGGTGACCAAGTGATTTTGTGGCGGCGATGGCTCCCAATCAAAATCAAGTAGGGGGTTGGGTTCCTGGAAGGAAGGAGGTGTTCTTGGTGAAGAGAAATGGGAGGGAGAGGCCCTGGTGGCGCTGGAATGGACGGGATAGTGGCGGCGGCAGGAGTTGCCGGAGATGAAGAAGACGACCCCCTCAGGTCGATTGGCTGCGATGGGGAAACTAGGGAGGTGGACTGAGGTTGCATGCATGCTCGGATGAGTTAGGGGGTCCTTATATAGGCGAGGCAAGGCGGTTCCGCGGCGGCCGGCGATAAGGACGATGGCGAACCGCCTCCCTGTAGCATCAGGGCGTCGTGGCGACGACGGGAGCTAGCCGACGAGCGGAGGATAAGCTTGCGCTGTTCCTTGGGGCAGGTGGCGAGCCCGGGTAGCTTTGGCGGCGCCGACCGTGGCAGAGGCGCGCTGCGGCCGCCGGTGTGCCGCCAAAAGCTCTGTCGGCGGCGCTGTAGTCTGCCAGGGTGGCTTGGCGTGTTGCTGTGAGGAGGATAGTGCGTGGCGAGGTGCTGCAGAGCGGGCCAAAATCCAGGGGGGCCAGCGTGTCGGCTCGGGCGCGCGGCTGCAATTTGCGCGCTCTGGGCGCGCCCAGTGCACGCATGGGACGTGCTCGACGAGATGCTATGGCATGTTAGGGGGCTCCAGACCACAAGAAAGTTAGCAGGGTGGGGTTATAGTGTAAGGCAAAACCATTGGACATGCTGGTCTGGTCAGGGGATTAAGTTCACAGTGTAAACAAAAACTCATGCCAAAATAGATCATGCCCATAAGGTGTTTGACAAAATGCTAAGGGCATTTAGGCTCTTCTTGGGGTGGCCAAATCCTCCAGATCAGGGTCTCCTTAGATGCAAGAGAGAGTGGTGAGGTTAGTTTGTGAAAAGCACAAACTTGTTAGTGCAAGTTTTGCAAAACTACAATTCTGGACAGGAAATAAATGACATTATTTCATGAACCAAAATTAATCCAATGGGTGCATGCTCCTGGATTTAGGGGTTTGGTAGGGCTGTCTACAAGTAGGAGAAAACACAAGATCTTTGGAGCAAAATTAAATAGGGTTGCAGTAGAAATCACAAGGCTGGACCAGAATGAAAAAGAGGATGATTCACTCAATTTTTTTCAAAGAACAAAAATAGGTTTTTGCACAAAGTGGAATAATATGCTCCTACTGACCTCCCCTAATTTTGGTAGAAGTTTTAAATAAATATTTAAATAGGTTGTAGTGCAAAATTGCTCTCTGGACCAGAGAAGAAAATTGGGTGTAGAGCTCAAAATATCCAATGAATGAAATATATTATTGCACAAAAGTGATTTAGAGACATCACATGATATCTCCAAACCTTGGTGAAATTTTTAGTTAAATATATCAAATGGTTGTAGTTCAAAAAGAGCTCCAAATTTTAAAACAACTCATTTTAATGAATAAAGTTCAGGGTGAAATAATTTTATAAATAAATCTCCTAATTGAGAGATGTTTTTAAATGAGAGGGAAAATAAGTCCAATATGTTTTGGAAGGATCCACTTGGGAAAAACTCCTTAATAATAAAAGAAAAGTTTTGAAAGCAACAGGGATATTCTTGCAGGCAAAAATTTTAAACTCTTGGCAAAATTTTAATAACTAAAACCTGGTTAAATTTTTGGGGTGTTACAACACTACCCCCCTTAAGAAAAATCTCGTCCTCGAGATTTGTTAAAAGCTGTGTTAAGAAAATATTACGCAATAAAGATGTGGCTTTAGTGAGAGGGCAATAAGTGGTGAAAAACCACTGTGTGAAAACTGGTGCTACGTGGAAAAGTCTACGGTTCGGGACAAAAACGTGAGATTTCGACGCTGGATATAAATTTAGAATAACTTCTAAATTTAAATATACGCTGGTCGTACCCGAGAGCACAGTGCTCTCTCTGGCTGACAGGTGGACCCGGGGCCCACTGTCAGCCTCTTCTTCTCCCTCTGGCTCTTTCTTCTTCCTCTCTCCCGCGCGCTTTCTCCACCGGCGACGCCTAGTGTGTAGGGAATCTAGGCCGTACCGTGGTAGTGCGCGGCGTGCTAGCTACCGGTGCAGCGTGCACTCACCTCGCGGGCTAGCGCGCTGTCGGCACTGCTCGCGGATTTGACTCCGAACACCGGCGATCGGCGATGAGCAGCGTTGGTGGACTTCGCCCACCGTACACCGAGCTCGAGCTATAAAACGGCCGGGGTGCCTCTCTCTTCTTCCTCACACCTGGCCTCACTTCTCCTCCTCCTCCCTCCATTACTGCTTACAAAAGCTCGGGTTAGGCTCTAATGGCGGAGGCGATGCCGGACTGGTTTGCGGTCTTGATATGCGGAGGGCTGGCGACACTGCTGGGGCTCTCTGTGCTCCTGTGCGCGATGATCCTCGACGATCGTCGCGACGCTGCTGCTCGGGTGTTGGCTCTCCGCGGTGGTGGTGATCACGAGGAGTAGATGGGGTGTGCCGGGTGCTAACTGTTGTTAGGGGGGGTGATTAGCTGGATGTAACACCGTTGCAAAGTTTTGCAAACAGTGTGGGTGTTCGAATGGTAATGTTTGTGAGTCTGCTGCCTGGTGCTGTGTGAAGTTAATAAATCCACGCCGTGAGAAAGTGTAGATGTAGCAACTCAGGGAAAAGAAATCTCACTCCAGAATTTTTGCGAGGAAAAACAGTTAATTTAAAGGAGTATAAACCACAACAAAAACTACATACATTAGTAGAAGCCAAATATTTGACTCGTCGTACAAATTTGGGGTACCATGCATAAGATACACGCAAATATAAATGCTGCAAAAACAAATACAGTAGTGACGTCTAAAATGAAAACGGTAACTGGGTGGGGTCCTGATAAAATGTCTCTGGTAAAGGGATACACTCCTCTTCTATCGGAGGAAGTGGATTGACCAGTCGATGTATGCGTCTCTCCGGGTCGGGCCTCAGTGGTCTGCCGATGGCAATCTGAGGATTCAGATCAGTGAGATCCTGGAGATAATCCATCACTCGTTGGTTCAAATGCTCTTGAGCGATGATGTACTGGATAAGGTTGGCCAGAACTGGGTCTCTCTCAATACGCCCACCGGGAAAAGACGTTACTTCTCCGGGTGCTGCACGGCTCGGAAAGTAATAATATCCTCGTTCGCGGGCATAGGGTACTGCGGATCGAAGGCGAGCAATCGCTTCTTTCGCAGCAGCTTCTATGGCCAAGTGTGGGGTTGGCATAGATTTCCCCACGAAGGAAACTTCCGTTGGATATTGATTGGAGTCTACGGGAGGAATGTGTACTGCTGCCCAATATTCCGAGGTGGATGGGGTGATCCTTGATTTGAACAGCTCGTACTGAGGTGGCTGGGTAGAACCCATGGTACTGCGGGTAAAATCCCACAATATTTTGACAAAGCTACCTGGGGTTGCATCTGGGGTTCTCAGATGAATGCTGGGGCTCGGCATGACAGGAAAAGTTGTGAGTGTGGTGCACAAGGTGAGGGTTGCTGAGTAAGGTCACAAGGTGGCCTTTATATAGCAATGGAGCCGGATCGTTTTACCGTGGTGAAAGGTAATAAATTTGCCAGCTTAGCTCCAGAGGTTGGGTCAGTGTCAGAGATACACATATCTCATAAAGAGACGTGTTACTGTGGTTGTTGTCGGGTTGGTTTTGGTAGTTGTGCCCGGAAAAATATGCAACTATGCGCTGACCAAATATGCAAGGCTACTATTAAAAACAGAGGCACAACGACAGGCTGCGTTAATATACACGGTCGCATGATTACAAAGTGAGGATACACTGAGACTCGGTGCTTCTCATACGGCTTAGTCTACCTCGTTTATGTCTAAATGGGCGTGCCTGGTGGATGTCGAGGCTTCTCCATGTGTCTCACTGCCGGGATTAGTCGGAGATGGCGGAGGAACTGCAGGGTCGGGGTAGTGATGATGACCATCGCGGGGATTGTTAGCCACAACCCCGTTGGAGTGTGCTCCCAAAAGGCGACGAAGCACTTCTGGGGTCATCAAAGCATCTCGGTTGATGGCTGGAGCTGATCTCGGGGTCTTGATCGGTTGTCCAAACAACACGACTGGGTTGTCGGCGTTGGGCTCGTTTTCTTCTCTCGCCGGGGCTCGACGAACCAGCTCTCCACGAGCTGCGATCAGATCAATGGTGATCTGGTCGAACAGTGCCTCTAGTGCACTTACATAGCGCACTAGGTGCAACAATGCGGGATCCGTCTCGTGATCTCCATTGGCAACTTGGGGTGGTCTACCATACCCTTCACGTCTGGGGTAGTAGTGGAACGAGCGACAGTTAACTCTGGGCGACAAGTGCCTGAGATGAACTATAGCCTCTCGACCAGCTAGTTGGATGGCTTGTGGCTCAAAGGAAGTTGTCCTTCCGGTGAACCTGTATGGGCGCTCGGGTGCTAGACCCCTACCGTAGATGTGTACAGTGGCCCAAAATTGACGGTCTTCACCGCTCATGGGTCCTTGGTACACAACATATTCTGGTGGCTCCTCTAACGCATAGGCACGACGGGCGAGGTTTGCGAGGATGGTCACAAAACCTCCAAGGTTGGTTGCTGTGGTCTCGTTGTGCACTATGGGGCCAGGCATTGAGGCTAGGTTGGGGAAGAGACTGTGCTGTGCTGGGTTGAGGCTAGCGTGCCGTCTTATAGAAGAGTGAGCGGAGTCTTCCTTCGCACGCTTGCGAATGAGACATTTTTGCCATCGGACACTGGTGTGCGATCGACAGGCTAGGCTGATAGGTTGGGCACCGACTGCCAAAAGTTTCGGGATTACTGTGTGGCTAACTTGCACGAGAAGCTTGGCTGGGGTTTGGCTAAGGTCTAGTGGGTTGGTTTGCCTAAGTTTTTCGACCTGGCTAAGATAGGATTAGCCAATGGTCAGCCTGGCTCTGATACCAAGTCTGTCACGACCGGTTTTCCGGGTAATAAATTTTCAGAAAAGACCGTCGTGCTCATCAGCCCCAGGATTACTGTTAGCTGATGAGGCTCCAACTTGATACAGAAATTCCAAGCAGAAAACAAAATATGTAGTACAAGACCATTCTGGCCTGTGAGTACAACAAATGGTTTCTAGTGGTTGATGGCGGAAGCGGTTTGTGGATCATCAGTGTCTATGGGACTCCAATTCCCACAGGAACAACTGACCAGGTTAACTCCTATCTTCGCGAGGCTGCTATCTCCATTGTGTGGGTTCCGGGGCTGGCATCGCGTCGCTCCTCTTCGTGCAAGAAAATCTGGCCAAGACAATAGCCAGGGACAAGCCAGTGAGTACTTTGAATGTACTCGCAAACATTATGAACACAGGTATAATATAACAATGATGTGCTGAAAATATTTTATGCTCATGACGTCAGTCACAAAAGATAAATGAAACTCTGATGCGTGCAAGCAAGTTATTTATAAAAAATGCAATAACATAGTAGTATTAAGATTTATGAAATTAAATAACAAGCAATGCCACAGTCGGGCGTCTTAGCGACACCACATAAAGGGCTTTAAAAGAAATGCCACAGTCGGGCGTCTGAGCGACACCACATAAAGGGCTTTAAAAGAAATGCCACAGTCGGGCGTCTGAGCGACACCACATAAAGGGCTTTAAAAGAAATGCCACAGTCGGGCGTCTGAGCGACACCACATAAAGGGCTTTAAAAGAAATGCCACAGTCGGGCATCTGAGCGACACCACATAAAGGGCTTTAAAATAAATAATCATAGTGAATATCCCGGAGGTAGAACCATCCCAGAGATACTCGATAATAACAATAATATCACGGGTTAGTCAACAATAATAATAATCATAATTTTCAAAAGTCACAAGTAGTAATTCCTTTTCTGGTTAACAGTTTCACCTCCGAAGACCGACACTAAGACCGACACCTGACCCATCCCAGACTGTAATCCTTAACCATGGACACGGCTATTCGAATAGGTTTAATCTCTGCAGAGGGTGTACTCTTTACCCACGAGTAACGGATTTCTTTAGTCCATCGGGGCTAATTCCGTCTACGGTCTTTTTGTTGAAAACACACCTAACTTGCACACACCAGCTTAACTCACACATGTCTGGAATCACCCACGACACCTGTTAAGCAAACTCTAAGTGGGGAGGCTACAACCTCGCGTAGCATGGGATCAAATTTATATCGCGCGCTCTAAGCGGTGGCCTCCCCTCTCGGTCCCAACCGGAAACACCCATGCCCCCGGACTAGGTGGCCTGCCTACCAGCTACAACCGGTATCTTCCACCATGGCCTCTCTGTACGGTGTGTGCTAGAAAGAGGTTGACAACATACTGAACCGTACTCTACTTGCTGTAGAGACGAGTGGTAGTACGAAACAAGTATGGGGGTTACTGGAACAAGACTTGATCTACGGTCGACTCAGGAGGTTTAAGTATTCCCTGCATGATTAGTATAACGAATATATTTCATCCAACAGAGTCACCGCCCATATCACCTTACCATGCCATACCAGACATAACCGTCCCGACGAAGACCGGCGACAAACTCATGCCTACCCAAGGCAGAGGTTTTCCCGGGTTCCTGCCGGTATGCATGCAAGGCACATGAGGGTGATTATCATCACAAGTGTGTTCATTTCCAACAGCCTGGAAATCACTAATATGCACTCATGCATATGATCATACCACATGAAATAACAAGTCCTTCGAAATGCGGTGGTGTTATAAATGTATCAACGATCACACCAAAAACATTATGCCGGGATTCAGAATGCTTGCCTTCAATGTGTGGAAAGGTAGGGTGCACTCCCAAAACTTGAAACATTTCTCCTCTCTTCAAAAATCCTATTTTAGCAATATAAAAGAATTAACACACAAAATAGAAACGACACCAAAAGTTGTTCTGATTTTTTTTTTAAAAAAATCTTAAAATAAACTAGGTGAAATTTGAGAGAGGTGGGAAAAGGAATCATTTCATTTGGAGTTGTATTTAAAAAGATAGAGCCAGTCAAAGATTTGGTCAAATCTGATTTTAAATAAAACAGAAAAAGAAAAACGTTTCAGATAGAAATACGCTTTCGGTCATAGGAGGCGTACTCGAGGTTTTACGCCTCCACTTAAAACACGTGGACCGGTGCGGGGGTCACTGACAGTGGGTCCAGGGGGCCCACTGGTCAGGTTTGACTAGTCTTCTCCCTCCTCTTCCTTTGTCCCGAGCCGAGGCGGGGCGTCCGGCGATCGTCGCCGGCGAACGGCGTTTCTTCGCGGGCATCTGAGCGCAGGGATGGATCCGCCACTCCTAGGCGGTCCTTCCGGTGGTCGCAGGGTCGCCGGGGGTGGAGGGAGTCGCCGGCGGCGAGCTCCGTGGCGGAGGGGGCTTCGGTGACCAAGTGATTTTGTGGCGGCGATGGCTCCCGATCAAAATCAAGTAGGGGGTTGGGTTCCTGGAAGGAAGGAGGTGTTCTTGGTGAAGAGAAATGGGAGGGAGAGGCCCTGGTGGCGCTGGAATGGACGGGATAGTGGCGGCGGCAGGAGTTGCCGGAGATGAAGAAGACGACCCCCTCAGGTCGATTGGCTGCCATGGGGAAACTAGGGAGGTGGACTGAGGTTGCATGCGTGCTCGGATGAGTTAGGGGGTCCTTATATAGGCGAGGCAAGGCGGTTCCGCGGCGGCCGGCGATAAGGACGATGGCGAACCGCCTCCCTGTAGCGTCAGGGTGTCGTGGCGACGACGGGAGCTAGCCGATGAGCGGAGGATAAGCTTGCGCTGTTCCTTGGGGCAAGTGGCGAGCCCGGGTGGCTTTGGCGGCGCCCACCGTGGCAGAGGCGCGCTGCGGCCGCCGGTGTGCCGCCAAAAGCTCTGTCGGCGGCGCTGTAGGCTGCCAGGGTGGCTTGGCGTGTTGCTGTGAGGAGGGTAGTGCGTGGCGAGGTGCTGCAGAGCGGGCCAAAATCCAGGCGGCCAGCGTGTTGGCTCGGGCGCGCGGCTGCAATTTGCGCGCTCTGGGCGCGCCCAGTGCACGCACGGGACGTGCTCGACGAAATGCTATGGCATGTTAGGGGGCTCCAAACCACAAGAAAGTTAGCAGGGTGGGGGTTATAGTCTAAGGCAAAACCATTGGACATGCTGGTCTGGTCAGGGGATTAAGTTCACAGTGTAAACAAAAACTCATGTCAAAATAGATCATGCCCATAAGGTGTTTGACAAAATGCTAAGGGCATTTAGGCTCTTCTTGGGGTGGGCAAATCCTCCAGATCAGGGTCTCCTTAGATGCAAGAGAGAGTGGTGAGGTTAGTTTGTGAAAAGCACAAACTTGTTAGTGCAAGTTTTGCAAAACTACAATTCTGGACAGGAAATAAATGACATTATTTCATGAACCAAATTTAATCCAATGGGTGCATGCTCCTGGATTTAGGGGTTTGGTAGGGCTGTCTACAAGTAGGAGAAAACACAAGATCTTTGGAGCAAAATTAAATAGGGTTGCAGTAGAAATCACAAGGCTGGACCAGAATGAAAAAGAGGATGATTCACTCAATTTTTTTCAAAGAACAAAAATAGGTTTTTGCACAAAGTGGAATAATATGCTCCTACTGACCTCCCCTAATTTTGGTAGAAGTTTTAAATAAATATTTAAATAGGTTGTAGTGCAAAATTGCTCTCTGGACCAGAGAAGAAAATTGGTGTAGAGCTCAAAATATCCAATGAATGAAATATATTATTGCACAAAAGTGATTTAGAGACATCACATGATATCTCCAAACCTTGGTTAAATTTTTAGTTAAATATATCAAATGGTTGTAGTTCAAAAAGAGCTCCAAATTTTAAAACAACTCATTTTAATGAATAAAGTTCAGGGTGAAATAATTTTATAAATAAATCTCCTGATTGAGAGATGTTTTTAAATGAGAGGGAAAATAAGTCCAATATGTTTTGGAAGGATCCACTTGGGAAAAACTCCTTAATAATAAAAGAAAAGTTTTGAAATCAACAGGGATATTCTTGCAGGCAAAATATTTAAACTCTTGGCAAAATTTTAATAACTAAAACCTGGTTAAATTTTTGGGGTGTTACAACAAGAAAATAAAGTTTCTACGATCTGATCGTGGAGGAGAATATTTGAGTTACGAGTTTGGTCTACATTTGAAACAATGCGGAATAGTTTCGCAACTCACGCCACCTGGAACACCACAGCGTAATGGTGTGTCCGAACGTCGTAATCGTACTTTACTAGATATGGTGCGATCTATGATGTCTCTTACCAATTTACCGCTATCGTTTTGGGGTTATGCTTTAGAGACGGCCGCATTCACGTTAAATAGGGCACCATCAAAATCCGTTGAGACGACACCTTATGAACTATGGTTTGGCAAGAAACCAAAGTTGTCGTTTCTGAAAGTTTGGGGTTGCGATGCTTATGTGAAAAAGCTTCAACCTGATAAGCTTGAACCCAAATCGGAAAAATGTGTCTTCATAGGATACCCAAAGGAGACAATTGGGTACACCTTCTATCACAGATCCGAAGGCAAGACATTCGTTGCCAAGAATGGATCCTTTCTAGAGAAGAAGTTTCTCTCGAAAGAAGTGAGTGGGAGGAAAGTAGAACTTGATGAGGTAACAGTACCAGCTCCCTTATTGGAAAGTAGTTCATCACAGAAATCGGTTCCTGTGACACCTACACCAGTTAGTTAGGAAGTTAATGATGATGATCATGAAACTTCAGATCAAGTTGTTAATGAACTTCGTAGATCAACCAGAGTAAAATCCGCACCAGAGTGGTACGGTAATCCTATTCTGGAAGTCATGCTACTAGATCACAGTGAACCTACGAACTATGAAGAAGCGATGGTGAGCCCAGATTCCGCAAAATGGCTTGAAGCCATGAAATCTGAGATGGGATCCATGTATGAGAACAAAGTGTGGACTTTGGTTGACTTGCCCGATGGTCGGCAAGCAATAGAGAATAAATGGATTTTCATGAAGAAGACTGACGCTGACGGTAATGTTACTGTTTACAAAGCTCGACTTGTTGCAAAAGGTTTTTGACAAGTTCAAGGAGTTGACTACGATGAGACCTTCTCACCTGTAGCGATGCTTAAGTCTGTCCGAATCATGTTAGCAATTGCCGCATTTTATGATTATGAAATATGACAGATGGATGTCAAAACTGCATTTCTGAATGGATTTCTGGAAGAAGAGTTGTATATGATACAACTGGAAGGTTTTGTCGATCCTAAGGGAGCTAACAAAGTGTGCAAGCTCCAACGATCAATCTATGGTCTGGTGCAAGCCTCTCGGAGTTGGAATAAACGCTTTGATAGTGTGATCAAAGCATATGTGTTTTATACAGACTTTTGGAGAAGCCTGTATTTACAAGAAAGTGAGTGGGAGCTCTATAGCATTTCTAATATTATATGTGGACGACATATTGTTGATTGGAAATGAAATAGAATTTCTGGATAGCATAAAAGGATACTTGAATAAAAGTTTTTCAATGAAGGACCTCGGTGAAGCTGCTTACATATTGGGCGTCAAGATCTATAGAGATAGATCAAGATGCTTGATTGGACTTTCACAATGCACATACCTTGATAAAGTCTTAAAAAAGTTCAATATGGATCAGGCAAAGAAAGGGTTTTTGCCTGTATTACAAGGTGTAAGATTGAGTCAGACTCAATGCCCGACCACTGCAGAAGATAGAGAGAAAATGAAAGGAGTTCCCTATGCTTCAGCCATAGGCTCTATCATGTATGCAATGTTGTGTACCAGACCTGATGTGTGCCTTGCTATTAGCTTAGAAGGGAGGTACCAAAGTAATCCAGGAGTGGATCACTGGACAGCGGTCAAGAATATCCTGAAATACCTGAAAAGGACTAAGGATATGTTTCTCGTTTCTGGAGGTGACAAAGAGCTTGTCGTAAAGGGTTACGTCGAAGCAAGCTTTGACACTGATCCGGACGATTCTAAATCGCAAACCGGATACGTATTTTTATTAAACGGTGGAGCTGTAAGTTGGTGCAGTTCTAAACAAAGCGTTGTGGCGGGATCTACATGTGAAGCGGAGTACATAGCTGCTTCGGAAGCAGCAAATGAAGGAGTCTGGATGAAGGAGTTCATTTCCGATCTAGGTGTTATACCTAGTGCATCGGGACCAATGAAGATCTTCTGTGACAATACTGGTGCAATTGCCTTAGCAAAGGAATCCAGATTTCACAAGAGGACCAAGCACATCAAGAGACGCTTCAATTCCATTCGGGACCAAGTCCAAGTGGGAGACATAGAGATTTGCAAGATACATACGGATCTGAATGTTACAGACCCGTTGACTAAGCCTCTCTCACGAGCAAAACATGATCAGCACCAAGACTCCATGGGTGTTAGAATCATTACTGTGTAATCTAGATTATTGACTCTAGTGCAAGTGGGAGACTGAAGGAAATATGCCCTAGAGGCAATAATAAAGTTATTATTTATTTCCCCATATCATGATAAATGTTTATTATTCATGCTAGAATTGTATTAACCGGAAACATGATACATGTGTGAATACATAGACAAACATAATGTCACTAGTATGCCTCTACTTGACTAGCTCATTGATCAAAGGTGGTTATGTTTCCTAACCATAGACATGTGTTGTCATTTGATTAATGGGATCACATCATTAGGAGAATGATGTGATTGACTTGACCCATTCCGTTAGCATAGCACTTGATCGTTTGGTATGTTGCTATTGCTTTCTTCATGACTTATACAAAGTTCCTGCAACTATGAGATTATGCAACTCCCGTTTATCGGAGGAACACTTTGTGTGCTACCAAACGTCACAACGTAACTGGGTGATTATAAAGGTACTCTACAGGTGTCTCCAAAAGTATATGTTGAGTTGGCATAATTCGAGATTAGGTTTTGTCACTCCGATTGTCGGAGAGGTATCTCTGGGCCTTCTCGGTAATACTCATCACCTAAGCCTTGCAAGCATTGTAACTAATGAGTTAGTTATGAAATGATGTATTACGGAACGAGTAAAGAGACTTGCCAGTAACGAGATTAAACTAGGTATTGGATACCGACGATCGAATCTCGGGCAAGTAACATACCCACGCCTTCTCCTTCCGCTAGCTCATTCCCCTCTGTTCGAGCCCTAACGCCCAAGCACTCTTCTTTTCCATCGAAGAGAAGTTTTCCAAAGATGTCCGGATCCGGAGCAGGAGGCAGATGGATGGCCTCTACCGTCCGGGAGAAGGATATCAAGAAGCTCCGGGAAGCCGGGTATCTGGCCAAGAAGATCGGCCACCATCTCCCACCAGCGGGACAGGTCGTCCCCACTCCGGAGCCTCACGAGAGAGTCGTGTTCCTTCCCCACTTCGTCCGTGGGCTCGGGTTTCCCTCCACCCATTTTGTTCGTGGAGTCATGTATTACTATGGGATTGATTTTCATGATCTTTCCCCCAACTCTTTTCTCAATATCTCGACGTTCAACATCGTGTGTGAGGCCTTTCTCCGGATTCCGCCTCACTTCGGCCTGTGGCTGAAGATTTTCAATGTGAAGCTCAAGGTGGTGAGTGGCGAACACTCTGAGTGCGGCGGCGCCATGGTGAGCAAGATGCCCAAGGCCGTTTGGCCGAAGGGCACCTTGAATGACTCCGTCAAGGAGTGGCAGCAGCAGTGGTTTTATATCACCGAACCACGCGACAAAAAGTGGGCTGCAGCTCCTGAGTTTAGATCCGGAGCTCCACTGCGGCTCACATCCTAGCCCAAGAAGGGCTCGAACTGGTCCTTGTCTGATGAGCTGTCACTGCTCCAGACGCGCATTCAGAGCGTGGTTGACAAGGATGTCAAACTCGTCGACGTAGTCCAGGTGATGCTAGTTCGCCTGACTCTCCCTTGCCAGCGTCGAGCCTGCACTTTGTGGGAGTTCGACCCGACCGAGCACCAAACCCTTCGGGAGCTCTATGATTCCTCCCACAAGGATATCTGGAAGGTGTTCTTCAAGTCCGGCAAATCGTGGCCGGACTCCGCCGAGGACCGGGGGTATCAATCATCCCATTCTGCAAGCCCGATAAGTTACAACCACGCCCTGTCCATCCATGCTTCAGTTGGCATGTCATGAGGGAGACATTTTAATCGTGTTTCGTCGTGACCTCAGGGATGGATAAAGAAGGTGGAGCGGACACATTGTCTGGCCCTGCTGTTGGAGGAACCGGCCGGACCTCTTCTAACGAAGATGCTGGTCCCTGCGCCTTACGAGGCGCCAAAGAAGTGAAGGAAATATGACCTAGAGGCAATAATAAAGTTATTATTTATTTCCTCATATCATGATAAATGTTTATTATTCATGCTAGAATTGTATTAACCGGAAACATGATACATGTGTGAATACATAGACAAACATAATGTCACTAGTATGCCTCTACTTGACTAGCTCATTGATCAAAGGTGGTTATGTTTCCTAACCATAGACATGTGTTGTCATTTGATTAATGGGATCACATCATTAGGAGAATGATGTGATTGACTTGACCCATTCTGTTAGCATAGCACTTGATCGTTTAGTATGTTGCTATTGCTTTCTTCATGACTTATACAAAGTTCCTGCAACTATGAGATTATGCAACTCCCGTTTACCGGAAGAACACTTTGTGTGCTACCAAACGTCACAACGTAACTGGGTGATTATAAAGGTACTCTACAGGTGTCTCCAAAAGTATATGTTGAGTTGGCATAATTCGAGATTAGGTTTTGTCACTCTGATTGTCGGAGAGGTATCTCTGGGCCTTCTCGGTAATACTCATCACCTAAGCCTTGCAAGCATTGTAACTAATGAGTTAGTTATGAAATGATGTATTACGGAACGAGTAAAGAGACTTGCCAGTAACGAGATTAAACTAGGTATTGGATACCGACGATCGAATCTCGGGCAAGTAACATACCGATGACAAAGGGAACAACGCATGTTGTTATGCGGTTTGACCGATAAAGATCTTCGTAGAAAATGTAGGAACCAATATGAACATCCAGGTTCCACTATTGGTTATTGACCGAGAATAGTTCTAGGTCATGTCTACATAGTTCTCGAACCCGTAGGGTCCACACGCTTAACGTTACGATGACAGTTTTATGAGTTTTGATGTACCGAAGTTTGTTCGGAGTCCCGGATGTGATCACGGACATGACGAGGACTCTCGAAATGGTCGAGACATAAAGATTGATATATTGGAAGCCTATGTTTGGACTTCGGAATAGTTCCGAGTGAAATCGGGATTTTACCGGAACACCGGGGGGTTACCGGAACCCTCCCAGGGGGTTAATGGGCCTTAGTGGGCCATGAGGGAGAAGAGGAGGGCCGGCCAGGGCAGGCCGCGCGCCCTCTCCCCCCCTAGTCCGAATAGGGCAAGGAAGGGGGGGGGGGCGGCGCCCCCCTTTCCTGTTTCCCTCCCCCCAAGTCCTAATCCAACTAGGAAAAGGGGGGGAGTCCTACTCCCGGTGGGAGTAGGACTCCTCCGGTGCGCCTCCTCCTAGGGCCGGCCGCACCCCCCTTGCTCCTTTATATAGGGGGCAGGGGGGCACCCTAGAACACACAAGTTGATCTACGGATCGTTCCTTAGCCGTGTGCGGTGCCCCCCTCCACCATATCCCACCTCGGTCGTATCGTCGCGGAGTTTAGGCGAAGCCCTGCGCCGGTAGAGCATCATCATCGTCACCACGCCATCGTGCTGACGGAACTCATCCCCGACACCCTACTAGATCGGAGTCCGGGGATCGTCATCGAGCTGAACGTGTGCAGAACACGGAGGTGCCGTACGTTCGGTACTTGGATCGGTCGGATCGTGAAGACATACGACTACATCAACCACGTTGTCATAACGCTTCCGCTTTCGGTCTACAAGGGTACGTGGACACACTCTCCCCTCTCGTTGCTATGCATCACCATGATCTCGCGTGTGCGTAGGAATTTTTTTGAAATTACTACGTTCCCCAACAAGAAGGAGGCCTCCAAGAAGGTCAAGAAGACCCAAAGTGGCCTCCGTCACCGCGAGGCTTCGGACGCCAAATCCGAAGACTCCAGCAACGCTCCTTCTTCTGAAGACGAAGAGGAGGAAGTAGAGGAGGACGAGCCTCACTCTGAAGGTGGAAGAAGCGTGCGGCTTCCCTGTCCCTGGAGGCCAAATCGCCCAAGAGGGGGAGAGGTTCCCATCCAGAGACATCCACCCCGGCTGCCGATAACAGCCCGGAGTGGGATCCCAGAGCCCAGCCCTTGGAAAAATCGTAAGTAACCGAAATCCGAATGCGCCTATGCATCCAGGGTCGTCTGGGTACTGTAGTTTTAACTGTCGCCACATCTCGTACAGCCCGGCGAGGTCTCCTGCCGGACAGTCCTCATCGGAGGATTCGTTGAGCTCGGATGATGTGGCGAGCGAGACGCCTCCAGGGGCTCCTATTCCGAAGTCCAGGCGCGACATCGAGGTGTCGTCTAAAAGAGACCCAGAGCAGGGGGCATGTCTCTAGAGCCAGATACATGGGGGCAGCGACCCCACGGCGTAACGACGATGGGGGCAATCTCGGGTTCGGACCACAGCCGGATAAGGTCCTGGAGGCCTCTAAGGCTCCAGGATCGGGCGAGCGGCCACCCTCAACGGAGGGAGGTTTGCCTACTCCGCCTGTAACCTCTGTCTATGCAGAGCTGTCGGGCGGTCTATCGACAGCGTTAAAGAACGCGTCTATCATCGATGAACATCGGACCCTCATGGGTGCGATGGTTGGAAAGATTTAGTCTACCGAAAGCGGGCTGAATGAGTCCTGCCTTGGCCTTATAAAGGCTTTTGAGGTATCGTTTCTAAGAAACCTTCGAGGAATCATCATAATATGAGTAGTAGCCCTTGATACACTGTCCGGCGAAAGATAGAGAGCCGGGCAGGGGATCAAATCCTCTTTTTTCGTGTGAACCTTTGTCAGTGACGTGTACCTCTTTGTTTTAAAACAGGCGTCTGCGGAGAAGACGGACGCTCATAATGCGAAAGTGTCCGAACTAAAGCAGAGCCTGGAACGGGCCGAGGAAGAACTTGGCCGTGTGAAGAAGCAATTAGAGGATAAGCAAGGTATGTTGAAATATTGTCTTGCATTAGGCATGAATGAGAAATTGTGCCTATTGAAAAGTATTTGTGTTGTATGCCCTAGGGGCGAGTGCCGAATATGAGGCATTGAAGAAAGTTGTGGCTGATGCCAACGAGAAGACTGCCGCCGAACAGGCGCTTCGTGAAAAACACAAGGCCAGGGTCATCACAGCTGAGCGGGAGCTCCAGGAGGCTGTGAAGAAAAGCGAGGGCTTGGAGCAGAGTCTAGTAGGGAAAGAATCCGAACTCGCCCAAGCTCTCCAAGCCGCGGAAGATGCTCAGGAAGAAGCCCGAGGTGCTGTACGGGACATTCAGGAGGCCCGGAAAGTTGTGGCTGGTAAGGCCTGTTGTATTCATGGCTCTTTTTACATGATAGTGGGGAGAACTCTAAGCGACAAGCTGAATTCTTGTTTTTATAGGGGCGTTTGAGGATCTGCCTCGCAGCATATCAGATGCCGCCCAATTTTATCGGACCAAGGAGAAGAAGTCTGCGGAGAGAAACTTCTGGTTGCAGTATTTGGCGCCGAACTATCCGGTGCCTTTTATCAATCAGCTGAAGTAGCTGGTCGAACTGCACCAGGCGGCCGAACTAGCCATGAAGGACTTGGTTGTCCGGCTGTGGCCTGCGGAGCCAATTCCAAGCAGCTACTTCGGACTCATAAAGCGGATTGTGGGCGCCTGTCCCTGGCTTGATGCTATCAAGCGATCAGTCTGTATAGAAGGTGCGTGCATGGCATTCGCCCGTGCAAAAGTGCATTGGGGAAAGCTTGACGCGGAGAAGTTGATGACTGAGGGGCCGCCGGAGGGTAAGGAGCACCACAAGCCCGAGCTGTACTATGAAGGTGTACTGAAAGGGGCCTGCCTTGCGGCGGATAAGTGTACCAAAGACATTATATTTCCCTGAGGGCATTCATGCCGCTCTTTGTAATATGGGATAATGGCACTGTCATTATATATATTGCCTGTTTTATTTGAATGTATGTTCTTCCTGTGCAGCTATTTATTGTATGTAAATCCTGAGAGTTGGCCAGTCGTCGGCTTCTGCCCCCACGTAAAAAGAATACAGGGGTGTTCGGGATATATCTGAACAGTCTTTATCCCATGTTTGGGTCCTTTTAAGGAGGTGTTTCTCACCACGAACCAGGCAATCGGACTATAAGGCTTTACTACTCTCACTTAGCCATAAGAATTCGAGTATGGTCGGCGCAGCCCCTAGTGTTCGGAAGGCCGAACTAGGGGCTCTATTGGCGCCTGATCGGGAGACTGATCTGTCGCACTCTGCATTTATAATGGCGTTATGCAGAATAAATCTTTAAGGATTTTCAACCTCTCGAACAGCTGACCAGCTCTCGCTGCATCATGACAGTCAGTTTTTGGCTTTCTCTACTGAGGTGCTCGTCCGGCAAAACCGGGACACAATCACAATAGTTCTCCCAGCGCTACCTTAGCCGATAGAACGGAACGTAAGGTACCAAAACATGGGAGCCGGGCAAACCCAACCAATGACCCAAGACATGATTCGGAGTTGATGCATATAATGCTATAAGTTCTGGGTGCTGAGCGACCGAAAAGGTGGTCGGACTTTATTGCCGTACTGTGAAGCCCCTGGCATAATCGGGCATGACACGAAGCGTGGCTACCGTTTTTTTGGCAAAGAGGCGTCAGCGATAAACGACGGCCGGTAAGTATTATTTAAATCTACGCATTGTAGTAGGATGATATGTGTATGCATATGAGTACGATGTATGATTATGAAAAGAGGTGTTTTTGGCGGAACATGTGATGTCCGGAATGGAGGGGGTTGTGAGTGGATCAAGAGTGAATCCGAACTGCCTTCTACCTGCTTGTTCCTGCCCTTGTGTGTCCGGGCCGATTCCACGCCGCCAATCCTGTTCTGCGTCAAAGTTAGTTTGTAAAGGCAAATGCTTGGAGGCAGTTGAACGTCCTCTTGTGGTCGGTCTAAGGGTTCCTGATCGGACCCTGGTGAACCCAGCCGTTATACCGTGAAGTAGCGGGACTCATCGGTTGGTGTCCGGATAGTTGGTTGTCATATCAATATTTTGATAGGCATGCGCGACTTGCTACTCCGGCAGCTGTATGATTTCCGCTCTAAGGGCGGGGTCCGGCCTTGCCCGTGGGCGTGATTATATCACACGGTGTTTTCCTAATGGTTTATCACGTGGAATCTAGTCAGTGTGGTTCGTCCCGTTTGCATACGGTAAATTACCGTATGAGGGGAAGGTGCTGAAGAATTACTCTTTGGCATGGCATTTTCTTTTTGGTGATTCGAAAACAACCATTAGGGTGGTGGGCCAATAAACTTGGCCTTTGCACCTGGCATCCTTTAGAAGATGTTATTTGTGGTTTCGTACCTGTGGGGGCTTTGTGTGTTATGGAGCCCCCGGACTACTAGGTCTAGCGGTACGACAATTGAATTGCTGTGGTGAGTATGATCGGGGGTGATCGGCCGTACTTTTATGCTCTGGGGGGTCTCTTGACTAGACGCCTCCCCTCATTGTTTCCGACACACGACCGGTTGTTTTGTTTTGAGGATTCGACATTCTCTATTGGTATGCTTTGCCGTCCTTCTAGGAGTACCGTGAATTTCACACAGTTGATCGAGTGTGTGGCTCGGGCCGAATAGGCTTGAGCTGTTCTTTGTCCGTTGACCAGACTGGGAGTTGCTGGACTTGGCACCAGCTTCCCTAGCTTGATGTTTATGACCATTGCGCCGAGGCTTGAGGATGCCTCTTTGTGTATCCTTCTTACTGTCTTGGACCGTAGTGGTGTGTGGACGTCGGGTTGTGTGCCTTTGGTTCTCCTGCTTAGGTTGAGGTAGCCAGTTGTGTCGCGTATGCCCTTTGTTAGGGCGGTCGAGTCCGTACTTTTCGGTGGCCAGGATCTTGGTCCACCTATCCACTAGCAAATCTTGGTCAGCTTTAACCTGCTCTTGCTTCCTTTGCAGGATCCTTGCCGTGGCCATGAGCCGTCGCTTGAAGCGAACTTATTCCACTGGATCTTCAGGCACGCCGAATTCGTCATTGCCGAGGCTTACCTCGTCTTCAGAGGGGGGTGTATAGTTGTCCCTCTCCAAGTATCCCACCGTGGCCGGTCCGGCCTGCTTGAAGGTAGGCTGATCAAGGCTGTATTCCTCTTCGGCACCATTCGGATTGCTTTCATCTCCGGGGCCGGTATTGATGTGGCGAGGCTTGGAGCGGAGCCGAAGACGCCCATGCTTTGCTTTTCCTCCTGAGGGGTTATCCTCCACTGCCTCGTCGCCATTGGTTTCCTTCGGAGTGTCCACCATATATATATATCGTATGAGGAGGTGGCTGTCCATCGCCTTATGAGCGGTGGCTCCTGTACTTCTCCTGCATCATCGTCTATACCGTCGATGTCTTCGGAGTCGAAGTCAAGCACATCAGTTAAATCATCGACCGTGGCTATGAAGTGGGTGGTGGGTGGGCAGCGAATTCCTTCGTGGCCTGCTTCCCACTCAAGCCGGACATAGTTCGGCCCAGAGCCTCCTAACAAAGAGAGACTTTAATGAGTTCAGCATGTCGCCAAAGGGCGAGTGCTGGAAGATGTCCGCAGCGGTAAACTCCATTGCCGGAGCCCAACCTGGCCCGACTGGCTCGAGGGTGTGCGGACCGGAACCAACAACCGGATACGAGTCCGGGGGCCCGGGGTTACAGGCCTGCATAGAGGTGGGACCTGTGTTCGGCTCCACCACTGATGAGTGTGCGGCCTGTGGGGTGGGGTCCACCCCTTCGTCCTTAGGCAATGCAACCTGCTCCGGATTTAGATCCAGGCTACTGCAGGGGTGATATCCTGAGCTTTGTCTGACAGCAGGTCTAAACCGTGCTCATCGTGACTATTTAGCGCTCCTGGCGCAGGCCCAAATCCGTCGAAGATCAAGTCTCCGCGAATATCCACTGTGTAGTTCAAGTTTCCGAACCTGACCTGGTGGCCAGGGGCGTAGCTATCGATCTGCTCTAGAAGGCCAAGCGAATTGGCCCGCAATGCGAAGCCGCCGAACACGAAGATCTGTCCGGGGAGAAAAGTCTCGCCCTGGACCGTGTTGTTGACGATTGAAGGAGCCATCAAGCCTTGCATCGATGATACAAAGGAACTCTCAATGAAAGCACCAATGTCAGTGTCAAAACCGGCGGATCTCGGGTAGGGGGTCCCGATCTGTGCGTCTAGGCTGATGGTAACAGGAAGCGAGGGACACAATGTTTACCCAGGTTCGGGCCCTCTCGATGGAGGTAAAACCCTACTTCCTGCTTGATTAATATTGAAGATATGGGTAGTACAAGAGTAGATCTACCACGAGATCGTAGAGGCTAAACCCTAAGAGCTAGCCTATGATGGTATGATTGTAATTGTGATCGTCCTTCTAAGGACCAACCTCTCCGGTTTATATAGACACGGAGAGGGCTAGGGTTTACACGGAGTCAGTTACAAGGAAGGAAACACAATATCTGGATCGCCAAGCTTGCCTTCCATGCAAAGGAGAGTCCCATCCGGACACGGGCCGAAGTCTTAAGTCTTGTATCTTCACGCTTCAATAGTCCGGACGATGTATATAGTCCGGCTGTCCGGATACCCCCTAATCCAGGACTCCCTCAAAGCCCCCTCCCCTTGGCCACCGCCCCCCCTCTAGATCTCATCTAGAGGGGGTCGGCCCCCTTCCCCCTCCTCCTATAAATAGAGGGGCGAGGGGAGGGCTGCAACGCAACACCTAAGGCGCAGCCCCTCCCCTCCCCAACACCTCTCCTCCTCCGCGAGCGCTTGGCGAAGCCCTGCCGGAGTACTGCCTCTCCATCACCACCACACCGTCGTGCTGCTGTTGGAGCCCTCTTCCTCAACCTCTCTCTCCTCCTTGCTGGATCAAGGCGCGGGAGACGTCACCGGGCTGCACGTGTGTTGAACGCGGAGGTGTCGTTGTTCGACGCTAAGATCGGAATCCACCGTGATCTGAATCACTTCGAGTACGACTCCCTCGTCCTCGTTCTTGTAACGCTTCCGTCTCCCTGTCTTCAAGGGTATGAAGATGCACTCCTCTCTCTCTCTCGTTGCTAGTTACTCCATAGATTGATCTTGGTGATGCGTAGAATTTTTTTTATTTTCTGCAACGATCCCCAACAGTGGCATCATGAGCTAGGTCTATGTGTAGTTTCTATGCACGAGTAGAACACAATTTTGTTGTGGGCGTATATTTTGTCAATTTACTTGCCACTACTAGTCTTATCTTGTTTCGGCAGTATCGTGGGATGAAGCGACCCGGACCGACCTTACATGTACGCTTACGTGAGACAGGATCCACCGACTGACATGCACTAGTTACATAAGGTGGCTAGCGGGTGTCTGTCTCTCCCACCTTAGTCGGATCGGATTCGATGAAAAGGGTCCTTATGAAGGGTAAATAGAAATTGGCATATCACGTTGTGGTTTTGACGTAGGTAAGAAATGTTCTTGCTAGAACCCTATTGCAGCCACGTAAAAACATGCAACAACAATTAGAGGACGTCTAATTTGTTTTTGCAGCATATGCCTTGTGATGTGATATGGCCAAAAAGGATGTGATAAATGAAATATATGTGATGTATAAGATTGATCATGTTCTTGTAATAGGGATCACGACTTGCATGTCGATGAGTATGAGAACCGACATGAGCCATAGGAGTTGTCTTTATTTATTTGTATGACCTGCGTGTCACTGAATAGCGCCATGTAATTACTTTACTTCATTGCTAAACCGTTTTCCATAGTAGTAGAAGTAATAGTTGGCGAGACAACTTCATGGAGACACGATGATGGAGATCATGATGATGGAGATCATGGTGTCACGCCGGTGACGATGATGATCATGGAGCCCCGAAGATGGAGATCAAAAGGAGCAAAATGATATTGGCCATATCATGTCACTATTTGATTTCATGTGATGTTTATCATGTTTTTGCATCTTATTTGCTTAGAACGACGGTAGTAAATAAGATGATCCCTCATAATAATTTCAAGAAAGTGTTCCCCCTAACTATGCGTCGTTGCGAAAGTTCGTTGTTTCGAAGCACCACGTGATGATCGGGTGTGATAGATTCTAACGTTCACATACAACGGGTGTAAGACAGATTTACACATGCAAAAACACTTAGGTTGACTTGACGAGCCTAGCATGTACAGACATGGCCTCGGAACACAAGAGACCGAAAGGTCGAACATGAGTCGTATAGAAGATACGATCAACATGAAGATGTTCACCGATGATGACTAGTCCGTCTCACGTGATGATCGGACATGGCCTAGTTGACTCAGATCATGGATCACTTAGATGACTAGAGGGATGTCTATCTGAGTGGGAGTTCATTAAATAATTTGATTAGATGAACTTAATTATCATGAACTTAGTCTAAAAGTTTTGCAATATGTCTTGTAGATCAAATGGCCCACGCTAATGTTGCCCTCAACTTCAACGCGTTCCTAGAGAAAACCAAGCTGAAAGACGATGGCAACAACTATACGGACTGGGTCCGAAACTTGAGGATCATCCTCATAGCTGCCAAAAGAGTATATGTCCTAGATGCACCGCTAGGTGAAGCACCCGTTTTCCCAGCAATTCAAGACGTTATGAACGCCTGGCAGTCGCATAGTGATGATTACTCCCTGGTTCAGTGCGGCATGCTTTACAGCTTGGAACCGGGGCTCCAAAAGTGTTTTGAGCAACACGGAGCATATGAGATGTTCCAAGAGCTGAAAACGGTTTTCCAAGCTCATGCCCGGGTCGAGAGATATGAAGTCTCTGACAAGTTCTACAGTTGTAAGATTGAGGAGAATGGTTCTGTCAGCAAGCACATACTCAAAATGTCTGGGTTGCACAACCGCTTATCTCAGCTGGGAGTTAATCTCTCGGATGATGCGGTCATTGACAGAATCCTCCAGTCGCTCCCACCTAGCTACAAGAGCTTTGTGATGAACTACAATATGCAGGGGATGGTGAAAACCATTCCTGAGGTATTTTCAATGCTGAAATTAGCGGAGGTGGAGATCAAAAAGGAACATCAAGTGTTGATGGTCAATAAAACCACTAGTTTCAAGAAAGGGAAGGGTAAGAAGAACTTCAAGAAGGACAGCAAGGGAGTTTCCACGCCCGGTAAGCCAGTTGCCAGGAAGAAGCCAAAGCATGGACCCAAACCTGAGACTGAGTGCTTTTATTGGAAGGAAATGATCACTGGAAGCATAACTGCCCCAAGTACTTAGCGGATAAGAAGGCCGGCAACACCAAAGGTATATGTGATATACATGTTATTGATGTGTACCTTACTAGTACTCGTAGTAGCTCCTGGGTATTTGATACCGGTGCGCTTGCTCATATTTGTAACTCAAAACAGGAGCTGCGGAATAAGCGGAGACTGGCAAAGGACGAGGTGACGATGCGCGTAGGGAATGGTTCCAAGGTCGATGTGATCGCCGTCGGCACGCTACCTCTACATTTACCTATGGGATTAGCTTTAAACCTCAATAATTGTTATTTAGTGCCAGCTTTGAGCATGAACATTCTATCTGGATCTCGTTTAATATGAGATGGCTACTCATTTAAATCCGAGAATAATGATTGTTCTATTTATATGAGAGATATGTTTTATGGTCATGCCCCGCTGGTCAATGGTTTATTCTTAATGAATCTTGAACGTGATGTTACACATATTCATAGTGTGAATACCAAAAGATGTAAGATTGATAATGATAGTCCCACATATCTGTGGCACTGCCGCCTTGGTCACATTAGTGTCAAACACATGAAGAAGCTCCATACAGATGGACTTTTGGAGTCTCTTGACTTCGAATCATTTGACACGTGCGAACCATGCCTCATGGGCAAAATGACCAAGATTCTGTTCTCCGGAACAATGGAGCGAGCAACCAACTTATTGGAGATTATACATACTGATGTGTGCGGTCCAATGAGCGTTGAGGCTCACAGTGGCTATCGTTATGTTCTCACCCTCACTGATGATTTAAGTAGATATGGGTATGTCTACTTGATGAAACATAAGTCTGAGACCTTTGAAAAGTTCAAGGAATTTCAGAATGAGGTAGAGAATCAACATGACAGAAAAATAAAGTTCTTACGATCAGA